>NC_137460.1:37443705-38043705 GCF_964235325.1 Thermobia domestica | reverse complement strand
TTCATTCTAGGCCTATACTGTACATTTGAGTCTCACTGTATTATGATTATTAACTTCCATAATCGAAATAACAGAACAGAAACGGGATTTTACTTATTTTCACTTTAAATTAATTTATTTCGGAATTTGATTTAAATCAACGATTTTTATTTAAAAAATCAAGTGATTTAAGTCTTGATTTAAATCGTGATTTAAATCAGACTGATTTAAATCAATTCACCCTGGTTACTAGTAAGAGTTGACACATTATGGCAGTGTTTCCCAACCTTTTCCAACTTGCGGCTCACTACGGGTGTAACTTGAATTCTCGCGGCACACTCATAGATATTATTATTATTATTTGCAAATATAAAATACCATGGTAATTTTTTTTTCCGTGATTACTGATCTCCTTCTCACAGAGATGAAAGCTCGATTACTGGTTTTCCCTATGCTAATTCATTATGCTTATTTTTTATTCTAATTTAAAAATAAGAAACAATTGCAATGAAATATAGGTCTCAGATTTTTAAAAATATGCTTTCTTTTTCGAAAACTGTATTCAACCTTTCACTAAGAACGAAGATCACTAAATAACGAACGAACAAACAACTGTCTTGTACTTTTAACTTTGCTGTTTTAACCAAAACCGGTGCATATTATTGCAATCACACAGCTTGCGATGCGTCGAAGTCAAGACACACATGTTGAACAAAGTGTTGTTCTGTAATTTACGTGCGAATGAGTGTTCTACGAACGTTCACTTGATGCATACCGTACAAGTGCTTCCATTTCTCGGTGTTAGTATGACTCTCAATTGAAGCGTAACATAGCAGCCAACCGTGGAAATGTGTACGAGCCGAAATACTGTCTGCTACACAGTAATAGATGTAGAATAATATATTACAATTACAGTAATTTTTTCCATGGTAGAAATACAAAAATATACATTTTTTTCCTATGTCTTGCAATTTGGTTGCTATAAAATTAATCATTTTGTTTCGATTTGCTCGCGGCACACCGGTTGGGAAAAGCTGCATTATGGCCATAAACTTGACTCAGGACAAATAATAATAATATTCAATATTCAACATACATCGAGCTGCGCCTTTTTTATGATCAGAAAAAATGTTAATATTAGGATGTAACAAATTATTTTACGTGACTTCAAGACTATAACAACAAAGATATTTGGAAGAGCATGATGGGGTTAGGCAGTGCCGTGCCGTGCCATGAGGGGAACGAAGGGGGCGACGGCCTTGGGCGTCGAAGTAAGAGGACGCAAAATTCGGGAGGAAAGAGAAAAAAGTAATAAAAGTGCTCAAAATCAAGAGAAAGTAGTGTTTATTTTTGTAAATTTCTTACGCCCCGCGACAACCATGGTGGCGCTTCGCTGCTGGTATTGTGGTCTCATATGTACGGGTTCGCCGTCGTATGCTCTCGCCCCGGGCACTGATTTTCCACGGCATAGCACTATTTGTGCACCAAGTTTTGTCTATACTTTTTGTCTTATCTTGGGGTCAGGAATCACTTCCCAAACATTGTCGGTATTGTTTTGAAACACCCTGTATAAGACCAGTCCAGTGTCGGATTTACGTATAAGCTAAACAAGCTATTATAGCTTAGGGCCCCACTCTCTTGGGGGCCCCAAAAGTTACAGAAAAAAGTGATCATGTACATTCCCAAACTATAGGATAAAAAAAGTTATGAAACTTACATACTGTACATCAAGAGTATTTTGTGTTGTGTAGGCTCCTTTAACGTAAGTAATGGGGTCCCTCCTGCTAGTCTGCTCCCAAAAATATCATTAGTTTGCTCATTTCTGTACATAGGGTGGTTACTTTGTACTGGCAACATGCAGCATGCAGTGCAGATAATTTGCCATTAACAATAAACAACTGGACATATTAAGGGCCCCCATTACCTTCAATATAATAGCTTAGGATCTCTTTAAATTTAAATCCGACTCTTGCCCAGTCCCTCTAATAAAAAGTCCCCTTCCCCCCCTAGACCAACTTCCTGGCTACACTACTGTTCATTTCAAAGGAAACCACTGTTTAGTTCAAGAAAAAAAAAAAAACTGATTGAGTACATAAATCACTGAGTTGAGAAACCAAGGTGGCACAGCTGTTATTCAACGCCTTTGATCGAATACTATCAATAGCTACTGAATAAACAAACCAATCGTAAATCCATATAAATTTATTTTAAATAATTTGAAATTACTAAAAAATGTCACTATCATATATTGTCCATTTGGCAAACATTAAATAAGTTTTCTTTTTAGAATGCACATTTGAGAACAGTTGGTTTGTGGCTGAGAGCCATCTATTATGGACAATTTGTATGCGAATCTTGTTTGTCTTCATTTTCTCCTTCACTTGTGACGTCACGCTCTAGATAAGAAAGCTTTCCTTTCTTATTGCTTAAAAAGTACACATCCTCAAACTCGGTCAACAGATTGGACTAAGTAGCCAATCCCTTGTTTTCTTTTTCTTTCTTTTTGACGAGATTTTTATTTCTTCTAATCTATTTGACGTCATCTGTACGAAGCTTTCTGCATTAACGGGTACAATTTCAGTTAGTTTCTATTTCTGTTACAAGATAGCAGCACTAACAAGTCAATACTGAAGAAAGAGTTGAAACCTAGCGCCATTATACAGTGATTACTGAAAACTACATTTTATACCGTCCTTGGCCGTATTATTAGACGCACCTTGATTTTTTTCTTTTTTTCTTTCTCTTTTTTTTTTTTTTTTTTGTTTTTTTGCAAAATTTGTTCACAATCTGAAGATATGTTTTTACCTAGCTTTCTTTATATATTATTATTATTATTATATCAAATATTACACTCATTACATCGTAACATTAATTACAGTTACAAGAATTACAATAAAACAGCCACACAAACACACAAATAAAAGTTTTGTGCACGAGAGCAGGGGCGGATCCAGGAAAGACTTCTGGGGGGCAGTGGGTTGGAATACTGCTACTTAGAGCTACCTTTAAGCAGGGGCGGATCCAGAATGGACTTCTGGGGGGCAGTGGGTTGGAATACTGCTACTTAGAGCTACCTTTAAGCAGGGGCGGATCTAGGAAAGACTTCTGGGGGAGGCAGTGGGTTGGAATACTGCTACTTAGAGCTACCTTTAAGCAGGGGCGGATCCAGGACGGACTTCTGCGGGTTGGTGGTTTGTAATACTGCTACTTAGAGCTACTTCTAAGAGCTCCAAACTCTGGGATGGGTTTTATTTATATGTACAAAATAAGAAAGTTTTCTCTTCTGGGGGGAACGGCGCGATCGCCCCCCCCCCACGTATCCGCCCCTTGCCTTTAAGAGGTCCAAACTCTGGGATGGATTGTATATATATATATATATATATATATATATATATATATATATATATATATATATATAAAATAAGCAAGTTTCCTCTTCTGGGGGCCGGTAATTGCCCCGAACCCCCTGGATCCGCCACTGCCCCAGGGTATGGATTCGATCTATTTTGTTACACAGAATCCAAATAGCAAGATGAATCGTGTCAGTTTTTTTGTTATGGGCGAAAAACTTCAGCGATTTTGGATCGGGAGGATACACTGAAACAGCCATACAAAACAACAATATTCTGTGCATCGGATCCCAGGGGTGTGGATTCGATGTACAGTATTTTGTTACATAGAATCCAATTTCGAAACTTTAGGACGACTGACCGTGTCAATTTTCTTTTATAGGTGAAGAATGTATGTCTCACTATCCAAAATAGCTAATTTTCCTCCCATTAAAAAAAAAAAAAATTAAAAAAATAATAAGACACGGTCAATCGACCTGAGTTTCCGAAAGTTGGACTCAATATAATAAAATATATCGAACCCATGCTCTGGGATCGGCTACACAGAACATTTATTTTGTGTGTGTGTGTGTGTGTGTGTGTATGGCTGTAATAAATGAATCAAACTAATGTTTTTCTTACTAGATACAACTTTGACATTTCTTTCATATTTGGTAGATTTTGGCCTTTATAACAGCTTCGATTAGTCTTGACATACTATCAATATATACTTGAACGGTATCCTGCATATAAGATGGGTGATATCACACTCGATTTTTTTTTTTCAATTTGGCCAATATTTGTAGTAATTTCTTGCTTTGCCACTTCTCTTTTCAGTATTGATATGTTGTTTACTGTATGTAATTGTATCTTCAATGACTTCAATAAACCATCAACTAACAATTGCTGTCACTTTAATTATTATCTAAGGGGGCACGGTAGCTAAGTGGTACAGCGGTTACCTCTGGTACGTGAGGTCCCTGGTTTCATTTCTTTCAAAAGACTAAATTGTATGTTTTCAGTAAAATAACATCTAATTGGAATAAAATAACATCGATAACAGCAACAAGCAATCTGTAATGCGTTGCAATACGATTCAGAAAGGAGCGGCGTATAATAAATATCCGGTCGAGTTAAAAGGAAAAGTCCTAATAAAATGAATATATATAGGCGTCCTTAAGTAATTACGAACGTTTTCCTTAATTTCGAAGTTTGTGCCTACATGAATTTTATTCCATTTTATTTAACGAAGTTGATTTACAATAGGAAAGATTACATTTAACGATTAGCTTAAATTTTATTAATTCTATATTCAGTACTAACTAAAGCCTGTGACAAACATCTTGGCATTTCAGCTAAGCGAATAAAACGCAAGCTCTAACGCGATGTTGCCGAATGCTAAGGGGTGTGGCTATGGCTAAGCAGACAAACTACAGCACGATCAGGTGGCAGAGGATAGACGTGGATGTGTACAAAATAAACGTGGCAATACCGCTGTCCTCTCATTTGCTAGCAGCATTTAAAGGGAACTTCGAGCGCCGCCTTTAAATGCCAAGATGTTTGTCACGCCGTTTATAAGCATTTGGCGTTGCCGGGCTTTAATTCAGAACATGGATATAACGAGAGGAATAAAGATGTCATTACAAGAATTTATCCACAGTAATTTCATTGCCCACATATTTATTCTCTGCCGTTATGTAGGCTCGCACAACACGCAAGTAATGCGGGTTGGATACAAGCAAGGTGTTCTTAGAGTTAGTCAGAGAAGAAACATCCATAACGTTTCGTCTTCCCCAATCCCTTCCGAACCGAAAATCAAGAAACCTGCTTCATGCGCGATTAGATCTGGTGATTCGGTGATTCTAGATGACTCAATGACAGACACATTATTATTATTATTATTATTATTATTATTATTATTATTATTATTATTATTATTATTATTATTATTATTATTATTATTATTAAAGATAACGCACACACACACACACACACACATATATATATATATATATATATATATATATATATATATATATATATATATATATATATATATATATATATATATATATATATATATATAATGTATATAGAATGTATATAGAAAATATCTGGAACTAAATAAATGTGAAATATATAACGACGGGCAAGGCCTTCGCATACGAAAAATAAGATTAGTGCAAAATGATTCAAAGATATGGAAGGTATGCTACCTGGACGGCAGGAAGAACACGTTAGGCAGGTTGTGTTGTCTAACTCATAGGAACAGTGGTTCACTGTACATGTAGATAATTTTTGCATAAAATTTTACCCCTAAATTCCCTCTTCGAGTCAAAAAAAAAAAAAAAACTTGAGGACAATGCTACGTTTAGACATTCATTAAAAATTATTCAGCCTTTTTTTGTGATGATGTAAAACATCAAAAGGGCGCCGATACTGGGGGGCAAGATCCCCCCAAAGCTCATGTGGGTCCCCTATTGTATTTATGAGTATACAATATTTGGTATAATTTGAGTGCAATTTGTCTTAAAATCTTCATATATATATATATATATATATACCTTCTGCATCTGAATGCCCCCCACCAAATTTACAGAGAAATCGGCCTCCTTGAACATAACATCAATCTCTTGTAGATCATTACAGTAATTATCGGCCTATTCTGCTCATTCCTTTGGCAATTTTATATATGAATGATCTATTTACGGATAAAGTTAAAAGGACTTTCAAATTTCTTGACATTCTATTGTATTTGAATATGACAAACATTACACACAATTTCATCTTTAAAACTGTTTCCTTTTCAATCGATAATACATTTTAAGGTATTTGAAGTATGTTGCGTAACTTACGTGAAGAAAGAAGAATAAACATATTGTGAAATTCCAGTCGATAACTCAACAGGTAAACTTGGTGGAAGAGCCGAGAAGCAAAAGTATATTCTGAAGGAGTGTTTAAATGATAGAAACACTGCATATGTGTTAACTATTTGAATAAAATTGTACTTTATAAAAATGAAGTGATTCTTTGTAATCTAATGTCCTACGATTATTCTGCTTATGCTAAAGCAGTTGGATGCTTAATGAAAATGAATGACGATAAAATTAAGGTTTCTATGTTGTCCTACCGGAGATTGAACCCGAGAACACGTGCAACAAAGGCGCACGCGCTAGCCAGTATTCCGCTGGAGGGCTTTGTATTTTAAAAATGTTGATTTTTCCTTAGTTATAGTACTGCTATTAATTTTCGGGGGTTAATTATAAGGAAAAATAGAGTGGATGGTCCATAGTCCTACCCCAGGAGCCCAGTCCTTTAGCCAGGGACCCAGGGGCACAAAAATGAGTCAGAGTAGCACACATACTACTGCCTTTCTAACAAATGCAAAAAGATCCCATATTTTACTATAGAAAATCTGGTATACGAAAGGAGAGTTTAATTCTGTGTACACTGAGAAAAAATGTAGAAATATGTGGCGTACGTAAAATCCTGGCGTGTGTTACATTTGTAAATCTTGTAGTTTTTAGACTTAACGTACAGCAAACGTATAATTGAAAATGCATGTTTTATAATACTTTCTGTATAAGTGTCCCATCTGTACATACTTTCCGTATGAAACAATATAGGCGGTCAGGATCTCACATACAAATGGACGTATATAACATATAGCTAACGAATGTAACATACGTATACGTATGTAATATACGGGAGATTGTTAGATGTCAGGCTTCCTGCAACGGCATGATGTAACATCTAAGGCTAGTGCCTATGTAACATACGGATAACCAGGTCCGTATCCAGGTGGGTCTAGGGGGCCGCCCCCCTACATTTTTGCTGACACCCCTAAAATTTTCACGGTAGGCTTGCAAATGAACTATAATATGGTTGCAGAACCCCCATTTTTGCAGAACCCCTCCCCCATTTACGCTACCGGCCTGCGGATAACGTATGCTCCGTACTGATTTCTGTATTAAGCAAGAGGATTCTGTATATTTGTATAATATACCGCTGTCCGGAGAACGCATTTTTCTCAGTGTAGGGTGGGTTTGAATATTTAGGCCGTTTCTATGACAAAAATAAGGCTCTATAGTCACGCATATCCATCTCTTATTAACACTAATTCCTTCCTCCAGCCTTCAGGCTCGCTGAACTCTACAAGTTAAAATCAAATTTAATTTAAAACTCTTAGGACCTTATGAAGAGTCGTTTTTAAGTATTATTAGCGCCATACTAAGGGTTTGAATAGCTCATGGGTATCAGAATTGTATTCAGAATCTCTGATTAACACGTCGAAGTTGACTAAGTTAATCACATATGATTAATTTAGAGCAGAGTGTATCCGAGTTTAGCCATGGTTTGGCCACAATAAAGTCACATCATGAGAATAGAAAGGCCTCTCATTCTTTCTATTTTTCACCTCAGCGGGTGAATTATCTATGAAGCAGCTACTAGGCCTAGTCCTCTATAGTACCAGAACTGTTCTTAAAGTGAACAGTAAGAAATGAGTAGAAAATTTCCTTTTCTCTGAGGGATACATACAACTGATCGATAAATTATCTTCCTTTATAATTTACAACATAATCCTTCTATCGTCGCTAATATTAATTGACTTCTATTTATTCTTGCCATAAATTCATAATCAGAAATCAATAAATTAATTATAATTCGATTTCGTAAGTATTTATAAGTTGTTGTGGTGTCAAACCACAAAGAAAAAGTTTCGAATTTCGTATTTCATATATTTTATATTTACAGGCTACGCATACGCACGTCTAGATTTCCGTAGTTGCCACATTTATTTTTCTCAGCAGGGGATATATGGAAACCTCTGAATAACGGACACCAATGGGACATGAATTTTTGTCCGTTACTGAGAGGTGTCCGTTACAGAGAGGTTACAGAAATTTAATTTCTCACAACGTTAATGGTATGCAGTAAGATACAGAAAAAACATTATTTTTTAGCGTAAATACGTAAAATTCAATATGAAAATACTCTATTTAGTACGTATTTGAGTTACTGGGAAGGAAGCAGAAATTCATTTCTGTTAATTAATATTATTGCTGGAGGATGTATTAATATATTCGTATACTGCAAAAGATATGCATGTATGGTAATTTTCTTAAGTACATGTCATCATTTTGTAAGCATTTTTCATTTATTTCAAATTCTCAGAACCCTCTCAAAAGGTGCATTAGGAACCAACTAATCGGCTAAACTCTTTTGTTTAGCGAAAAATCCATGCTTTTTCTTCTACAAGGGCAATAAAACTCTTTAGCAAGTGTCCACTGAGAATCCTCAGTACGGTTGCAGAAGAAACATGTGTGTGTGTGTGTGTGTGTGAGAGAGAGAGAGAGAGAGAGAGAGAGAGAGAGTGTGTGTGTGTTTGTGTATCGCAGAACCGAGTGTAATTTCTGTCCGTTATAAAGAGGTTATTGAACGTTTGGGGGAAAAAAACTGTGCGCGTCCGAATCTGAGAGTATCCATAAAAGGGAGGGTTTTGTACTGTAAGAGAACATATATTTTTGCCGGGACAGAAAAATCTGTCCGTATTATAGAGGTGTCCGTTATTGAGAGGTGTCCGTTAAGAGAGGTTTCACTGTACCATAAATTACAACCTCCTTAGTACAGATCAAAAACTGCACTAACTAATCGCATGACTAACGCTTGATTAAAGGAATTCTCTCTAAATGCCGCTCTTATTGTTTACAATTAACTTTTTTTTTTCAAGTTTGCCCACCAACTGACTTGCTGGTTTATAAATATTAATGTTCAAATCTAAATATGATTACACACTTGAAGGCACGTTCTTATTCAGTATGATTACTATTCATGTTGAAATAATTAAGTTGAAAGAATAAGTTCCAAAATTAAACCATCACAATATATATTACTGTAAAAACACACAAACATTAATGCTCAAATATAAATGTTGCAACGTTTTCGATAGAGTTTAATAGAACGGTCCGGGATTTTAGCTCTTCATCTATTTATTTATAAAACAGATCCGCAAGCTTATGAAGGATAAAGACATTGAAACTAGCATGACAACAAAGGAAAAGTAAGATTGGGTCGCCTTCAAAGATGTCGTCAGTAAATTTCTGGGTAATTACAAGGATCCTGACTATAAAGCAATTGTTATGAATATGCTGGATAAATTTCAAGCGTTGGGTTGCTCCGTGAATGTCAAACTACATTTCCTTCACTCACGTGTGGACTTTTGCCTCCAAAAATTTGGGATCACACTGGTAAATATCCGTTCTCCGGACAGCGGTATATTGTACAAATATACGGAATACTCTTGCTTACTACAGAAATCAGTACGGGGCATACGTTATCCGTACGATACATGAGCACTGCCCTTAGGTGTTACATCATACCGTTACAGGCTGTCTGACATCTGACAGTCTTCCTTATATTACATACATACATGTATATTACCTTCGTCATCTTATGTTATATAAGTCCGTTTGTATGTGAGATCCTGACCGCCTATATTAGGCCCGTATCCTGACTGAAAATACGTACAGATGGATCACTTATACAGAAAGTATTATAAAACATGCGTTTTCAGTTATACGTTTGCTGTACGTTAAGACCAAAAAACTACAGGATTTACGAATGTAGCATACAATTTTACGTACGCCACATACTTTTTTCTCAGTGTAGTCAGTAAAGAATAGGGTGAAAGGTTCAGCCACGACCTCAAAGATGTGGAGCGCAAATAACAAGGAAAATGAGACAAAAACATGCGCGCTGACTACTGTTGGGTGTTAACACTAGAATACTCCGAGAATGAACATAAAAGAAGAATATCAAAATGAAGTTTCACGTCAAATAGTAACTTTTAAAGGATAAAGAGTACATACTTAAAAAGACACTTTTGGTTGTTTTGGTTTGGTTTTTCCTCAATATAAAATTTGTTCCAAAGTTTCATATATATTTGCTCCTCTTGATCAATTGTCTATTTTATGTAAATTGCCTTAATATAACAAAATTACAATTAGACCCCTATATGTTGTTGATTTTCTTTTAGAAACTGCATCATAATTTTATGTTAAATGTTTAAACGCAAAGAAAGTTCTTATTTTTCTGTCGATCTAAGTTGGCTCGTGCAATCTGGCAACAGTAGTTTTCATCCATTCAACCCTTTCACAATAAATCGATTGTTGACAAATCAATTTGCTTCACCAAGAATCAATTATTTTACGTAGATTTCAATAGATAAAAACCACTGTTGCCAGATAGTACATGCAACTTTGTTCGAGATAATTCGTTTTCAAGTAGGATTTTATAAAAAATATCGATATCGATTTTACAAAAATTCGTAACATGATGGACAAAAATGGAGGTCATTTTTGAAATCAGCCCACCAAATTGCATACAACTCAGCGAAAACTTCTCTTGTACTTTTCAAAAACGTCAATTTCGCAGGCCTAAAAATTTCTTTATAATACAATAAGATGTTTCTCTGTGTTCAAAGAATCTTTAGCACACAGTACTGGCTTCGGAGATATAAGTACAAACGTCTTAGGTTAAAGTAGGTACCCCTTCGTTCATTGAAACCTCATGGGTAGCTGATTACAAGGAGTTTCCTTTGCCCAATGCAACCTCGGGAGATAGGAATCCTCCGTAGCCCAATGCTGCCCCAAGAGGAAGGTAGTTGTAGGATATCTCTTTCGCCCAGTGCAGTCTCCTGAGATAAGGTTTAGAAAAATATCTCCATAACCCAATGCAGCCCCGGAGAAAGGTGTTGGTAGGTCAATGATCAGTTGTTAACTGATACTTCTATTCACTTGTGATCCTCTTTTATAGGTGTCCTCTGAAGGAAGAGGGTCGTCCATCTTCGGTTTTCTTCGGAACCAACTTCGTGACTTCCTGGTGTTCTACTGCCATCGTCTGCTGGTGGTAATATTTGTACACAATAGGGCATGGACTACGAGATATGAAACCTATGGTTGGAAAGAAAATAATATATGCTATTTGCTTCTGAAAGTAGGCCTAATATTTATTTATTTATACATATTTCTGGGAATTACCGATATTTATGGCCTTAAGCCTGTCACGTATGGGGGATGCGTTCCTCGACGAGCATACTATCCGGGAAAGGAAGAAAGAGCCATGGACCTGTATGTTAATATCATCCCGGCATTTGTCTGGTGTAAATGAGGAAAACCCAGGGAGAAACCTCACTCAGGATGGCTAGCCTTAAAGAGCTGTTACACCCTTTTGATCGAGTTTTACCACAGAATATCGAACCTTGAATCGCTCACACACAAAGCAATGGTGATTTCGGAAGAATTTAGAGAAAAGGTGAAAATAATAACGAGAAAATCCTGGAAACTCGGGTTAAGCATGATCGGAGGATTTATTACCTCCGAGGGAGAATTCACCCGGATCATTTCCTGATATCATCACTGCCTGAAAGAGGTAAAAATTTTGGCACTTCAAAGAGATTTAGCAATTCAGGATGCAATGCGAAGTTAAACAACTCTTCTTTCGTGTACCAGGTTTTCTGTAGTAAAATATTGGACAGTTTTGCTTTTATTAGAAGAGAGGCAATGGTATTTGCTCTACTCTGACTCATTTTTGTGCCCCTGGGTCCCTGGCTTAGGGGCTATGGTCCAGGGATACATAGAACTATCCTATATATTTTTGCTTCGGTACATTACTGTACCCACTGAATTTTGAGAATGGTTCATATTACTTTCTTAAATTTTCGAAATTCCCGAAACTAAAAATTGACTAATATAGGACCAATGTATGTACTTGTGCGTTGTGACCAGAAGATTTCCATCATATATATCTGATAGTTAGTGGACATGGACAGCAATATCCATATAATCTCGAGGACCTCCCCATGGCGACTCAGGGCTACTCCAGTTCAACAACGTTTTCCTGGTCTCCCGTCGCGGAACTGTAAATTCATTATACACCAGCACCACGGAGTGGAGTGTAATGCAGTGCCTGTCTTAATGCGTCAATAATAACGGAAATATGTTTTTAAAATGTAAAATTGTTCACCTTCATGTGAGTATGAAATGATAATGTAGTTAGCAAAGTTCAATACCACATTTCACTGTAGTTTTAGACCTTCACTAACATGTTCTATTAGTTCACTTTTAGTTTTCCTGCTGTCTTAGGCACACAATTATTTTTCGTAAAGCTTCACAGAATCTAATCATGGACTACCGTAAATGAATCAAATGAGGCCAAAGTAATTCAGACATTCAAGTTATTACTTAGTAACAATTCATAGAATTGTGCTCCCTCTATCGTCTTCTGCACATCGTTCCAATTCATTGCCATTCTGCATGCTCCAGGTAAGTTCCAAAGGAAGACCAAAAATACGCGGAGATTGTATTTGACTGCCCTTATTCTTGTTGTTTGTTTTTACTAAGGAGGATTCCTGCCCACAATCCCAGACAACTAACAATAATGAGACCAGTCATGGCTTAAGAAAGTTCTGACAGGAAGAATCAAATGATCGAATTTACTTTCGGAATTGCAGAGCAATACTCTCCGTGGTCAATATACCCATCTCACTCACCCTAAAGGTATTTTGGTTCTTATTGTAAGTTTAGTGCAAGTATCTGAAAAAAAAAAAAGAGCAGTAAAGAGCAAGCTCGGCATGAATTTTCAAGAGTTGTATTGAGAGAAATTTGATAGTCTGGGTTTGATTTTTAGTTTAGCATCCCTTTCAGCAGCGAGGCTATATCACACATGGACCTATAGTCTAACGTCGAATCCCAACCAGATAGACTCCCGCCGGGAATCGAACCCGGGTCTCACACACTAAAGGCGTGTACACTAACTGCTTAGCCACGAGGGAGCTCTGTAATAGCCTGGAAAGTAATCATGTATTGTATAAAGTGAAAAGAAACCGTGTACAACTGTATGAGATCTGTATTTTGTGTTTTGGTTGATACAGTATATTTTAAATTCCTGCTTCTTATTAACTTGCTGAAGTGAGTACAAAGCAAAGAATTATATATGTTTCAAATGCCAACCACTAGCAATAAATACACGTACGCTTTCTTCAACAAAACATAATTTTATTTCGGCAAAAATATTCAAGTAACACCTGTGCAAGACTCTTGCAGGTTGATCTTGGTCTTGCGCGAGTCTTGCCCGTATGGTCTTGGTTTTGCACTCCGAGGTCTTTCATCGGAATACCTAGTTTTGGTTTAGGTATTGGCCTTGGTCTTTCATCGGGATACCTAGTCTTGTTCTAGGTCTTGACCTTGGTCTTTTATCGGGATATCTAGTCTTGGTCTTGGTTTTGCATACCTAGGTCTTGGCCTTGGTCTTTCATCGGGATACCAGGTCTTGATCTTGATCTAGCACTCCTAGGCCATGCTATATATTATTAGTATTATTCTTTTACAGTGTTTTTCGTTATTATAAAAAATAAATAAAATATAAGAAATAAATAAAGGATTAAAAAGTATGTAAACGGGCATGGTTTAAAAGTATTAGATGCCATGCTAGAAAAATATGCCTCACCTCAAACCTGCTGAGAAATAAAAGTCGAACAGAAGAGATAAACTGAAATAAAAGTAAAAGAGAGAAAATAAAGGCAGAGGCAAAGTTGCGACTGCCCTGTAATAAGTCTAAAAGTAATTAGCAACGGCAGGGGAATGTGGAGGCCTTAAAATTAAAAAAAAAAAAACTAGGTATTTCATCGGGAAAACTACTCTTGGTCTTGGTCTTGTACCCCTATGTCTTGGCCTTAGTCTTTCATCGGGATAACTAGTTCTGGTCTTGGTCTCGGTCTTGCATGCAAGGCCAAGACTAAGACTCTTGTACTCATCACTAGCTTTTGGTCAAGATATGCGGACGTTTTGGTTGAGATGTTGACAGTAATTACGGAATTGTTAAGTTTATTGCTTGCAAACATAGACTTTTTCTTAGACTCGTGGTCTGGTATATCAATGTTATTTTCTTGAGCAATTTTAAGTATCTTCCGGGTAATACTTAGTGATGATTCTTCCGTTCGTATATCCTTTGGTGTTTTATCTACTGAGGTAATAAATGCATGAGTATCTGCTAGATTAATATCCTAATCCTACAGAAATGCATTCAGTTTGTCCATGATTCCAAAAATGTATGTAAGACAAACAAAAATCATAATGTTATGTAGAGATGTCAGTTACATGTCACCGTCATACGATGAGCGCTGCTTTTCTTCTTCTCGTAAAGCTTCAAGAATAGCATAGTAATTTCTCAATATGGCTGCTAAATTTTGACTGTGAGATGTTCAACGCGATGTTGAAAAACTCGGTATACTGGAAGGTTTCAGATCAAGTCCGGGCAAATGAATATGAAGACACATTAGCCAAGAACTTAGCTTGGCTGAGTCGCACTGGAGCATCCTCTTCCCTACTCTGATCTTCCTCCAAAGTGCTATTTCCTCCAAAGTATACTCTCTCAATAGCAAGCGGAATAGTAATGGGCGTACGAAAGTAAGCTTCATTCAGCTAAACCTCTTTTGGGCAATTATGAGACATGGTCGTTGCATACTAGTCAAGCTTGTGAATTGGACATTCACTTCTCACGCATTCCTATTTGTACGTGGTGCCTAATCGTCCGTAGTGCAGAGACTATACCGTTCCACTGAGCGTTCAACATACTCTTGGGAAATGTCTATAATACTCAGGCCTTAGAGAACGTTAAATCTTAATCATGTTTTCGGAGTTAACGTGATATCCTGACCTTTATTCGTGCAATTGGAATGATTAACGTGCTCTAAGGGTTTTTAAAAAATGCTGTTATGAGTTTCTGTTATTCCTACCTTTTTAAAGTTATTTTCTTGTTTATTTTGTGTTTGGTTATTTATTGCTTTATCTTTTTCGCGACCTCTGTTTTAATTTTTATTATTTTTGTTTATTATCATTTTATATTTTGTTATTTGATTGTTATATGATTTGCAGAATTTATGTTTGATTTATAAGTTTTTAGAAATTTTATTGTAAATTTGTAAGTACAGGTTGTGTTGAACACTGGTAGGGGACAAATAGTCTTGTGTTGACGTCCACATTAAACTTAAACCAATCAATCATTCAATAAAAACATCCAAGTATGCAAGGTTTCATCTTCCTGCAGGATGGTGCACATCCCACTATCATGAAGAAGGTAGAAATGAACTTTAAAGACTTCTAATAGATATATTGATCGTACAGGTAGGGAATTGTTTTCTTAGTGTTCACTTTCCCCGAATATTATTGTCTGCGATTCTTTCTCTATAAGTAAGCTCCTTCGTTGCTAAACGGTTAGTGTACGTGCCTTTGGCGTGGGAGACCTGGATTCGATTTCCGACGGGAGCTCATGTGGTTCGGATTCCACGTTAATCAGTAGGTCCCGTCTCATATAGCCTCGGTGCTGCAGGGAACGCCAACTCAAAATTAACTCAACTCTTTCTCTATAGTGTGTTGAAAGTACAGTCTATATATAACCCTTTCTTACTATTCACTAATCATTCTCGTATTGCATCAGTCAATCGTCAAGTGCTGAAATATGTATGTCAAAAACTTGACTACAGGCTCGATATACACGTATGTAACGTTCAACTCCTTTGATGTGGAAACAATTCGATGTGAAACAAAACGTTTTTGAGTTTTTATTTCTATTTATAAATCTGAGTGTCATTAAACGTAAATTAGGAATTTTCTAATCGAGATCATTTGTAATAACCATATACAGTAGTTTCTAAATTTTAATTAATATTTAAGATGTATCACTTTTTCATTCTGGTACAAAACTAAAATCGAGTTTTCACCAAGAAACTGTAATACAACCACTACACACAGCTATCAAATTATCATCTTTTTCATGTTTCTTTCTGTTTTTTTTTTTTTTTTCGTGCAATCTCTTTGTACATATCTACGTCAAAATTCAAGATGAACTAGTCTTGTGATGGACAAAAAATAAAAATGTAAAAGTGTTTTGTTAAAGAAAATAGTACATATAAAGTACACGCCATGTATGGTATATCATACAGTTGGAGGTAAAAATGTTATAAGAGGAAATGAAATGTGTATTTACAGACTTGTGCGGTTTCGATTATTGTTATATGATACACTGTCTCTTAGACGTAGTTCTTTGTGTGAGATTCGAACACAAAGACGTTATTATTCCCAAGGATGTTATAAATAGAGGATCTTCCCATATGTATCTTCATCCTATTAAATCGGTGAAGCTAAAAACCAACCGAGCATCGGCACGTCTGATTGGCTACTTTCATTTCTACCATCATCTGATTGGCTACTTTCGTTTCCACCATGATTGTTGGCTCAAAACATTGCGATCCTATTGGGCGGAGTGGGCACAGTAGGGATGGCGAAACTGTGACGTATGGCTTCAAAATTTTGTTGTAAGAGCAGATCCTCTATTTTATAAGATCCTTGGTTAATCGTAAACACTTCTTTTATTATTGTCAATAAACTTTTTCAGAAGTTGTGCCACCTCTGAGCTATCAACTCGATTAACATGTAACATGCACATGTAATTCGATTAGGGTAAGAATTGTGGGCGTGGGATGTATTCGACGAGATAAATCTAAAGATACAAAACTGCCTGAAATCTCAGTGTGCGAAAAAAGAAGGTAAAGTTCAAAATTCACATTAGAACTACGGGAGCTAGTAAACTAAAGGGATAATTTATTTTCATTTTCTATTTGATTCTAGGTACTACAACCAAACTGCTTTTATAATTTTTGGACTCTCATTCGTAGCAAGTCGAAAAGTGCTTCCTGTGAATGTTAGCAATAAGATTATATCAAGGCAATTTGTTAATGTCAGGAGTCAGGCTGCTAGCTGACTGGGCCCTGTAAGTTCAACTCCTGTGCAATAGAATAGATCTGGAAACTGCAAGAGAGAGCTGTTCCTTCAACAAAAACATATATTATTAACAACATATATATCGTGCAACATATATCATTAACTATAACAATTTTGCCTCTTATGATGTGGAAAACCACTAGAGAACATTTTTAGTTTCAGCTCTATGAATGATAAAAACCAACAGTGAGTAAATTTATTTGGAACAATCGAATAACGATTTCATATTCGAATGCCTCCTCCTAGCTCGCTAACCCCCATTGACCTAATACAATTTTGCACCTTTACTTTCGATTTTCTCTATGTTCCCACGCTCATGACCAACTTCAGAAGTCTGGTACGGTTGGATTATTTCGTGCTCACAATCGTTGTCCTAATGAAAAATGAAATTCCTGCTATGCCAGAGCACTGCTGAAATTAAGTTTTATTTTTCTTTAGCAGTTCAACTTCTACTTTGTACTCCATTTCAAACTAACTTTTCGACGATTATGTGTATACTTCGCATCTCATTCCAAATTAACATTCTGGACAATTCGGTGTGCCTTGTTAAGGATTGTTTAGAAGACGAGACGAAACAGTCTTCACACCTTTTTGAGATGAGACAGCGCCAACTCTCACCTTGTAGTCAACTCTAACCTCATTTCAAAGTAGCGTTTCGACGATTCGGAGCACCTTGTACACAGCAGTGTCTTCCTCCAAAAGCTTGCATGTAATCCCCCAAGTGCTTGGGTGTACCATTCTCCTACCCTACCACAAAAATAAAAGTAATGAAAGAAACTGAAGTTGGTTGTAATCAAACCAAAATTACTTGCGTTGTACACTAAATGTTTATTATTTCGGAACTTTCTACCGTTTTTAAGAGCATTATTATGATATAATAAAAGTTCACTTGTGTCACTTTTAATAAAAAAGTCTACCCGACAAAAAAAAATCTCGTGGGTGTAACATGCACCATAAAACGCTAGCATGGAATGTAGGTACCCCTGCATGTACATAATTACAAACGAACATTTCGACAATTTGGTGTAGAAATTATTTAATAACCCTTTTGGGATTTATGGTATATATATATATATGTATATATATACAGGGTCGGATCCAGGATTTTCTGAGGGGTGCATCAATAATTACCAGTACATTTGAAATGAATTGAAATTTTGTAACTGCCTTTAGGCATCTGTGGTGCGAATGAGGAAATGCCCTGGAAAAGCTGTCTGTTCTCGGTGAATCCTTTTCTTTCAACTGTTAGAAAATTGACTTAAACTATCGATTTTCAAAACTTCCCTTTGTTTTAAGTCCAAACGGAAACATGACAGCAGAAATTTTGGGAAAGTGTTGCTATTTTCACTGCTAGCTTCTCACCTTAGGTAGTGTATATTTACAACGAAGGGGGCTGATGCACGTGCATCTTTGCACCCCCGATATCCGGCTATATATGTATGTATATATATATATATATATATATATATATATATATATATATATATATATATATATATATATATATATATATATATATATATATATACCATACGTGTGTACGCTCATATAACATCTATTACTGCTGGATTTTCTTATTGTTCAGTCGTATAATGCATTGTGAAACAGGTCACATGTGTTTTGAGAAGGAGCTTGTCAAGTTGGTGAGGTCATGACATCATCTGTTTGCCCTTCAAAAGTACAGCGCGAAAGACTTATTATGTTCTTTCGCAAATGTTGTCTAAAAGGTTTTACGGGATTCAAGAACACATATATATGTCGGCGAACATGACCATCAGGCAGAGTACATGTGTTATGGCTCCTTTTCTCCTTTGTCTCTCCTCTTCCCTCTACAACTTTCTTAGCATTGTTTACTTTGAGTTAAAAGGAACTGGTCTTTAGTTAAAAATACCCTGTCTATATAAACACAACTTCCTCGAATTTCCCTTTTCAGGTATATGATACGGACAGGCGAATGGCACAGTTTGGAAGATTGCTTAATTCTGAAGAGGATGAGGTACGGACCGCTGAAGAGTATGATCCTAGAGTAAATAGTGATAATACAGTAGCTGCTTGACTGAAAGTCTAAAATTTATCTTAAAAATCCCAAAATCCCAAAAGGGATAATATAGACTAGAGATGGGAAAATAAACCTTTTATGCTCTATTCAAACTCATTGGAGCTCTGAAATTGAATGGTAGGAAGTTCAACGTTGATAAGACGAAGATTTATACGAGGCACATCCAGAAAATAAGTTTCCCACGCGTCCCATAGCTAGGAAACGGTATGTTGCCCGAAACGACTGCGTGTACGTGAGAGAGTAAGGTCCTAACATGGCGCATGCGCCAGCAGAACTTCCCGAATTCTCTCAGTAGCGTCGTGGCAGTGATTGAAGATTGGTGTTCCTATTCCAGCTCCCGCCACGTGTGAAGTGCGAGCAGTGATAAAGTTTTTGAATGCACAGGGCATAGCACCGATTGAAATCCATCGTCAGCTGTATCGTTGCAAAAATGTCAATGCTGACCCTGGGCGCCTTGCTTTGTGCTCTAGGATCAGTTGCTTCAACACAAAACTTCTTGATCAACAGGCACTCCGTGACAGTGGTGTGCAATAAAGAGCGAAAAATCTGCAGGAACTGCTTGCTCATGCCGTTAGGCCCATACACCTGGCACAGCTGACGATGGATTTCGATTGGTGCTATGCTCTGTGCATTCAAAAACTTTATCACTACTCGCACTTCACACGCGGCGGGAGCTGGAATAGGAACACCAATTTTCAATCACTGCCACGACGCTACTGAGAGAATTTAGGAAGTTCTGCTGGCGCAGGTGCCATGTTAGGACCTTACTCTTTCACGTACACGCAATCGTTTTGTGCAACATACGGTTTCCCAGCTATGGGACGCGTGGGAAACTCACTTTCTGGATGCGCCTCGTACATTAGTGGTATCAGGCTTGAAACTGTGAGGGTCTACGAAGGGTTTTTCGTAAATAAATCCTATCAGCCTTCTATAATTGAGAATGAATAATGTTAAAGAAAGAAGTAGGACAAGTAGGATCAAGAGGATTTATCCGTACATAGCGGGTATCCGCAGTTTATAGCGCATAATGTATCCTATAACGCTCGCTCCTGTGCCTCTGGCTGTATTTAAGAAAAGCATTAATGTAATTTGCATTTATTGCTTTTTGTAAACTTTAAGAAACAGAAGAATACATAAAACAGTTACAACAAGTTGAAACATGTACAACTGTACAAAACAGATTTTTAACAATAACAATGAAGTCCATTCCATTACAATTAATATGAATAGAATTATTACAATTTTGTTCCCTGTGTGGAACTTCATCGAAGTTCATTTGTGATTACTTAACATCAAATTAAACAAAACAATTATTTTTAATATGTTATTTCGTGTACAGTTATTCTTTTGACTACTATTAAAGTTTGATACAATGAGTTTTACCCTTTTGTAATAAATCATCCTTAACTAATTATTTATTAGATGTTACTGGAAAAGAAAGGGCATATAAGCAGTTGTTGAGACGCAAGGAAGATTTTCTCTGTTTTGTGTGTATCACGGATAATTCAGATTAATACATAGGTAACGTACACTTACTTTTTCAAGTATACAAAATATTCTAAATACATTGTAATTACAAGTAATATTTTGTGACTCACAAAAAAACATTTTATATTTTGTTTAAGACAAACACTTCGCTTGTTTGTTTAAAAACACTTTATTGATATTTCATGCTTCTAATTGCCAACTCATATTAGATTTCAGACCCAGAATAGTGCATACGTGAAAACTTGAACTATTTCTTTTAACCTGTGTCGCTGCGTTTAATATACGCGAAAACGACAGTTCTAATAGACGTTAAGTACCGTTGTGTTTAGATATATATTTAAAAGAAAACATAAGTATGTCCATTATGTTTCTACTATGCAACTACTTCTCTGGATGGTAACTTAGACATCTATTAGGAAACTGAAATGTCTATAATTAGAATGTCCACAAGGCTTATATAGTGCTCAATTTTTCTACGTTAAGAAAATATTGTTTAATACGTGAAGTTTAACATTTAAAAAAAATTCGAAAGAATGTGTTTAGTGAAGGTGAGAGTGTGTATTTGGTGAAAAAAGTGTGCATTTAGTGAAGAAAGAGCATGTATTTATTGAAAAAGAGTGTGCATTTACTGAATAAAGAAAGAGCATGTATTTAGTGAAAAAGAGTACGCATTTAGTGAAGAAAGAGCATGAATTTAGTGAAAAAGAGTGTGTATATAGTGAAGAAAGAGCATGAATTTAGTGAAAGAAAGACAATGTGTTTAGTGAAAGAAACGGTGTGTATTTGAAGGTCATTGTATTTATTTGTCCATGTCTATATGTTTCAATAAATATAAAAAATAAAACATTATTACTTTTTATTATTTAAACTAAAATGTTTACTTTTCTCAAAATATTTGAATTTTCACTATATACTTTAACATTTTACATAACTTCCTTTCTTCATGACAATGTTGATTATACAGTTACTAATTGCTTATACACTATTACATGAAGAGGAAATACGATTTTATTTCAATGCCTTCATCCTTAGCTTATGATACTTTTTTTTTATTACAATACATTAAATTATTGTTAAATTACCTTTATCATGAGAAGAAATTGTTTAGCGAAGTTGAGAGGTATAGTACCACCCCAAATGCTAAGCGATATCTCTCTCTCTACGGTTTCCATATAACACACATACATACACACACAGTCTTCAAGGAAAATAAAGTCTTTTGTTTGTTGTTTTGATAATTATTCAAAAGAGTTTTATAGTAGCTCTGTCCTTCTGTATATACTTACATAAGCTTACAAATTAACTGAGTGGGGTACCACAAAGAAAAGTTTAGACAAACGTAAAACATTATATACAAAATATATATATATATATATATATATATATATATATATATATATATATATATATATATATACTTTGAAGCATCTAAGCATTAGGGAGGTTTACTTTTTTAAATCTACTTTTCAAAACTTGGCAGCAATACGTAACAAAATGCATCGAAAACAATTCATTAGCTACCGTATCTAACTTTCGGGCTCTGTTCAAACTAGTTGTCAATAATGCATAATGTTTTTTTTTTTCTTCTTTGCTTAGAAATGAGAAACATACGAATACGTAAGCTTTGTATACCATTTTCTGTATTTCAAGTGAGCAAACAATCAGAAGAAGCCTAATCACTGTGAAATTAAAATACCGCTAATTTTACAGTAATTATGTGATATCTTCAAATAGATAAAAGATAATCAAAATGTGGAACAAGAGCGCGCTAGACAATAGTATTTTGCATGAGATACCGTTATCACGAGTCACCTAGTAGCTTTCCGTTTGCAGTCATTTATAAATGCGAAAATAAATGCCGCTTTTCAAAATGGCTGAAAATCGAAAGTAGATAAGTGAGTCGCGATAACAATACCTCATGTAAAATAATATTGTCTAACGAGCTCGTGTTCCACTTTTCGATTATATTTTATCTATTTGGAGATATCATATAATTACTGTAAAATTAGCGGTATTTTAATTTCACCGTGAATTTTATCATCTTTCAAAAATAATCACGATTGAAATGAATATGAAGGTAACTAATTTATAATTTAGAAAGCTCAAATATTTATTAATTTTGAAAGTCCTTTTTTCATTAAAAAAACTTAAAAATTAACTGATTTCTTTTCCGTTTGAACTGTTTTCCTAACGCGCATTGATGATACAGATTCTGCCGTGGTGGAACCTGCTGTAGCGGCTGTTGAAAATGCATCATCTGCATTTGCAGATAACAATGCACGCCTTCCACGTGGTGGTCGTGATTCCAGTTCTTCAAGCTCGGCTTCCAATTCGGCTAATCGTGCTCGAGATTTTTTAGCACGAGTCATCGCTGCACTTTCAAGATCTTCGTCTAAATCAAGTTTCAGTGCTGCTAATTTCTTCGTGGATTCTTGGGCCAGATCGTCAATATCTGGTGTCTTCAAAGTACGTCGTGGTTTACTGAAGAACGGATCCTCGTCCAGGTCGTTAGCAGGACTTCTACCGGACAACCGTGACTTTCTAGGTGAAATTGGTTCATCGAAGAAATTGTCGATTTCTGCTTGAATGTCTAACTTCCTTGGAGCTCTTCTTCGAGTGCTAACAGTTGATTCCAATGCTTCTTCGACTGCCTCGTTTCTTGCAGCTCTCGAAGCTCTCATTCGATTCAGAGTATCGTCAAATTCTGATTCTTCATTCACTAATATAGCTGCGGGAAGGACTTTACGAGTGGTGATTGTTGACTCCCCTGCATCAATTCTTGATCGACGATTCTCGAAAATGTTGTCGTATTCATCAAGAAGATTGGCGGCACGTTGTGAAGTTCTATCACCAATTGGTGAAATTTCATCTTCTATGAGACGCCTATTTCTTCGGAGGTCGTCGGAAATACGATCAGCTACGGATTGACCTCCTCCTGTACTGTTTGCGAATATAGAGTCTGATAGTCCTGACCTGCCGGTATGTTTACGATCTAAGTCGTCAACTACTGGTTTGTAATACCGTTCTCCTATGTTGTAGTTGCAGTCGTAGACCTTGGTACGGGGTCGACTAAGTAGCAATCTTCTTCGGTCAGACATGGTGAAAATAGTGTGTCTTCTGTGGAAAGATAACAAAAGAAGAAAAGAGGAGTTAATAGTTGCTCAATTTACATACTAAAAATAGAGAATTATACTACATAAGACTAAATTTCTATCTCATGTGAATAAAACTAAATTTATGTATTCTGTAATTAAGATAACTTAAAGATCTTCTATAAATAATGAAGAAATCTATAATTAATACAATTAGAGGAAGGAACAACTGTGAGTGAGTAAAAATGAACAATATAACCGACACAAATTAAATTCAAGGTTTTAGAAATAAAAACGAATGTTGTAATCAGAAATGCAAAAGCTCGAAAAAAATATATAGGGTGCGCAGTGGCTCAGTGGTAGAGTGCTTATTTCTGGTGTGTGGGGTCTCTGGTTCGATCCGCGGCTATGTAAATTTGTGGTGGAGAACATCGTGTCAGTGAGTTTTTTCGACTTCCGTTTCCTCCCACTTTCTCATTCCACCAATTGTCCTACCATCACTCACTTGGTTTAGTCATCGTCTCCCTTAGCCTAAAAGAATTGGAACGTTAAACTGGAAGATTTAATTTCATATTTCCTTGACTAAAAAATATTTGCACTTTTAAGTTGCAGATTGTATTTGTTGCTTGTTTTCTGCTAATAAAAAAATAACACAATAAATCATAACAGTGAGACACATGGAGTATTTCAAAACAACACCGACAGCGTTTAGGAGGTGATTCCTGACCCTAAGATGAAAAGTATAAACCAACCTGCGTGCACAAATATTTCCTTTCGGAGTTACAGGCTGCCGAAAACATGAAAAAATGAACTTTAAAGGTCCATAGCTCCGGAACTATGGGACTTACCGTAGTTGATTCAAGACTTCACTTAGGAACTAATATGTGCGCTATCCAAAATTACATGTTTCTGAATCCTAAGGTACTCACGCAACAATTTTTATAGAGTGAGTTTGGCGACGGGCATATAATTTGAAGTTCTCACAAACTACCTCTATAAAAATTGTTGCGGAAGTACCGTAGGATTCTGAAACATGGATATTTGGATAGGGCACATAGGGAACATACTTAGGGGACTTCCTAAGTGAAGTCTTGACCCAACTACGATAGGTCACATAGTTTTGGAGCTATCAACCTTTAAAGTTATTTTTCTTTTTCATGTTTTCGGCCGCTTATAAATCCGGAAGGAAGCAATTGTGCGCCCAGGTTGGTCTATACTTTTTGTCTTATCTTGGTATTAGGAATCATCTTCCAAACGTTGTCGGTGCTATTTTCAAACCCCCGGTATATTTACCAAGTTTTTGATATAATCGTTTAAGAAGATGTTAATTTCAAAGAAGAAAACATCGCACTTGACGCGAGTGCTAGTATCATAGTATTGAAGTTGATTGTCCGCACATAGACAGTCAGACACATTACTTAGTTATCACGTGAGCAATTTATCTTTTTTTCTGCTAAATAAAAGCGCTAAGAACAAGCCACGGTCAAAGTGGCAAATAAATTTGGCACTCGTCTTTGTTTTTATCTCTCCCTCTCTCTTTCTCTGTAACATTCTTTAACTTTTTTTTTTACCCACGCACACTTAGAGAAGACACCTGAACCGGTGATGAAACAGATCACGTGATGTGTTTTCTAAAAGAACTCAAACTCATGCAGATTCTTGGTCCGTGTGTAGAGTGAGGGTACGTGCCAGACAGAAAGAATCTCACTAGGGGAAATGAAAAAAACAAACTCTCATAGTTGCCAGCTCCTGATAGCATCTTGTCACAAATGAGAAATTCGTAAACATTACCTAAACCATTGAAACTATTACAATTCATTGGAAAGAAAAATAATAGTGCCTATCAAATAGTGTTGTTCACGAGAGAAAACGAGACGAGAAATAAGATTGTCTCGTCTCGCCTCGTCCCAGCTCGTAAATTTTGTAGAAGTCTTATATCGTTCCGATTCTTGTCTTTTCTCGTTTTGTACATTTATGTACAAAATTTATATTAATATTTTTTTCTTACTTTTACCCAGAAGCTATCAGAATCCTTCCGCGTCACGGAAGGACCGCGAAGGGTGTGATCTAACAATATTTGAATATATTTCTTTGAGTATTATTGGACTTGCATATCTTTAAACATTTGATAAATGCTCATCATTGTGGTCGTACAATTACTTTATCCATTTATATTTTTTATACTATGAATCATGTAACACAAAGGTAATATTTAATGAGATAAGTTTGAATTTAATGTCCCGTTCAGCAGCGAGGCTATATGAGACGTGATCCCTACTGATTAAGATGGAATCCGAATCACATGAGCTCCCGCCGGGAATTGAACCCAGGTCTCCCAGTGAAAAGCCTGTACGCTAACCGCTTAGCTATAAAGGAACTCAGTTAAAAGTAACGTTTAACATTTAAAACTTGAGTGAACTAGTATTGTTTACAAAAACGAGTGTCGAATTTAAAAATCAGCTTCTTGTCTTATAGGTAAACACTAGCAAGGAAAAGTTTAAGTATCGTAAGGGCAAAAAAAATCTGTTGAACATATTGCACTCGATTTGCTTTTATACTAAGAAATCTTTTAGTTTCTTTCTTTCTCTCTTTCATTATTTTCTTTAAAAAAGAAAATATAATTTAAAGGAAATAATTGAAAACGTTTTCCCTTCAAACTCTTGAAGCAATGACATTCAAAACGTATTACCAATTATTATATCAGTAACTTTGTACACTCAAAATATCCTTACTTAGTCGGTTAAGTTTTCTACAAAAGATTACACATCTCTTCGGTAATGAAATTTCTAATAGTGTGTATTTTGTACTATATTTCGTTTAGATGATTAGATGGTTATATTACTTAAAAAAAGAAAACAATCTAGAAATTTAAACAGAAATAATAACTAAAATATATCACTAATAACTGAATGCGTGCTTTCAATAAAAGTGTAAGTCATGGCAAATACAAGATATGTAATGTCACAATATTTTGGGAATAGACTACTTACATCAAAATAAGAAAAAAAAAGTTCATATGGAGTTGTGGTCGGAAGTGCATAGTGCCAAAAACGTTTAAAAAAACACACACACTTTAAAGGCAGTGGCGAAGCGTAATCTCACAAGTAGAGTAGGCCCGACAAACTAATAACATAAATAACATTTAATGTATCACAAAATGTTTAAAATTACAGTCAGAATTCTATTATCCTGATTGAGTTAAGCAAAAAAAAAAAAAAAAACTATCAAATCCAAGGATGTTATAAAATAGAGGATCTGCCCATGCAACAAAATCGTAAAGCCATACGTCACAGCTTTACCACATCTACTCTGCCCCACTCCGAGCCACTAAGATCACAATGTGTCGAGCAAACAATCACGGCGAAAACGAGAGTAGCCAATCAGACGTGCCAGCTCGGACGATGCTAGGTTGTTTTTAGGCTTCATATAGTTTATATGATAAAGCTACGTATGGACAGATCCTCTATTTTATAACATCCTTGATCAAATCTATTTATTTTAAAGAACTTTTTAGCTTTATATCTAACACTGTTTAAAGTTGAATTTATGTGCATGTATACATAGTAGTGTTGTTGTTTAATTTAACAAGAAAAAATGAATATATAAGCAAAAGTAGACGGAAAATAGTGTATTATTATTATTATTATTATTATTATTATTATTATTATTATTATTATTATTATTATTATTATTATTATTATTATTATTATTATTATTATTATTATTACTATTCAACAAATATTTCATCAGGAAAACTCGCAATATGTAATATTCCCATATATTCCCATTTAGCTCCACTACAAATATTTTGAAGTCCAGTTCATACTTTCTTCTGTCTGGGATTTGCGGGGGGGGGGGATGAGAAGAATTTCCTCCTCACTTACTATTTTCATTTCCAACATATTTGAAAATGGAGGGAAAGAAAAATAAAGTACATTCTTACAGTTAGCTGTCAACTTTCTAGGATAAGCGTTTGTTACCTGCATCTCTCACTTTAAAGTAAGTACAATACTGCATTTAATTAATGTATCACGTGATAAGGACTTCACTAGAAATGTTAATGCTCAGAAGGAACTTTATTTGTATAACACAAGATACCGATATTTAATATTGTATTCTATTGAGTGGTATATTTAAGGAGGTGGCTTACGGGATTAAGCACTAACCGAAATTTTATTGCAACTTTTTATTGTTTATATATATGTATATTACAGAAGTTTCACATTTCCAGGAATAAAGTTAGCAAAGCCCCTCCCGAAAGAAGCAAAGCCCCAGAAACAAAATCGTAAATACACCACTAAATCTATGAAATAGAAAACTAAACTAAAATTACACACAAATATTATTATTTTAGCCTGCAAAGTAGCGTTTGACAAATGTATACATATGTTTAATGTATCAGACTTATAGTCTACATGCTATTATGGACCAGGCCTCATGTAGGAAAGAAAAGAAAACAGCTATTCTGAATAACTCGTAAGGGTACACACCTAAATTAAACAAGTTATCACTAAAATAGAAATACAAAATTCTACATAGAAATTTATTATCCTGTGTTAAGGAAATCATTTTATAACATAGTAGCATTGAAAGGTGCCTTAAAACGCTTAAACTGAACTCCCAGAGGCGAGCCTTTGCACCTTCCCAACAATCCGTGCAATCCCGGCAATAATAGGTTCGCTCCCTGAGCAGCATAGCCCGTAAACCTCTCTAGCAAGCTGGTGAGGCTTAGACGGAAGAGACTCCGAGTGTTTCCAACCTACTATTTTGTTACCGAAAAAACGAAATGTTGAAGCATTGACTTTATTTTATAATAAATCAAAGATAAAGAAAATATACGATAGAAAACAGGGTAAGCCCGGCCTCAGAGCCTCATAATACGCTTCGCCACTGTTTTAAGGTCCATAGTTCCACTACTATAGAACCGATTGTAGACGTGTCAAAACATCATTGACGGACGAACTAGTATGTGAACTATCCAAATATCCATCTTTCAGAACCTCCGGTACTTACACAATCACTTTTAGAGAGGCTGTTTGGGAGTACTTGATCACTCTCCACCTACCTCTCTAAAAATTGGTGTGCAGGTACTGTAGCATTCTTAAACATGGATGTTTGGATAGTTCACATACCAGTTCCTCAGTGATGTCTTGACCCAACTACAACAGGTGCCACAGTAGTAAAGCTATGTTTTCGGCACCCTGTAACTCCGAAACTATTCACGTTTGAGCACAGGTCCATATGAACTTTCTTTCTTATTTTGATGTGAGGAATCTGTTCAAAAATATTGTGATTTTTGTTTTTGTCACACCCTATACGGTAGGTCCTATAGTTTTGGAGCTATGGATCTTTTAAGTTCAATTTTTCATGTTTTCGGCAGCCTATAACTCCGAAAGGAAGCATTTATGCACCCAGGTTGGTCTATACTTTTTGTCTTATCTTGGTGTCAGGCATCACCTCACAAACTTTGTCGGTGTTGTTTTGCACCACCCTGTATATTCATACAGAACATCCTTTTAAAAATATTTATTTTTCATTATTTTTCTTATTATTGTTCTCTATTTTTTTCGTAAAATAAAATTAGTCATTCTTCATTTTCTACCTCTAAACAAGAAACCAATAAACTGCTCGATAGTTAAAAGGACCACGTACTAGAAGTTTCAATTTCGTCCGGTAGGTATCAACTGGAGAATATTTCCTGCCACTAAGTGACAAATCTGTGAGTTCTACTAAATTTGAAAAAAAAAAAAAAAATCCCTTTCGTTTATTCAAAAACTTGCGATATCGCAAATTTTTAAAGTAAAATTAATTTTATCAATTATTTGCAAATTCTCATTGCTTATCATTAATAATTAACCTACGACACACCTGTTGCAGTAATTTTACGACAACAGTGTTGACAGGGTCCGCGTTTCTGTCAAAAAACACCCATTTTACGGACTTGCATTAAATAACCTTTTTATATGGCAATACTGCGTCAACCTTGTCACATTTGCGCACCAATGGATAAATATTAATGCATACTGTACATATACATAGAATTTTACCCACAGGAAATCAGTTTTCTGCAACTGATTAGTGATTTTCTTCATTTTGCGCATTTTTTTATTTTACACTCACGGTAATTTCTTTCGTTACTACACAAAAATGTTACAACCCACATAGAACAAGTACGTCCACGGGATGTCCGAGACTGAGCCCGCAACGGGCGACGGGACATCCCGGGATTATCCGAATGTGCTCCCGGGACATCCACAGGATTTCCTCGGGAGATCCAGATGTCCGTTAATATCCCGGGATACGGGATATTCAACGGGACCACGAATGGATGTCTATTGTTTTTTTCCTCGGACCTCCTGTCCCATCTGGAACGTCCCGTGGACATCCTACATGGGAATCCTTCAGGGATGTCTTCTCATTGTTCCGATATTCCCGGGAACCGAATGGGTTGATTGGGATCAAAATGAGACATCCCAGGAACGTAGTGTGGTATGTGGGAAGTTCCAACATTGGTCATGATCTCGAAAATATCTGTATAGAACATGCTTACATTTGTTTTAAGTCTCAGGTCTTTATCATTCTTAGATCAAAAAATATACGCAATCAAACTTTGGGTTGCGTAACTGTACTTACAATACAGTACTTACAGTATACTTATAGTATATAATAAGTATACTGTACTTACAATATATATATAACTATTTTTGTGACTATTTTTGTGACTTAATGACTCTTGAACCACCCGATCGATCTCGATCAAATTTTCAACATAGATGAGTTTCGGGCCTGGGATGGTTTTTATCATTTTATGTTGATAGTGCAACTTAGGGGAAAGGAAAGGGGGGAAATATGTAAAAATGATCGAAAATGACCGATATTAGTGCCGAATCTATAGTTTTCGGGATTTCTGAGATGAACAGTGACACGTCTGATGCTGTTTAAATCCAAATTCAGCCGCACAACTTCGGAAGGGAGAGGGGGAGATAAATATATAAAAATGATCCAAAATGACAGATACTAGTGTCGAATTCATAGCTTTCGGGGTCTCTGAGACGAACAGTGACACTTCTGATGACGTTTTAATCCTAATTGAGCCCTTTATATCCAAAATGAAACGTATCCTCTCCTTGGGAAGAGTGGATATTGTGCTATTATGGTATACACGTTAACATTACTTGACCATACTTTTTTTTTTAGTTCTTGAGTTTGTTGAAGTTTACTGTCCCTTTCCAGCACCGGGACTATGTGAAACGAAAACCTATGGTTTACGGTGGAAACCGAACTGTCGTAATGTATTTAGTGTACTCTTACCTGGAATCGAACGCCGGACCCTGTACAACTAAAGGCGGTGGCCCTTCTCACTTTTTTATTTCAAAAAAAAATCGCACCAAGTGGGACACTTGTCTCCAAGGTGTTTCAATTACTTTTTATTCAATATTCTACTCAGTGCACTACGACAAGGACAAGAGTACAGAAATTTCAAGGACATTTTAAAAACGCCAATGCTCTTGCGCCTCGTTTGACCCGAGACCACTCGGCTATTGTCACCGACAGTAGATTAGTGGCGAGGAGTTCTAGTTATTTGGGTCCAAAAAAATGTAAAAGTATAAATAAAACGTAAAGTGGAATAAAAAGTGAAAAACCTTCAAAATGTTCAAACTTGTTTCCTTACATTTTTATTTTTATTTTCATCTTGTGCCTGAAGTGATAATAAGCATGGCAGAAAGGAATATAAATCCCAATGTGCTATTGAATTCTTAACCAATGATTGTAATAAGGAAAATAATCAAAAAATTATTATTGGGTCAACGTAATATTGTTCTTATTATTTCTAATACACCAAAATCACTTGCGATAACTTACAATAAAAATGTACAAATTAATAAAGAGGTTTATAACTAAGAATTTATAAGTGGTCTCGGTATTCTCTATAAATTTCCCCTATCTGAATCTTCAAGTAAATTTGAAACTTATAACGGTTCTAGTAATTTTGTTGCCAAATTTCTAGAGATGGTTATTGTCCCATCTTTTGTGATTCTACAATATGATTAGTGGATAACAGAAAAAAGTATCCAAACCTGGAACACATATTAATCGATAGATCACGTTGAGTTCAACAAAATGTCATGAGAAAGTACAAATTTTCATGAGTAGTTTTTGAGAAAATTGATTTTTTTGTAAACCTAAAAAAAATAATGCAAACGATAACTATCTCTTCTCTTAATATGAAACCGGACAAGACTTTACTTTGGCTCGGACAATGACTTCAATCGGTTCTTATTGGTTCAGTCACTTGTTGGAACTGTTTGTGCCTGAATCACTTGTTGGAACTGTTTGTGCCTTTGATGCTGTCACGTAACATATAGTCTACTTTTCACACACAACTTTATTGATAGAAAAGGATTTACTTACGTTACGAAACATAGCTGAAGCGAAGGGGGTTAGAAGCCCCGCAGGGCTTGTTTTATTCCACCTTTATTCCCATTATAATACCACGTGACATTAAGTCACGATCAGGTGGAGCAACTTTAATGTGATTCCTAAACTGCTGTGGGAACCGGATCAAATGAATCGGTTGCAGTCACTGTCCGAGTTAAAGTGAAAATATGCCTGAAACTGATACTGAAGGACCACTCATTAAGCTTTTCGTAATGAGTATGACACCAGCCAAAGTTCCACTGTTGTGATTGAGATAGAACATAAAATCATAATTGACTCTTAAATAACTTTAATTTTTCAAACATTGACATCGATTGGTGAAAGTAACATAATGATATATACGAGCGAAATTATGATTAGCATTAAGAGGCTTCATCCCGGCGAAATTAAAATACCGCTAATTTTACAGTAATTGTGTGATATCTTCAAATAGATTAAAGATAATCGAAATGTGGAACAAGAGCGCCCTAGACAATATCATTTTACATGAGATACCGTTATCACGACTCACTTATCTGCTTTCGATTTCGAGCCATTTTAGAAATAGGCATTTATTTTCGCGTTTCGAAACGGCTGGTAACGGAAAGCCACTAGGTGACTTGTGATAACGGTACCTCAAGCACAATAATATTGTCTAGGGCGCTCTTGTTCCACATTTCAATTATCTTTTATCTATTTGAAGATATCACATAATTACTGTAAAATTAGCGGTATTTTAATTTCGCCTGGATGAGGCCTCTTAACACTTTGATTCTTGTTTTAATGTCCAAAGATGAGACATATATTAATCCATTAAGGATATCAAGTTAAATAAAATAACATGCTTCAAAGTAAATGCTGATGTATTATTTTCGAGAAATTAAAAAAATGAAGTAATTTTGAGGTGCTAAAAGATATGTCTTTTTGCCAATAATAAATTGATACTTCATCGATGACCTGCCTGGTGCTAATAGATTTCGCTCCGTACGCTATCGTTTTGCTGCCTAACGCGAATAGGGGTCGTTACTTGAATTTTCCTGTGGTAAAACTATGCAGGCTCTACAGCAATATCGCATTCTATCGCGTTATCCGCACAAATTATAACTTCAGTAATCATTTAATTGGCATTATTGCTTTCATACAATATTCATATAGATGATTTGCGGGTCGCTTCTTTAGATATTTCTAATCTTCGTCAACAGGGGACAGTCAAAGTTAGAAGCTTTATCTCCTACGTTCCGCGAAAGTTCTTTTTCCATTTTCTTTTTATTTGTGGTTTCTTGCTCTGTAGGAAAATATTTCAACAAAACTGTTGGTAATTACTGAGAGTATTCTTATGATATTTTACCATAATAGGGCAATGCTGCTCAGTAGCTACAGATAAGACCTAGTTTTTGGCAATGTTGCTTTGAAATAAACATCCTGTATTTTGTAACCAAAGTACAAAAATACTTTAAAAATTACGAAATTATGATCAGGAAGACATGGTTCAACCATAAAAGCAAACTAAATATTTTAATGGTAAAGCTATGAATGCTTGTCAATTAAAGGATTAAAACTACTAGTGATAATAAAAATTGTATAAAAATAAGAAATTACAATCACATATTTGTTTTACTATTTAGTTTTAATTAGGCCTATCTCATTATAGCATCCGGCCAGTTTGATTGATAGCTTATACGGTACATATTTGTAATGAACTCACTAGAAGTAAAAAATATAAAACTCACAATAATGTTAATCTAAACCTCACAAGAAAAAAATCTTATATTTTAGTATTAATCTTCAAATAACAGAACTTTTAAAACAAGGTGAGAAACGTATACTTCAGAACTAAAAATATTTTCCTTGACCCCAAAAACTTCAAGGAGACCAAAAGCAAGCTCGTCCCAGAACATACTTGAAAAGTAGGTCACTAGAGAAGTACACTCTAGGTTAACAGATGAGATCTAACGAACTGTAGAATTTTCATTTCATATATAGTAAGGATTGAATGAAATAATGATTCGGGAATTCTTCCTCCTGTGTTCACTAGATCATAATTTCCCAACTGGTGAGTCGCGCAACCTCATGTGGTGTCTAGGGATATAATTTAAAAGTAAATTTATGCTATTCATAAAGCTTATAAGTAATATATGCGGAACTTATTTATATCACCGCTAGGAGAAATCAAAACAACAATAGATACAATATGCTATATCACCACTAGGAGAAATCAAAACAATAGATACAATATGCTATATCACCACTAGGAGAAATCAAAACAACAATAGACACAATATACTACATCACCACTAGGAGAAATCAAAACAACAATAGATACAATATGCTATATCACCACTAGGAGAAATCAAAACAACAATAGATACAATATACTATATCGCCACTAGGAGAAATCAAAACAACAATAGATACAATATACTATATCACCACTAGGAGAAATCAAAACAACAATAGACACAATATACTACATCACCACTAGGAGAAATCAAAACAACAATAGATACAATATGCTATATCACCACTAGGAGAAATCAAAACAACAATAGATACAATATACTATATCGCCACTAGGAGAAATCAAAACAACAATAGATACAGTATAATATATCACCACTAGGAGAAATCAAAACAACAATAGATACAGTATAATATATCATCACTAGGAGAAATCAAAACAACAATAGATACAATACGCTACTTAAAACGTTTTTTTTATTTACAATACATATAAGAACATCATTGAGGCATTAACAACGTTACTACTCTTGATGAAGTGTAACGTTGAATTACTTTTTAAAAAGTTTGTTTTACCTAAATCTCTCTCATATATTTAGTCTGTCTGTCCATGTGTCCATCCGGAAGATCCAAAAATCTCAAATATTACTTAATGGATCATCGTCCATTTTGACCAAAATTTAAAGGGTCAAAAGTTAGGACTAGAATTAGTTGATCAAAAATTGGTGTTCTTTTTTTGATTTGATTTTGAGTTTAGCGTTCCTTTCAGTAGCGAGGCTATATGAAACGTGGACCTACAGCTCAAAGTAGGATCCGAATACATGAGCTCTCGTCTAGAATCGAACCCAGGTCTCCCACGGCAAAGACACTTACACTAACCATGTAGCTACGAGGGAGCACTTCGGTTCTCTTTGTTTTCCTATGGGATAGCACACTAATGGTCTTAGTAAATTCCCCTTGTACATTATGCAACACGCACAGCTTAACTCTTAATATGGTTGCCTATACACCTGGCATTAGTTTTCCATTTTTAAGGAGATTGGTCTACTAAATACTCCTTTATACATTTTTCAATTTTCACTTCGTGTACACTTGACAAACCAAATTTCTTCACGTTGTGTACACTGTGATACCGTCACTTATTTTCTTAGACAAGCAGATATAGCTATAAGGATTCCAAACTTGTACTCGATTGGGTTTATTGGATAAAATTAGCAGATCAAATCATTAAAATTATGTAACGACACTATTCAGATGTATAGCGTTTACTCAATCACGAATATCTTGGTCTTCAGCGAATTTTTAAACCAGTCTTTGTTCTTTTCATTCATTCGATTTGACTTGCTTTAACCCTCCGTACGCCATTGCACGTTAACACTGTACCAAAAATAAAATATCTATAACTAAAATTGTTCTTTTCTTGCAGAAAAAAGTATATAATATTCTACTATATTTTGTACTAAAAACAAAGTAAAATAATTAAAACTACAAACAAAACAAGTATTAAGTATGTAACCAAGTGGGGAATTTAGAAGGTAAAAACTGGTGGGGGGCAGCCAGAACTTAGGCTATGATACCTATATCATGAGTTTGCTATAAATTTTCAAAAATGTATAAATAATAGCTTAAATTATTTTTGTCACTCAAAAAACTGAGAGGGTCTAGGCCCCCGGTTCCATACTAGATCCGCCACTGATACAATCATTTTTGTTACATACTTCGCTAGTTCTTGATCAATGCCATTTTCAGATAACTCACATGCCATACTGTTTGCTTTCGACACAAAGCAAAACACCATGTGATTTCTAATCTACCATTTCTACTGAAGAATTGCGACTCTCCTCGTTTCTACTACAATACGAGTGTATTTTATTAACAAACAAGGTTATCTATACCCAGCCACAATGGAAATAACATTATTTATATTATGGCGGTAAGTTACCGCAAGGAAGGGATACTTTATGTGCACTACAAAAACTTTTTCTAAAACAATGAGTTGTACTTTAAAGAAATTAAATATTGAACGCCAGAAAATAAAATTTACAATATTTTTTCGCACAACACTAAGTAAAACGTCCATAAAAATTATTCTCTAACAAAAAGTGTGGATATTTTTAACCCCTCGCTTTGTATATGAAGCAACGGCGTCATTTAAGGAGTGCAGGAGACAATTACCCACCTGTCCTGAGTTTGAGAAACATGCTCTGTAAAAAATTGAATACTAATATACTAACTAAAAACATGAAACTATTATGTCGGTGGACAATCCTGTCTAATTCCCGCCCCCCCCCCGGTGGCTACTAGCATGTAGAGTAATATCATCGTGATTAACTATTTTTCAGTGGCTAATTATTACATCATAGTGACTAACTATAATCTTATCATGCCATGGCTTCCTTACCGGGAATCGAATCGCGGCAGCAAGGCCTAGTGGCGCGGTCCTGTAATCTAGCTCTTGGAGGCGAGAGAGTGTGATGGGGAACAGGCATGCACCCAGAAATTTTTGTTGGGGGATCCAAGTTTTGGGGGGGTCCAATACTTTAAGCCACTACGCCTATATAGTATTGAACGGGTATTATTCTGCACCCGAAGTGAGGATAAGTAATTGTAAAATACTTCTACCTATATTTTCAGAAAACAAAATAATAGAACTAGATGGTTTTTATAAGAGAAAGAATACAGATGAAGTACAAGATCAAATTTTCCTGCTATATCATTTCCATGTTAAACAAGTACAGTTTTATTAAAATGCATACAAATGTATGTTGACTTAGGAAGTTTTGTGGGAGTCCGTGTCCGGTTTATCGTCCGTGGGCCCACCCCTGATGGAGAATGACTAATACTGTAAGAGTTGATCCTGTATGTGATGGTTTACTCACTCACCAGGTACACCAGATTTAAGCCCCGTCGTGGTTCGCATCCACATTAATAGTAGTTTTGATTCTTCATAGCCTCGACGTTGCAGAATGACCTAAAGACACTCGATTATCCGTGTCTGACATTTAAGGATGGATATCAACCGATACCCAATTCTTACCTCCCTTAAGCCATGTTTTTGTTCAAAATTTGTCACTTTTCTGTGATTTACGTATGTTTTCTATAAATGTATCTATTTAAACACTATAACTCTATTATATGTGTTAAAGAGGTAGGTATAGATAATGATGGATAGACCGCATAGAGGGGGATGTAAAGAAGTTATGAGTTAGGGGCTGAAAAAGAAAAATAGAGAATAGAGAAGAATTATGGAAGCTGGTTAGGGAGACCAAGGTCCTCCAAAGGCTGTAACGCCGACCAGTAATTAAGTCAGTAAGTGTAACTCATATTCACAATTTCTATTTTCTTCTTTATTACTGTTTTCCCCTTCTCTTACATGATATTAGTACCTACAATTCTGAAAACATTGAATGAAAGATAACTTAGTTAAAATTAAAGCTTAAAAGTTAAGGATTGTTTTACGTTATTATATCCCATTAATTACCCTAGTGTGTACTGTCATTTTGGTAATGTTAAATAAAGGGCTTGAAGGGGTATATTTTAGAGTCAATTTCACTTTAATAGTAGAGTGTGTTGTGGTGTGTTTTTCACAAGGGCGCCGATCATGGGGGGCCGAAAGGTCCCGGGCCCCCAAAAGCTCATGTGGGCCCCCTATTGTATTTGTGAATATACAATATTTAACATAATTTGAGTGCAATTTGTCTTAAAATCTTCATATATATACCTTCTGCATATGAATGGGCCCCCCAAATTTACAGAGAAATCGGCGCCCTTGGCTTTTGAACCTGTTATCGGTGGTCACGAGTGCCATATACATACTGATCAATTTAATAGAAACACCTCAACTTAGAAACACGTGAGATAACTGGATTGGCAAAAGTCAGGTGGTGACCGTAGCACTACATTGTTATTGGTGGTATTAGGACAACCACTGTAGTACGTGAGAGTCAATAGAACGGCAGCATGCAGTAAAAGTAAGATATCCATAATTACGTTCTTCCACAGGAACACATGAGGAACCGATTTTTGATTGGCTCAATAGAATGAATCATCTCGAGCAACGAACTCGATTCCTTACGTTTGAAGATGGCACTGGTGGCTCAGTGGTAGCGCGCTTACCTGGTTCGATCCCTGGTCAAGTAAATTTGTGCTGGCCAACTTCGTGTCAGCGGGTTTTCTCGGGATACTCCCGTTTCTTCCGACTTACTTATTCCACAAATTCTTCCATTATCATTCACTTGCTTTAATCATCTGTCTCCCTTAGCCTACAAGGGCACAATCATAGGACGTTAAACTGAAATATTTTATCTCATTTCATTTTCCTAACTTTTGATCCTCTTCATCCTTGCCAAAATTGATGGCGATCTATCTAGTAATTCTTGAGTTTTTGTCTTCCGAACGGACACACGGACAGAGTAAATATTTAAAAAAGAAGTTTTGGTAAACTACACCTCTTGAAAAATGGTGCTAAATCTAATGAGTTGGAAACACTGAAGGAAATAACGAATTGTATCTATACTTAGCTTACATGTATTTGTGAAACGATTCTCTACAACAAAACTACTTCGAGAGAAGAGAGAGAGAGGAGAGTGCGAGAGAGAGAGAGAGAGAAAGCAAAGCCCAGAAAACAAGAATTCAGCACGCCTGCAAATGTGTTTGTGCTAAAGCGAGTGTTTGCTGTAAAATTAAGCGATTGGCTATCAAAACGATATCTACACTTAGTTCCAGCCGTAAAAAGAGAAGAAAGAATAGCCAAATCGAAAAATAGTCTTTGAAAACTTCGATCATTCGTTTTTCATATATACATATAATTCTTTCAATAACCTGTGATTTCAAAGTTAGAAAAGAAAGAAAAGAAAAAAGAAAGAAACTGTTTTTAACTGGTAAGGTCACCTCGGGTAAGAAGAGAAAAAATACAACCCAAAAAAAAAAAATCTGCCCGCCTACAATACAAACAAATATTTGAAACCCCGCCAAAAGAAACATTCACTCTCCCATCATTGATTGCCTTATCTGTTCATGCTGTCAACATGAGCATACTGTTACGAGGGTTGATCAATAAATCCTGAAGTAATTTTCTTTCCATTTTTTTTTTTTTTTTTTTTAGAAAGAAATCTTCCGCAAATTTAATGTGGTATATTTCAACAAGGTCATTTCTGATGCTAGTGGTCCCTACGTTCATCCCAGACCATTTGAGTTCGTGGTGGACATCATCTTGTTCGTGGGTTCATGGTGGACATCATCTTGTGTTTCACGAAGTTCTCCTGTGTTCTCATTCCATCAATTAAAATTAGACGCATTCCCTCCCAGAGATCAAATGATCCTTGGAACATTTCATTTCACGATTTCGCTTTTTTTTTTTTTTTAAAGAAGGTATTAACATTTTACACGTTACTGGTGGTAACAAGAAGTAAATTCAAGTCATTGTTTTGTGATTTTATCACCTACATGACTTGCAAATTATATTTTCTCTTTCCACGGCAATATATATATATATATATATATATATATATATATATATATATATATATATATATATATATATATTATACAAATGCTGTGTTAAGGAAAGATGCTGATGATGTAAATACATATAAAAGGGGATTATAAGAGAACAATAGAGAGCAATGGAGACGTTATTAAACGGTTAAAGGGCCATAGGTTTGAAAGTAAGTTAAGAGAAAACTAAATATTACATGAGAGTTCGCTGGGATCGTATTAGTCTGCTGCAAATTATGGATAGTCAAAATATCAAATAATACTTTTGACAAGTGGATAGTTTCAAATATCTAGAATCAATATTAACAGACCAAAACCATATGCACGAAGACATTGAAAACAGGAAATTCGTGTTATTATTTAGTTCAATCCCTTTTGTCGTTGCAAATTCTGTCGAGAAAATTGAAGCTTCAAGTATATAAAAAATCGATAATCATGCCTGTTGTGGTGTATGATTGCGAAACATTGTCTCCTTACTCTTGAGGGAAGAACATAGACTAAAAGCATTTAAGAACAAGATCCTGAGACGAATATTCGGACCCAAAATGAATGAGAATGGGGAATGGTGGAAACTTCATAACGAGAAACTACATAATTTATATCATTTACCAAACATTCTTAGGATCATCAAATTTAGAAGGCTCAGGTGGGTAGGTCATGTAGCAAGAATAGAAGAAAGAAGGAACGCTTTCAAAGTTTTAACTGCAAGTTCAATCGGAAAACGACATTACGAAAACCTAATCGCAGATGGGAGGACAATATTACGATGGATCTCCAGAAATAAGAATACAAAATAGAAACTAGATCCAGTTGGCTAAGGATAGAAATCAGTGGAGAGGTTTTAGTGGAGGTAGAAATAATTGGTGATAGAAATCAGTGGAGTGTTGGCACTTTAATGATTTTATTATACATATTAAAATATTAGTTTTATTTTACATGTATTTTCCATCTTTTTGCTCGAGTACTATTTTCAAAACGTGGGCGTTCAATGAGTAACTTATAGTATTGACCACAGATACTTGAGGAGAGCATCAAGAGTTGCATGTAATCTACGATAGATTTTTTTTAGGTCGATAGCCTATGACGTCATAGTTTGCTTCCAACACTTCTAATAAACTAGACCAATAGATAGAAGGAGAACATGAAAGTCCAGCCATTGGTAAGTCAGTGTTGATAAGCAAACAAGGGGATTAACAGCCTTAGGATTTGCAAATACATAAGTCCATAACTTCTCGTATACTGCCAACACTTATCTACACATTTACCCGTCTCATTCTTTCCCCTCCCTGATTCTATCTGTTTCTCTCTATCTATGCTCCGATCGTAAACATGTGTTCTGATGTCAACACTGGTCGATTGGCATTTCGCTTCCCACGTGCATGCCTTTTAGAAGAAACGATAAATAAAAGGGAATTATCAGGAAATCATTGGAGGACTAGAATGTAGGAAAAAATTAGAGAAAATCCAGGGAAAGACAATGTTGCCCATCATAATATTCTCATGACCTGTGTCCGAATTAGAGATTCTCGCACCAGAGATGAACGCTCTACCAATGAGCCATTCAAAAAAGTTGGAATACAGTGAGGAAGGAAAGCTTATGTGCTTAAATTATGTTATAAGTATCAACTAATTACTCTATTGAGATTAAGAAAAATCAAAAGTTTATCGCTGTAGAAAGTGAAGATCGCCAGATCATTCCACTCTTAGCTAAATCACTTTCTTAACATCTAGTATTATATTATCCTCCCATCTTCTTTTGAGCCTATCTAAAAGTCTTTTCCCAGAAAATTTTCAACTTAACACTCTCATATATACTGTATTATGTCCCGTCTTAGTGATATAGGATGGGCCAAAAAATTCAAAATTTTGTTTTCAAATCGTAATACCGCGGCAAAGTTGCGTAATTGAGAAGACTAAAAAAGAGTAACAAAAAAATAATAAAATAAAATCGGTTTATATGTTTTGGTCGCGCACGTGTTCTAAAGTTTGCCGAAATTTCGAAAAAAATCACATTTTTTCGATAATTTGTAACATTTTGAAATTAGCCTCTTTCCGAATGTAATAGCTTAAAATTCTTATGTATTAGAACCACAGAAAACATTGTTTGAATATTACATAGCTACTAACAAAGGAATGACGTGAATATGAATGAATCAATCAAATTTTGTTGCAACGACTATTTGCCTCAAGACTTCATTTTCGAAAGCCATAATTCTGTGTATAGACTTGCTAGTTGAGGATCAATATTAACATACATATAACATGAAAATAATAAGACATTTGACATGAAAAGTATGAAACACTTAACTTTCATATAATTTTAAATCTCTTTGATATTAATCGCAAAGATAAAATGTTTTGTAAGAGCACTGGCACACATTTCCTGGTATTAATCTTCTTTTAACATTGTTCTTATTCTTTCGTTAATTTTCTTTATTTAGTACAATTACGTCTTTGAATTTAAATATGTTTGTCTTTTCTCCTCTATTGATTACAAGAATTTTTTGTGTATTCTAGTCGCAGATTTAACGTGGGGTCGTGGGGCCTAGGCCCCCCAGTTTTTTGAGTGAAAAATAAGTTAAGCTATTATTTAATATTTTTTTGAAAGTTTAGACTAAGCTCATGATATGCCTATCATAATTTGGGTTCTGGCTACCGCAACTCCCCCCCCCTCCCATTTTTACTTTCTAGATCCACCACTGATTTATTCTGCAAATACAGTTTTGAGTTAAACTCCTAGACTGAATTTTATACACAACATCAGGGAAATATGCAGCTTCCTTGCACTAACTTTGTGTCATTTAATAATTCAATTCCTTCCCCATCTTCATCCTCCATATATGACAAACTGATTAAGTTTCAATTTAATTTAATTAAGTCTTCTGATGGTATCTTTAATATTTCCTAAGTACCTTAGCAACACAGACAATTGGCTTAACAGTGGGAAATAGTTGGATATCCCAACTGCTAACCTTGAGCCGACGTTGTAATTGGTCAATTTGTCGAAAATTTGCCAACCAACTTAAATGCCAACATAACCTCTACAATAGAAATAAAATTACATTTGGAAGTACCAGGTTGAAATTGTTGGACAAATGACGGCAAAATGTTGGTTGGCCAACATATACTTCGAACCATATTTGACCAACACTATTTTACAAGTCCATTTTATTTATTTATTATTAGATTTTTTGCAATAATTTCCAACCATTATCCTACATTGGACCAACAAAGTACTCTGGTAGCACACGTGCTCTAAAGTAAAATTTAAAAAATAATTTGGATTTGGGGCTCATTCCGTTGTGGTTTGCGTCAAAGCAACGCAAAATTTGCGTTTTAATTTGTGATAGACGGCATTGCAGTTATAATTGATTGCTTGTTTCTTGTTTGGCTAGCGTTGCAATCCCCGAATTTGCGAATACTGATACGGAATGAGACCATATATGTTCTGTTTCAGATTGATATAACTATTGCAAGAACAATGCAAATTGCTTTCCATTCATAGATCACTGGTAGTTTACTGATTAATATATGCATTAATTCAGGGATGCACCACGGGGGGTCCACCGGGTTCGGACCCCCCCAATTACTAACTCAACATACATTTGTACACCTTCTCAATAAAACTATTACTTGTTTAGCATTGAAATGATTGACGTAGCACGAAAATTCTATAATTATTTTTTCTGAAAATCTAGGTGGAAGTATTTTACAATTACTTATCGTCTTTTCGGGTGCAGAATAATATCCGTTCAATACTACATAGACGTAGTGGCTTGTAGTATTGGACCCCCCAAAACTTGGGCGCCCCCCTCAACATTTTGGGGGGGGGGGTGCGCCTGCATCTATTAGCCTTACAATCTTTTGCTGAAGAATTCCAATTTCTTCAAAGATACGAATGTTATTTCTTTATTATACCAAGACCTATACCAAGGTTATGAACAGTTTGGGAATTATATGGCTGGAATCCCGATTCATTCCTATTGCCAAACATGAATATTTTGATTCTTTCGTTTGAAAGAAAACGCGGAAAAAAGTTAAGTTGTGAAGTATATAATTGTTCCATTTTCCGCTATAATATACGCCTGATATTTGTTTATTGCAGCAAAATAGCTTGAAGTCAAGGTTTGATCTAAACAGAGCACTTTTCAGAAACCAACAACTAAAGTTTATCAACCTTTACAAACCACAAAACAACCACGCCAAGTACCAAATTGGTCTGTTTCTAAAATGGCAGCAGCTAAGAATTCCTGGCTATTTTTCGCCAAGCACACACGCTTCTTTAGTCACTAGATAAGATGGATTTAACTTAAAGATTTTGTCCGTCCAGTTGTCACTAAATTCAATTTATTGTATGTTCTACCGTATCTCGTTTGTTGTGCACTAGCGAAAAATAAAGACAAAACGCCAGTTGCAGTACAAGTTTGATAAGAGAGACGTTAGTTCATTTAGACGTTCTTACAAGCCGTAACATGTGATACGACAACCTCCTAATGCTAATCTTATTTGTTGGCTGTGTTTAGTTACTTTTGTTGTTGTATTACATTACAATTTATACCTTAAATCCGTGATTAATGCGTAAAGCAAGACCGGACCGGATTTCTATATAATCTTTCTTGTTCAACGTTTTGTTGTATTTGTGAGTGTTTCCATAAATAGACTTTTTTCCGTAACATTTTTTGTCTCCTCTCCCCCTCCCCTTCTCTCCGCCTATACATATATGTACTGTATCTATCTTTATATATAAAGTATATAAATACATCATCACATATAGAACATACCTGAAATTTAGGAAGAGTTTCCTCTTTAAAAGAGTTTCGGTCTGAACAACACGAAATCGATGGCTATACTTCAGTAACTCGGTTTTCTAACTAACACAAAAGCTTCACATTTCTTCCGGCGGGACGTTTTGGAGGGACCCCCATAAGCCGAGCGAGAGAGAGAAAGGGCGGGACGCAAAGGGGGGCGGACCAAAGCTATTTGAGTGAATAGAACTGTACGCCTTTCTCCACATACGTTTCACGTCTTCCCCCTTTCGTCGTCAACCAACCTTCTCGTCCCTTTCCCCCGCTCAAAAATACACACTCACACATCCAAAGATTTTTTTTCTTTCGTCTTTCCTCTCTGCCTTTTCTCAGCATCCCTGGCTTTGCTCTTGAGTTCTCCTTGATGGTGAATACGTTTATACATATAACCAAATGCATGCCAAGCTTAGCTGAAGGTAGGTGAGACGGATTCGTGGGCTGGTACCTCTTTCTTTCTGGTATCGTCGAAAGAAAGACGTTGTTGCCACATTTTTTTTTTCAAAAAAATCTTTTATAAATATACGATAGCATAGAATAAGCATTATTGTGAGATCCATATTATAAAGAAGACCATTGTAATAGCCAGACTCTTGCTTAACCTTGCTTGAACTCGTCAAAGTAAACAACCACACTTTCGATTTCGATTGAATGCGCCAATAGAGAAAGTGTTGGGGGAGAAACTCTAAATTAACCTAAACTTCCCAGGCCCTACAGCCCACGCGGAGGAATAATGCTCGCTAAATGGCGTACGTTCAACTGGTCATGCATGATTAACTCATTGTTTTACCACGACGTTTTATTTCTGGATTTCTAGACCAGGTGTTGCTTGTTGTTAATTCAAGTAGCTCCCTAATTGCATCGCAATATTGAAAATTCTTCGCCCAACGTGGAATCGAATCCGGGACCATACTAAGAAATGCGCTCTAATTATTTTGGTAACTTGGGAGCCCTTAGTTTGATATTAAAATACTAATTCGGCTTAGAATCCATAAGTTATTTGTGATTATGCAGGATGCATTATTGGGATACTTTGTTGAAACCGATAAAAGTTTTTAAAGAAAGAATATCCAGATACGTTTTACCCAATCGGCTTCTAGCTCCATTCTCCTGTGTTCCCAAGTTCATGGCACAAGATAAGGACTCAGAACGGCGGTTCGACAACTTCGTACCATTTCTTTTCTCACTGAAGGTCCCTGCGTGGTTAGTTCATCGTTCATGGTGACACTTTTCGTAGTGCACATTATTCTATGCAGTATAATTTTTTATGCAGCAGATTTCTTTACGCAATAGAAACTCCTTATGCACTGAAAGACCTTTATGTAGTAGAAATTTCTCATGCACTAAAAGACCTTTATGTAGTAGAAATTTCTCATGCACTAAAAGACCTTTATGCAGTAGAAATTCCTTATGCACTAAAAGACCTTTATGTAGTAGAAATTCCTTATGCACTAAAAGACCTTTATGCAGTAGAAATTCCTTATGCACGATAAGACCTTTATGCAGTAGAAATTCCTTACGCACTAAAAGACCTTTATGCAGTACAAATTCCTTATGCACTAAAAGACCTTTATGTAGTAGAAATTCCGTATGCACTAAAAGACCTTTATGCAATAGAAATTCCTTATGTACTAAAAGACCTTTATGTAGTAGAAATTCCGTATGCACTAAAAGACCTTTATGCAGTAGAAATTCCTTATGCACTAAAAGACCTTTATGTAGTAGAAATTCCTTATGCACTAAAAGACCTTTATGCAATAGAAATTCCTTATGTACTAAAAGACCTTATGTAGTAGAAATCCCTTATGCACTAAAAGACCTTTATGCAGTAGAAATTCCTTATGCACTAAAAGACCTTTGTGTAGTAGAAATTCCTTATGCAGTAGAAATTCTTCACATAATAGAATGTTTTATATAGTAGAATTTTTTTTAAGCATTAAAAATTCTTTACGTAATAGAAATTCTTTATCTAGTAGATTTTTTCAAGCCATGTTAATTATTTTTGGAGTAGAAATAGTTTCTGCAGTAGAAATTACAACGAGATACTTTGTATCGGTCGATAATTACCTGTATCTTGGGCAGAAAGTGCTTTTACACAAGCACTATACCTAATATAATGTTAACTAAAAATAACAAAAGAAGAATGTTTTTAAGATGTAAGAAATATATATTATTATTGTATAGTTGGTTGCTATGTAGTTGTTTATGGATATATAATTAACATGTATGATTGCAAGACAGTTTGTGTGAATATACGTTAAAAGAGAATCAACGAATAAATTATCTAACACTTATCATGAACTTGTAATTTCAGTAGAAAAGGTGATAATACTAGTGAATATAATTACGGAAGATATTTTAAGGTGTAAACGATTACTGCCACTAAAAATTTACTTATATTATTAGCCGAACCAGGGTTGACGACTACCTTTGGTGAGTCGTTGTAAAATTTTTGGTTTACCTCACCCGGGACTCTTGTAAATTCATATCCCGAAGTCTAAAGTAAGGGTGAATTTACCTCTGTAAGAAGGTTCATGAATACGAACTCAACTATTCTCAGAAGTGGCAGAGTAATCACAAGAAAAATTATGATCGGTGAGATAGTAGAAAATGAAACTGTTGACAGTGTTAACAACGAGCAAAATATAGCTCCCATTACACCCGAAATGTTGACATTAGAAGACAAAATTTTAATGGCATTACAGCGACAGGAACAAAGCCGAAAAGACGATTTAGAAGCCATGAAGCAAAATTTGACTCAGGTGTCCAACGAATTAAAACAGACGGTACAGCAGAAATCCGAAGAATCAAGTAGACAATATGAAGAATTAAGTAGACGATTGGAGCAAATAGATCAAAAATCAGAAGAGACGAAACAATCTGTTATCCAGGCTGTGAGAGACATCACATTACAGTTTGATGAAAAGCTAAAAAGATTATCTGAAGATTGCCAGGATAATTACAACCATGTAATCCAAGAAGTCAATTGTGTAAAAAAGGATTTGGAAGTAATAGAATCTTCTGTTTGTCAGCAAAAGATTCAGGTCACAGATAATTCTAACCAAATACGTGCAAATACTCAATTGATATCTACCTTACAAGAGGAAATTAGGACGTTACAGATTAAGGACAACGCATATCACAACAACATGGTTAATGATCGTTTGGAGTTCCCTTGTTCACAAGAGATGCCCTCGCATTCACCCGCAGCAGATCGACGTGGACCTTACGTTATCTCTTCTTCAAGTAATCCATCCGATGAGGACATTATTTTGGAAAGAATCCATCCAAGGAATACAGATGGGCGGAAAAGAGATGGTGGAACCACGCATAACGCAGTAGGTAGAAATTATCACTCAACACGAAAACGAAATGGTGAAAGGAATGTAAAGTTAAGTGTAAAGATGAGCGAAATACGTGCTATGAGTAAGTTTAATGGTAAATGTAATGAAAATGCTACTTCTTTCCTAGAAAAATTTCAGGATGAGTGCAGTATAATGTGTATAGATAAATCGCAATATATGAAACTAATCCTTCATTTATTACTCCCACCATGTTCTTTATGGTTTAAAGCAGTACGAGATCACGTCAATACATATGAGGAATTCAAAGCCGCGCTGATTGCAAATTACGAAAACGACTTTTTACTTGCAAACAGAGATGCCACGATTAGAAACCAACCTTTTAATCCTCGTTTGCACAAATCTGTTGTTGATTTTGTTGTAAATACGTATAACGAATTAAAAGTCGTAAATCCGTTGCAATCGGAATCTAGAGTGATTGCATCTATTCGAAATCTACTACCGTTTAAATTACAACAGATCCTGTTTTCTACGCAGTGCATGAGTTTTAATCACTTATTAATGCTTGTCCAATGTTATGAAACTCAATATCAGGCACTGAATCATCAAGCGGGAGTAGGTAAAATTAAAAACAATTCAGATCACCTTGTACCTGTTCGTAATCTAAATATCCGTAATGTGAACGATACGGAACATAACCTAATTCGAGCAAATTTAAACAATCAGAACGAGCAAAATAGGCAAAGATATGTTGGGAATTCACCTAACCTAACCAATCGTGACAATAATTATGTCAGATCACATAACCAAAGTAGATTCAAAAATAGACGAAATACATGGCGAAATTCCATAAATACAGTAAACTACATGGATAGACGTAATCGTAATTCAAGAGATTGCACTTCGTATCAAAATCAAGATACTGACACAATTCCTGTACAGAATAACAATGCGGGACATAATCATGATTGTGCGGTACAATGTACTTTATTGGAACCATATACGAGTATGAATTTAAACTAACTGCAGCTGATGTGGTAGGGGTTAAACCCATATCAGCTATAGATTCTCATGAACATTTATCTTCAAATTTATGCGATAATGTCAAACCCATATCAGCTATTGATTCTTATGAACATTTATCTTCAAATTTACGTGTTCATGTTAATGATGAGAACGACCTTTTACATAACGTATCTGTAAATAATGATTCGGAAATAGCAGTCAATAGATGTCAGTATCAATTTATGCCTGTAGTAAATCGTTGTTGGTTCAAAGATGATAATGTCAATGATGGTTTTGGTGTTGAAGAAAACTTTGTATTTTTAAAATCATATAGTACTGCTAGAATACCCGTCAAAATAAATGGGTTAAGCACAGAAGCTTTATTGGATACAGGCGCAAATGCCTCTTTATTATCATATTCGTCATGGAAAGCAATTACTAGTGATTATTCGAATTCTAAATTGCAAAAAGCTGAGAATCTCATTATAGTCGATTTTACTGGTAAACATAAAAAGAGAGTAGCCGGAATTACTCGTGTGACAATAGCTATTCAAGATTTTGAAATGTCAATGCCTATTCTAGTGATAAAGGAACTGAATGAAAAACTAATTATTGGTTTAGATTTATTGTCTCAGTTGCGTGTCATGCTCGATTTCAGAAATCAAACGTTAACTATACCCGGCATACCTCAGGAAATCGTTCAGAAACTTCTTCCTAAATCTGATAATATTGCTTGTCAATATAATAATGTTCCTAATGTATTGAATAATGTTTCTGTAAGGTCAGAAAGTGATAAATTAAATGATCAACTAACGCAAGTCACACAAAATTTGATGAATTCAAAAGATGATGTATTGTTTTCTGAGTGTGTTAAGTCACTTGAAAGTAGTCTTGATTTTATAGAAGATACAGTAAAAACTCACTTTAAGGATATATTATATAAACATAAAAATGTCTTTTCAGAACGTCCTGGGTGTTGTAAGGATTTTGTTTATTCTTTTAAGGTTAAAACAGACAAACCTATTGTGACTAAGCCCTATATAATTCCCTACCGATACAGGGAAAATGTACGTCAGCAAATTACAGACATGTTAAGAAATGGGATCATTAGGCCTTCACGAAGCATTCACCTTAATCCATTACATGTAGTTCCTAAGAAAAATGGTTCTCTACGTGTGGTTTTGGATTTGAGACGCACGAATTGTCATATTGATTTGGAACAAGTGAGGTATCCTCCAGTGGAAGAAATATTAGCCTCTTTACAAGGAAATGCAGTATTCGGAAATTTAGATCTAGTACTGGCTTATAATCAGGTCGAATTGCATGAGGATTCGAAACCGTACACGGCATTTAGTTTTGAAGGTCACTTATATGAGTACAACCGTGTAGTCTTTGGGCTTATCAATGGTAGTGCGGCGTTAGCTTCCTGCTTAAATAAAGTCTTAGGTCAAGACTTACGCAACAACGTGATAACCTACGCTGATGACATCTTGATAATGGGAAAAAACCCGCATGAATACTTGAAGTACTTAGATATAGTTTTAGATAGATTGGAAAGTTCGGGTCTTACTATCAACCTACAGAAATCCAAATTTCTACAAAATTCTATAGAAATCCTCGGCTACCAAATTGATGCATCTGGTTTACAGTTCAGTCAATCTAAAGTGCAAGCAATAGAAGATCTGCCTGCGCCGTTAAATGTGAAACAGACACGGCAAGTATTAGGGCTCTTCAATTGGTTTCGCAAAGCCATCCCGCGATTTGCTGAGATAGCCCAACCTTTATTTATGATTATAAAGAAAGGAGTACCATGGCAATGGGGTCCGATTCAAGAGCATAGTTTTAATAAGTTGAAGGAGAGCGTAAAGCGAAACATCCATTTGAATCACCCTCGATATGACGTTCCTTTCTATGTCCAGTGTGACGGTTCTCAACTTGGAATTTCTGCAGTACTCTGGCAACCAAATCCAACCATTAAGGAACCGGCCGTTATCCATTGCGCTAGCCGTACTTTAAAGAAAGCTGAGAAAGGATACACAACGACAGAAATCGAACTTTTGGCCGTACGTTTTGCGATACAAAAATTTGCTCCATATCTCAGTGGATGCCATTTCATAGTACTTACCGACCATAATTCATTACGATACCTTAACAGCATACAGGGATATAATAACAGACTACTTCGTTGGTCGTTAGAGCTTCAGTCTTATGACTTCGAAGTACAACACATTAAAGGAGTAGATAATGGACCCGTAGATACCTTATCACGTCTGTTTCCTGGAGAAGAACAACATATCTTGTCCATCAACGAATTTAAGGTCTTACAGGATGAAATAGCTACCATTTCAATGGAAGATCTAAGAGAACATCAAATGAATTATCATGAATACAACCAAATCATGGAACATTTGTCTTCATGCAGTACGGAATGTAATTGCCCCAAACAATGGAATTCCAGATTTAAATTATCCAACGGAATTCTACTTATTAAAGATTTTAAATTCAAGTCTAGAAACAAAATTTGCATTCCACCTACGTTGACAACCCGCATATTAAAAGCTTATCATGACGATTTCGGTCATTTTGGTTATGTAAAAGTATGTGCCTTGATTAATAAATCTTTTTATTGGAGAGGAATGAGAGCTCAAATCAAAAATCATATCAAGGACTGTATTGAATGTATGCGAATCAAACATAACTACCAGGCTGTACAAAAACCGATGCTCTCAATAACGCCAGAGAGACCACATTCGTTCTTATCTATCGATCTATATGGACCGTTACCACGAGCAGCTACCGGAGAAACTTATCTACTTACTACTATGGATATCTTTTCGCGCTATGTAGTAGCTTATCCTCTGCGTAGAGCAACGTCCACTGCTATCATAAATAAAATCTTGAACGTATACATTCCACATTGTGGTCCTATCGAACACATATTATGTGATAATGGTTCACAGTTCAAAAGTGATGTGTTTATCAAAGCAATGAACAAGGCTAACATTAAAATCCATTTCGTAACTCCGTACCATCCTAGCAGCTCTGTTGTAGAAAATGTGCATCGTAATTTTGGTATGTTGTTTCGACACTTTTGCAAAGATAAGCATGCCGAATGGATTAAGCATGTCAATCAAATCACGTATCTTTTGAATCATTCGATATCAGACACTTTGGGCGTGTCTCCTGCTAATGTACATAACGGTTCTGATTTGATTTTCCCTGTGGAACAACATTTTAATGTCAAGTTAGAAGATTCGACAATCGTAGATTCTTCGAGTTTAGTGAATATGGTAAAAATTCGAAGACACAACAAATTTTTGAAACGTAATTCTCAATTAGAGTCTTTACAAGAAGGAAAATATCGGATCAAGATCAATGACTTAGTTTTTGTTAAACAACATCCACAAAGTAATGCGTTGTTAAAGAAGATTTATAAATTTTGTGACATTTTCTCAGGTCCTTATTTATGTTTCAAGGAAATAAACCCTAAAGTTTTTGAATTGTTGAACGCTAAGACGGGTACGTCAATTGGACTTCGTAATATAGATGAGTTAAAGGGTTGGAGACCTACCCAGTATACAAGAGAAAGATGGATGTGTGTAGTGAAAAGATTAGTTACACCTGACATCCTTGCTCAAATTAATAAGAATGAAGGAGACTAAAAGAAAAAAAAAGTGTGGACTTCTGTTTGTGTAAAAATAAGTTTATTTTCTTCTTTTTGCTCGTCCGAACGTAGGTTACATTTAATTTTTGATTTTTACTTAATTTAATTTTCTTTAATTCTCATTAACCAATGATAATTTCCAAATGATTTTTTTTTATTCTGTCTTGTTGATGTGAAGAATTATAAGTCGATTCATAATTGATTAAACACAAAGGCTATTTTTATTATATTGATTTGCGTTGAAACTTTATTGTCAAAGGTAAATGACAATAGAATGATGAATGTTTTAATATAAATGTATCTATATAAAATAATTGAACAAAATGATATATGAGGTGCGATCAAAATGTAAAGGACACAATTAATAGAATACCATCATTATAAACGGACCAGTAGTTCTTAAATATAAAAGTCAAGCTACCTTGTAACTTTTATATCTAGTCCCATTATCGGGCGACATTTTTATACAACGAGATACTTTGTATCGGTCGATAATTACCTGTATCTTGGGCAGAAAGTGCTTTTACACAAGCACTATACCTAATATAATGTTAACTAAAAATAACAAAAGAAGAATGTTTTTAAGATGTAAGAAATATACATTATTATTGTATAGTTGGTTGCTATGTAGTTGTTTATGGATATATAATTAACATGTATGATTGCAAGACAGTTTGTGTGAATATACGTTAAAAGAGAATCAACGAATAAATTATCTAACACTTATCATGAACTTGTAATTTCAGTAGAAAAGGTGATAATACTAGTGAATATAATTACGGAAGATATTTTAAGGTGTAAACGATTACTGCCACTAAAAATTTACTTATATTATTAGCCGAACCAGGGTTGACGACTACCTTTGGTGAGTCGTTGTAAAATTATTTATGCATTATTAATTCTTTATGTTATAGAAACTTCATATACAGTAGAAATTCTTTATGCATAGACATTTTTGATGCAGTAGAAATTCTCTCTGCAATAATAGTTCTTTCTGCAGTAGTAATTCATTCTATAGTAGAGATTACGGTAGGTGTGTAGAGCAAAGAAAATGAAATATTTCAATTTAACGTTCCATTATTATGCCCTTTAGGCTAAGGGAAACGAGGATTAAGGCAAGTGGATGATGATGGAAGAACAGGTAGAATGAAAATGCGAGAGGAAACGAGAGTACCCCGAGAAAATTCACGGACATGATGTTGTCCACCACAAGCTTACTTGGTCGGGGATCGAACAAGGGACCCCATGCACCAGAGGTAAATGCTCTACCACTGAGCCACCTTGCCCCCTGTAGATAAAAGAGCCCATGGTTTCTTGGTTCAAATTTGACCACAACGTATTCCTGAGGTTCCAAATAGTGCTTTTTAAAAGCATTTTTAGACTGGGGAAACCTCAAACAGTTGCCCAAAAATATAATAAAATTTACCATCTGTGGGCGGGCTTGATAAAAGAGCCCGCGGTATTTCGGCTCAAATGTGATTACAATGTGTTTCTGAGGTCCTAAATAGCATTTCAGAAATTTTCAGATTGTGGAAACCTAATAGATTTCAAAAAAACTATGATATACCGGTAATTGTTTTCTGAGTATTACGTATTATTTAAAATAATAGTAATAGTACAATTTGCTCGAGATCTATCGACCAGTTTCTAATATTCTAAACTGAAAATAAATTGAACAACCAAACAGTTTCACCTTTTCTCCTATCTTCATTCTCTTGAATTTAAGTAAAGAAGTCTAAAATTTAGAAAAGATCCTTCAAGTGACATCATAACTGTGAGATTTCACAAAGTTCAACGTGTTATACTAATCAAGAGTCAATGTTTCTAAACAAATTTAGGGAATTCTACTGTCAAACCTTTTCTAAAAACACTACTCAAACATTAAATGTATAATTAAATGTAATATGATTTGCACCAAGAGAAATACAGTTACCTTCATTATTCCTCACCTCCATATAAAATAAGGTTCCTAAAATAGATTATAACAAAATTTTCTGCATTTTAAAGTTTCCACAGCTTGATTTTTTTTCCTGAAAACATTGTTTGGGACTCAGGCAAACATTGTTATCAAATTTGCATTGAAAAACTGCCGGTTCTTTTGTTTTTCTACCCCGACCATTGACAGTAAATTCCATCGTAATTTTGGGGAAGCTTTTGACGTTTCCTCGGTCTGAAATTCTCTTAGAACACTATTTGTGACCTCAGGAACAGATAGTGATTACATTTGAACCAAAAAAGAAACAGATAGTGATTACAATTGAACCAAAAACGGAACAGATAGTGATTACATTTGAACAGACAAAGGAACAGAGTGATTACATTTGAACCAACAAAGGAACAGATAGTGATTACATTTGAACCAAAAAAGAAACAGGTAGTGATTGCATTTGAACCAAAAAAGAAACAGGTAGTGATTGCATTTGAACCAACAAAGGAACACATAGTGATTACATTTGAACCAACAAAGGAACAGATAGTGATTACATTTGAACCAACAAAGGAACACATAGTGATTACATTTGAACCAAAAAAGAAACAGGTAGTGATTGCATTTGAACCAACAAAGGAACACATAGTGATTACATTTGAACCAACAAAGGAACAGATAGTGATTACATTTCAACCAACAAAGAAACAGATAGTGATTACATTTGAATCAAAAAGGAACAGGTAGTGATTACATTTGAACCAACAAAGGAACAGATAGTGATTACATTTGAACCCCAACAAAGGAACAGATAGTGAATACATTTGAACCAAAAAAGGAACAGATAGTGATTATATTTGAACCAAAAACCTGAAGGAGCTTTTATCTATACTCCTATAGGAACTATCTATACTTACTAATTCTTTATGTAGATATTCTTTTTACTTTTGAACGACGAAAAAAGGGAGGAAAGTATAGTAGTAGTCAGTGGCGTATTTAGGGGGATGGGTATCGGGCTCAAGCATTTCCTACCCGAAATAAATTTGTTATATGCAAAACTTCATTAAAATTCATCGGTATCCAAAAGGAAAAATATAAGTGTTGTGCATACCCCCTCGAAACAAGATCCTAAATACGCCACTGGTAGTAGTATAAAAAAAACATTGAATTCCAGATCTCAACCCATTTACACGTTCCCTAGCCCATAGCCAATACCGAAAAAGTGATTTTTCGACATTGTCCGTCTGTTAGTCCGTTTGTCCTGAGGTACACTCACCTAGTGGCCATACCGTTCAATTTATCTCAATCAAATTTTAAACTTAAGGTTTTAATGTGATCCTTTAGAGATTTCTTTCCGAATATTCTTCCTATCCTTAAAAATAAGGGTACTTAATGGTGAAAATAAAAAAATGCGATTTTCTTAAAAACTGCTGGAATGAATTTATTTATATTTCATAAATCACTTTTCCAGAAACAACTCCATTATGTGGTACACAAGTAATTTCTCTGGGAAAAATCAAGAGAAAGGATAGTTTATTTTGGGGGATAAATTTTCATTTGGACGATTTTCTCAAAATCAACTAAGGTAATTTTGTTCATACTTCATAAATAAATATTTTATTAATAATGTGACATAGCTCATTTTGTCCTGAAAAATGTACGAGGGGTGAGTTCAAATTCTTGGGGTGATTTTTTTCAAACAGATTTCTCAGAAACGACTCATGTGATTTTGTTTATATTTCATAAGGGATGTGTTCTCATATTATGTAATGCTGCAAGGCGGAGGAAGGAGTACGGTCTTGAGTTACGAAGTGTGACAAGAAGGAGAAGGGAGTTTATACCTTCGTTACGTAACGCGTTTTTTTTTTTTTTTTTTGCTGTAAGTTTTATTATTCTCAGGTTTATATGCAATATTTTAAACAAATAACTTTATTCAGTTATTTTCTGTTTTTATAAATAATAAATAATTATTTCTATTGTTTTGGAACATTGTGAACATATAGCCTATATAAAATGTATCATGCAGAAAGGATTCGAAGATTGCTAGACACCAATATGACTGGTGACGAACTCTGCATGTATAACAATACAATAAAACTCCATTTTGTGGCTATCGCCGCATTGCATTTACGGTACACGAAGCTTTTCTGAAACCTGAAAGTAGTTGTTAGCGATCGTAACCACCGCTTAAAAATCCCCTTTCCTTCCCAGCTGGTATCACTCTTTCTCAGAATATGATTCAAAAATTTTGATTCGGCATTTGTAACTGTGTTGCTATTTATTAGAAATACATCAGATTATGGTCATATATTCGGCATTTGTAACTGTGTTGCTATTTATTAGAAATACATCAGATCATGGTTATAGTATCCGACATTTGTGACTGTGTTGCTATTTATTAGAAATACATCAGATTATGGTCGTAGTATTCTACATTTGTAACTGTGTTTCTATTTATTAGAAATACATCATATTATGGTTATAGTACTCGAATAGATTATCCACTCTGTTCTTCTAAGGAATTTTTCATGTGAAATACAAGAAACTCTTTTCGCGAAATAATATTTTCCGCGACGAAACGATCCACGATATGTAGAGCAGGCAGAATGAGATATTATGTAAAAACCGAATTCGTCGATATAATTTCGTACTGAATTTTAGGGTCTTTGGATTGGAATTTTCCTGGATAAACCGAGTTTATTCCCATTCTGACACTGATTTAGGATAAGAAGAATTTGAAAAGGGATTAACTGAAGTCCTAAGTCTAAAGAAGATGCTCGAAACCTTGTTCACAAACTACGCTTCTGCTCCTCCACGTGTGCAGCCATGTCGAATCTGAGGTCGACGAGATCTTTACATCCTTGAAATTGGTGAGAAGCATCCTAGATCTCAGAAGAAGAGGTCAATGTCAGTTCTTTGGATCTTGTTTCATCTGCATCTTCCGACAGTACCTCCTCCTTGCCAATCATCAGTGACCTAAAAGAATCGTTTCGGTCTTCTTGGGAAAACAACAGCATGCAGTTTCGAAGAATTAATACTGGTTAATTAAATAACCTTATGGAGTAAAAATATTATTATGGCACTACCATTTTCTAATATTTTGATTTGTTGGCGAAAAATATACTACAAATTTATTCAGAATAGAAACATTTTGTAATAAAATGTTCTACCATTAAAATCAGATTTGATTGTAATATCTCCAAAAGTGAGCAAAATTAGTGAAAAAACAAAAATCAAAAAACGTTACGCGACAAAGGAAGGAGGAGTTCGGCCTTGCGTTATGACTAGAATACGGCGCATTTCTAATAAATAAACAAAATAAATATGTCACAAATGTCGAATACTATAAGCATACTATGATATATTTCTAATAAATAGAAACACAGTTACAAATGTCGAATACTACGACCATAATCTCACGTATTTCTAATAAATTTATATAGATATATAGAAATACAGTCACAAATATCGAATATTACAACCCTAATCTGATATATTTCTAATAAATAGCAACACAGTTACAAATGCCAAATATATGACCATAATCTGATGTATTTCTAATAAATAGCAACATAGTTATAAATGCCTAATATTATGGCCATAACCTGATGTATTTCTAATAAATAGAAACACAGTTACAAATGCCTAATACTATGGCCATAACCTGATGTATTTATAATAAATAGCAACACAGTTACAAATACCGATTACTATGGCCATAATCTGATGTATTTCTAATAAATAGCAACACAGTTACAAATGCCGAATATATGACCATAATCTGCTGTATTTCAAATATATAGAAATACAGTTACAAATATCGAATATATGACCATAATCTGATATATTTCTAATAAATAGCAACACAGTTACAAATCCGAATACTATGCCCATGGCCATGGTATTTCTAAACTTTTATATATATATATATATATATATATATATATATATATATATATATATATATATATATATATATAAAGAATATCATGTTTCGGAAAATTTCTTAGACAACTATAATATCCAATCACATACTAGGTAGAGGCTTCAATAAACATTTCAATTGGAGATCACAATTCAATTCACAACCGTTCCGAAGATATTTCTGTGAATTTTTTAAAAGAATTGTTGCTTTCCTCTGCTCCTATAACTTTACAAACAATAATGTTTTGGTAGATATAGTTACGATAAACGCTTGCAATTACATAATTTTTAAGCAGAGTTGCAAACTTTACCAATTTTTATCGTATCTCCTGAACGGTTTGAGATATTAAATTACTGTAAATGACATTATGATCTTTACATCAACTGAAAACCATTCAAGTGGTTGAATGTAAGAAACTTTTCGAAACAAAGTCTTTTGGAAAATTAGTCGAAGTCAGGTCGAGTTTCGAGTCGAGTCGAGCCAAATCGAGCTAAATTCTGTGTGTAGTTTCAACTACTATCTTCAAGTATCCTTCATAATCAATATAATTACCAATACTACTACTACTACTACTACTACTACTACTACTACTACTACTTATTATTATTATTATTATTATTATTATTATTATTATTATTATTATTATTATTATTATTATTATTATTATTATAACAACACCGTGTATAACAATGAAAGATAGGCGATTTGTATCTGAATACTAAAAACTGTTACCTGCTGATCTCGGTCGTCTAGAAGCTTTCAGGAGGCATGGACATCGTTCACGAGGCTCTGGGTTTGAGTTCCGGGGGAGCAAGTATTCGGGCTCGAGCCAAAAATTGTTAATTATGGGACGCCTATCAAACATGTTCAAAACTGCTCGGCCCGGGTTTAGGGTTGTTAACGGCTTGAGTAGCTCGGCTCATAGCTCATTCACTATCGAGCCAAACTGAGAAGTGAGCCGAGACAACAGCTCACCCAACCGAGCCGGTTCGAGCCGATGGCTCACCCCCAACCGAGCTGTTCGCTCACCTGAATGAAGCCGAACCAGTTAACATCACTATCCGGGTTCGGCTTCTGCTTGGGCTCAAAAAAATCGACCGTGTAGGTCTCAGCCTTGATGGCAAAACTACAGTATATACTTATATGTGTGCTCACAATATTTGAGGTTATCTCGTTGTAAAAAAAAAAAAAATGTCGTTTCGTTATCGAGACGAGACGAGATGCAAGTAGTGTTTCTTCTCGCGAGCACATTAAAAGTATTCTACATTACTGCTTACATTCTTCATGGCTTTCGCTTTCCAGTCTAATCAGGCCATGATTTCAAAACGAGTTAAAACGAAATGAATGAGTGAGCTATTTATCAAACTCGACTCGACTCGAAACTGGACATCAAAAACAGTGACTAGATTCGGAACTCGACTCGAGAAAATTACCTTTGACTCGACTCGGAACTTGAGTCCAATAGAGTTTTATCTCGACTCGTACTCATTCCTAATACTAACTAAAATACTTTGGATGTATATTGCCTCGTCCGCCTCACTTGCGTTAGTACTGTGATAGAGGTCTCGCAAATTTTGTTTGTGAAGAATTGTTTGCGATACTGTACACTGAGAAAAATCCGTTATCCGGACAGCAGACAAATATACGGATTTCATATGTTTACTACGGAAATCTATAAGGAGCATACGTTATCCATGTGCTAAATACACTGCCTTTTTCCGGCTTAAATGTTACATTATAAAACATACGTTGTCAGATATACGTTTGTCTCAGGATGTTACATATAATCAAACGATAAATCCAAAAATTACAAAATATACGCTTGTAATCTACGTTTTTACGTACACCACATACATCTTTTTTTCTCTGTGCAGCATCCTTAGTTTGTGACAGTGGATAAATAGTGTGTCATAGTAAATTATTGTTCTATATGTAGATTTGAAATATGTAATTAAAAATATGACGTAGTGCCATTAAAAATGATAGTAGTTGGCAACACTGTTAAGCTGGCTGTGTGATAGGGTACATAGAAAAAACCTTCCTGTTGATATTAACATCTCACAAAATTTCATCTTTTTAAAACCTATTAGTTTAAAACTTACAAGAGCATTTGAAAATAACTTGTCGATTCTGCACACTCGCCGTATATGATTGACTAATGAAGAAAGTTACGCAATGCAATACTTTACATCTTTAGTTCAGCATCATCATTTCAAATTTTGCTTACGGGAGGGAGACCCTACGATATAACTAGAGTTTCACATTTTTCGTTTGTGTATCATTATCCTAATGATTAAAATGTAAAAAAATAAATAAGTAAATAAAAAATCTCCAACTTAGGATGCAATTGCCCCTGTGGAACCTCAAATAGGGTCCCTATTTAAGGCCACTGAATTTCAAAGAGTAATAAAATCAGAATTTCCATGGTGGACAGAGCATGCCTCTCGCGTGGGAAATGCAAATAGACTTTCCAGAATGTCAGTTGGAGAACAACTTTTTGATAGACCAAGAAGAACGTAGGCGGAACAGAAACAGAATATTCGGAAGATGAATAATGGCAACCGTTGTTAGCATTAGGGTCATTTCAGATTTTGCCACGGGGGTGAGGGGCAAGATAGTCCACCGACATAAGACTTTCACTGCTTTGTTAGTGTATTAAAGTACATTAAAAGAAAGTATAAGTATCTCAAAGTTAGAGGAGCATTTCCCCCTCTGTCCTCCCCAAATGACGCCTCTGGTTGTTAGATTGGTTTGATCATATAGGATACAATCTAAACCAGAGTTCCTCAACCTAAGGGTGGCGACCCCTAGGGAGGTCGCGAGAGGGTTTCATGGGGATCGCGAACATAAGCAGAAGAAATAAATATAGTTAGAATCTAATACCGGTAAATATTTTAAAATATTATTTTGAATTTTGTCTGATAGGCATATTTTTATTGTTTATACATACTATTAAGAACAACAAAAAATAGGTGTACTAAACATTTTCAACAGGTGCAGAGTTATTTAAAAATCAACTTAAATGAAAGAGTTATGATATGAAACTATAAGCACTGTATATTCAAATACCAGAAAAATACAAATTCAACAAAACTTGCATATTGATATACAATTAAAATTTAAAGCTAATGATATACCTGAGCATGGTATGATTTTACTAGTGCGGCAATGCCCGGTTCAATCTTCGTGACTCACATTATCAAGTCATTTAAAATACTCAATTTGAAAGAGTAATAAAATCGGGATCCCGTGGTGGACAGAGCATGTCTCTCGCATGGGAAATGCACGTTTTCCTAACCAACATTAGAAATCACTATTTTTTTTTTATCATATGACCCAATATTAAGGGAGTTATGAAGTTTTAAAAGTTTCAAACGGTTTCCATTTTGAAACACCATGACGGATCAGATTCGATATTTGTAATATGAATGAACTGACCGAATTTGGTTTTAATCCATTCGCTTTTAGGAAAGTTAATGTATCCACTATGTACAAGAAATGGATTCTACTTTTATAGAAACAGGTTTATATCGTGAGATCTCCGCAATAGATGTATTAAAAATCCTACACAAGCTAGAAACTAGAAATTATAAGGCGGTCGCTGGCAAGAGGATGTGATAAAATGGGGGTCGTGATAGGAATTAAGTTGAGAACCACTGATCCAAACAAACGAAGAATCTCTGTATTCCTTACGCTACAAAGTAAGGTTTAGTTATAAAGGGCAGTAAAGAAAGACCATGTGTAATTTGATAGAAAAGAAATTTGGCAACACTGCGGAAGTTGCGTTGAAAACGGTGTTTTGGCAGTCAACCAGGAGCAGTTAAGCGATTATTGCTGTTTGGAGCGATGATATCGAGTTGATTTTCTTTGGCCTCGAACGTTTAAACTTGGCCAATATTAAACCAGACCTACTTCTTTTTTCTCTCTCCTCTTTGATTTCTTCAAAAAATTATTCATTTTGACCTAGAAAATTAGATAAGCTTAATTTAAAAGAGATTCTATCATACAGTGAGTTTCTTTTCTTTTTTATTCTTTTCGCTGTCATTGATGATAACATGCAAGTTGAAAATCAACCATCATAGTTAACGAACCATTAATCTATTTCTTGTTTGAAAAACATAGGAAGCTTACGCGATTACGTAAGTCCTGTAACTGTTTAGTTAAATAAAAATAAACGAAAAAATAAGAGTCACCATATATTTAGCGTTGGTGTATTGTTTCAAGAACTTATGGACTACTGGTGACTCGCAGCATCAAAACTGTCCATACTCTATAGTCTTCTCGTGTCCTAAGCAATAAAATATATTTTTGTGGTTGTATGCTTAAATGACATGAACTTTTTCCCTCCCTGTCTCTCTCTTTCACATTGAACCAAGTAGAATTGCATCAAGCAGAGAGGTACGTGTATTCATCATAGCGAATTGTTGCCTGTAAAAACAGGGGTTGTGATATTAAAGAAATGTGTACATCCTGATTCCGAATATTACTTCAATATTTAGAAAACACAGATAGGAAATTATCTTCTCACCTTTCATATTTATTGCTTTAACACTTTGACTGCCTATGATCATTTTTGAGGATGGACCATGGCGCCAACAGGCTACGAAACGATATTCAAGTAATACGTACCTAGACAACTTAATATTCAATATTCCAAGTTTTTTGAACCAGATCTGGCTTGTGGCGGGGGAAAAAAATGCGTGATCTACATATGGCTCGCGGGGCCTCAGAGGGACAAATTTTCGTCTAGGCCCTGTAAACCATATGTGTCTCGCATGAAAAACAAGGAAATTGACACTTTTTTATTAATAATACATTGTTGCATAAAATTAAAATATATTTCTTTTACAATTTTAATAGTATGCAACAATGTATTATTAATTTTTAAAAAGTGTCAATTTCCTTGTTTTTCATGTGAGATACATATGGCTCACAGGGCCTAGACGTACATTTGTTTCTCTGAGGCCCCGTGAGCCATATGTGGCTCACGCATTTTTCCCCACCAGGAGCCAGATGTGGTTCAAAAACTTGGAATATTGAGGTCTCTAGGTACGTATTACTTGAATATGCTAAATTCTAAAATGCGAAGTACCACAGCTGAATAAAAGCCCAAACAAGTTGAATTTTCGCATTTTCAGCAAGTTAACATTTTCACATGTTTTCCGTGGATATGGATGCATAATTCCAAAAGCTAAAGTGCATGCAATATAGTCACACGACTCAAAATATCGTATTGAAAAAGAAAACATAATATTTTTCGTAGGGCCTCAGATAAGTACCAAACAAGAGTCAATGCGTGAGCCATATATGGCTCATGGGGCCCTACGGTCAGGTTTAGTGTGAACCATATATGGCTCACGGGACCTCACCAAGCAGTTTAGTGTTAGCTACATATGGCTCACATGGCAGTCAATGCGTTAAGCTTACGCTCGCTATTATTAGCTCCCGACATACGCAAACGGGATATTATACTGTATGTACCGTATTTTACGGGTTATAAGACTTCTTAATTTTTAAGCATTAAAAAAAATACCTAACATTTTAACCATTTTTATTAGCAAGTGTTCGCAAGCTTGTGAATCTTCGCAACTCATGTTCGTCCCATTGATGGACTGCTGCTGCCGGTTGAATCCAATGTTGCCAATTAGAGATATCTCTCCGCGGCATCGAATATACGGCCATTTTTAAAACTCGCGGGAATTTTAAATCAAACACTGGACATTTTTATATTAATTTCGAGAATAAGACGCACATGAATTTTGGAGGCAAATTTTAGAAGAAAAAAGTGCGTCTTATAGCTCGTAAAATACGGTATGCATGTGTGCGTGTGTGTGTCTGTATGTCATACTTTATTTCTCGGTATTACTGGGCAGATCTAAACCAAATTTGGTACGCAAGTACCCGTGATTTAAGGAAGAGATATAACTATATTTGGTTGTCGGACTCGGCTCAAGTAGCCTTATATTTGGTACTTTATTTCTCGCTTACTATTGGCCGGATCTGAACGCAATTTGGTACGCAAATAACCCGTGTTCTAAAGAATAGAAAATCGCTATATTTTGTAGCCGAATGCCAGTTGGAGGACAACTTTTTAATAGACCAAAATTTTTTTAAAAAAATAAAAAAACGTAGGCGGAACAGAAACAGAATATTCGAGTAATTGCAACAGTACCGTTGTTGGCAGTAGTCATTTCAGGTTTTGTCAGGTGAGGGGCTAGATAGTCCACCGACATAAGATTTTCACTTCTTTGTTAGTGTATTAGCGTACAATTTATTAAAAAGTATAAATGTCTCGAAGTTAGAGGAGCGATTTCTGCTCTGCCCTCCCCGAATGACGCCTCTAGTTGTTAGATTGGTTTGCTCATATGGGATACAATCTTAATAAATATACTCCATATTTCTGGATAATCACAATAACATTTTAAAACACATTTTTCTGACCAGAACAAAATGAATTATTTAATAACTATACGATTTTTGTTACGGTTTCAAGGACCTAACGTCCTCTTCAGCAGACATTGAGAAAAGACAGATGACAGCAAATCTTATATCTTCCTCAGCCGTTAGTTAGCATTTTCATTAGCGAAAAGAAATGAAAATGCTAACTAACGGCTGAGGAAGATATAAGATTTGCTGTCATCTGTCTTTTCTCAATGTCTGATGAAGAGGACGTTAGGTCCTTGAAACTGTAACAAAAATCGTATAGTTATTAAATAATTCATTTTGTTCTGGTCAGACAAATGCGTTTTAAAAGGGATACAATCTAAACAACAATTTAAACCATGGTTCTCAACCTGGAGGTCGCGACCTCTAGGGGCTTCGTGAGGAGGTTTCGTGGAAGTCGTGAAGATAAACAGAAGATATAAATAACCTATAATTAGAATCTAATACTGGAAAATATTGTTAAATATTATTTTAAATTTTGTTCTGATAGGTATATTTTAAGTTTTATACATACTGTTAAGAACAACAAAAGATAGGTCTACTAAGCATTTTCAACAGATGCAAAGTTGTTAAAAAAATCGATTTAAATGAAAAATGTACAATATGAAACTAATGAGAACTGAATGTTGAAATACTAGAGAAATAGAAATGCAACAAAATCTGCATATTGAAATACAATTAAAATTGAAAGCTAATGAGATACCTGAGCATGGTGTGTACGGTACGGTTTTACTAGTACGGTAATGTTCGGTTCAATCTTCATGACGCACATTATTAAGTCATTTAAAATACTCAATATTTTTTTTTTTAAACAACTGTCCGAGTTTTTAAAACCAAAATTAGAAATTACTTTTTTCTTATCATATCAACCATAATTAAGGGAGTTATGAAGTTTTAAAATCTTCAAACGGTCTCCATTTTGAAAGAGTATGACAGATTGGATTCGCTATTTGTAATATGAATGAATTGACCAAATTTGGTTTTAATCATTTGCTTTTAGGGATATTACTGTTATCCACTATATACAAGAAATGAATTCTACTGTTGTAGAAATAGATGGATATCATGAGATCTCCGCAGTACGTATATTAAAAATCCTACACCAGCTTCTTACAAACCAGAATTACAAGGAGATCGCTGGGAAAAGAATGTAATAAAAATGGGGGTCGTGATAGGAATTAAGTTGAGAACCACTGCCTTAGAGATTTTCAGAGAACGAGGTAAAAAAAAAAACTCATCATTTATCAAAATTTATCCAAATTTGGTTATAACTATTAAAAAAAAAAAAACAATATGAACACTTTTCGATCACATTTGGTCCCACAGAGATTTATACTACATACTTACGTAATATAGTATCTGCAGAAGCTGAGAAGATGTTTTGTTGCCAGGAAAAAACGGTGTTAATGCCAAAGTAACAAAAATGATCCAACCAATATGTTTACCTACGAAGAACTTAACGTACTTTAGCACAAAGGAAAGGTAAGAAATTTTTCACGCTGTACTTTTTCACTTCTTTCAGTATACTGTTGTTATACTTGTATATATAAAAGCGAAGGACACTAAAACACACAAACAAAGTGTTTAAATGTAGTATAATGTCTATTTCTTTGAACAAAGACGTATACGTAATTTTAGTGTAACATAAATTTACTTGTTTCTCTTTTGAAGTATTGATTGAACTCAAAAAGTTAGAAAACAACAGCGTGACGCATATAGAAAATGGATGTTACTAAACCTTGTTCTCTTGTAGTTCGATTATATGTGCGTGTGTTCGTTGCAATCGCGTAAGACGCTAAATGTCGTGTTTTTCGCCTTGTGCAGACGACACATAATCTCAACGGCATGTGGTCTCTCTCTCTCTCTCTTTCTTTCTATCTGTATGTGTCTGGCTGTGAGTATGTGTGTGTGTGTGTGTGTGTGTGTGTGTGTAAGAGAGGGTTTTATTTTTGTATTTGTGTACGCATAGAACTGTACGGAGAGAGAAGGGGCAGAAAATTCTTCCTAAATAAGCAATTAGTCACCACCAAAAGAAGATATTTCCTCACCTGTTCATTTTAGCATCTTCCCGTATATGTTTATAATTAGTGCGTAAACGGTACCTGTATTCGTGAGTATTATTAGCCTGTTAACCACTGGTTGATGAGACGAGAGGTTTAACCCTCATTCAACATATTGTATGTACAGAATGTATTAGTATGAGTTTCTCAGTTGCAGAAAGTCAATTTTCACTGATTTTAAAGTCAATCTCTATCAAGATTACTATACAAAAATTTTACAAAGTCCAAATCCCAAACTATAATTCCGGAAGAAAAAGACCTCAGACTATAATATTTTCACAAGTTTGTACAGAAGGTTAAGATCCACCAATATGCCAAGTTTGATCTAAATTGCATACAATCGGTTGATTTTTTTTTAAAAAAGGTCGAACGGAAAATGTGATGGCTCACGACTCGAGAACCTAAAACCTGAACACCATAATATTCATATATCAAATTTGTACTAACCTTGTCAGGGTCTTCTACCACGCAAAATTTGATTTAGGTCAAGTGAAATCGTGCAATATATATATATGTTGTCCTTCATTTTTCACGGAAAAGTCATTGAAGGATGAAAAATGATAGCAGGAACCATTCAGTAAAAATTAATTCACACCAGTGCCTTTTCTTTATTATGTAAAAAGAAAAGTTCTAGTATTCACAATTAATATCTTATTATGCGCATTCGGATTACCTGCGAAGACAAACGTGAAAATCTAAACAAGTAGAAGAAATTAGCAGGTAGACCACCATCTATTTATCGTTTTACCTTACACATGTATTTAGTATACTCTTGTTCCCGTCTTCAAATCGATTTAAATTAACAAATTTATATCATAAATACAAAAAAGAAAAGAAAGGGAAAGAGAGAAAGAGAAAGAAAGAGAGAGAGAGAGAATATTTCAAAGCCTCATTAAAAGAAAGTGCGGGTACCAGGTAAAGTTGCACACCGACAGAAAAAAACACTGATTGATACCATATTATTGCGTGTATAAGCCACATCTTTAATTTTTAGATTCCTACCAGGCAAATAATATTCGCATGTGTAACCCGCAATTTCATTATTAGTCTTTCTTCAATATTATTTTAAGTTTTCTTCGGCATATCGTATGACTTGCAGTTAAAAAGAGCATTGTTGTTAATTCTTTTGCTTTGCATCCTTGCTTTAAAAAAAAGCAAAAAAAAAAAAAAAAAAAAAAAAAAAACCATCGTACTAACTACTGGGATGTAGTACGAGTGTCGTGAACGTTTTCCGGTACTTTCACAGAATGATCCACCTGATTTTTTTTAAAGGAAAACAAACCATTTACCCCTCATTGTTCTGCAACCCTTTTATCCTATTATATAGGCGGGCTTGTATAACTCTCAGGCAATATCGTAGGTAGATTGCTTTGGAGTTCAGCATTCTGTTCAGTACTGACACTGTAAGAGACAGTGGATCTGTACCGAACCACACGAGCTCCGACTGGGAATTGAACACAGATCTTACATACCAGAAGCACATACACTAGCTTTATAGTCACAAGGAAGCTGTAGACTAAAGAAGACGGATAATTTATGAAAGTAAATGATTACAAAATACTTGGTAGAATGACAAAATAGGAGGATTTCGAAAAAAAAAAAACTATCGGACACGACGTTGTCCGACACAACTCACATGCTTTGGGATCAGAGCAGGGACCTCTCGTCCCAGAGATGAGCACTCTACAACTGAGCTACTGCGTTCCCTCATTTTTGGTTCAATTTACCATAAAATGGTTATTGCTTATTTATCTTATATCATTATCATGAAGAGTGACACCACAATTTATGCAGCAGCTATGCATTGCCAGATAACTATACTACAACAGTCATATCCATTACATTTACTATAAACCTAATAGATAGAGTTAAAAATAGATATTATAAATGTATTTAAAATAAATTCATATGGATATTATAAATAAATTCTATATTTTTGTTATATCTTCAACGAGGATGCTGTGGATCAGTTTTTAGCTTCGTAAGTTAACATGTGTTTAATTGTTACAAGTGAGTATTTAATTCCTATTCTTGAGGTAGCCTGAACTACTGTCGATATATTTCTTAACTATATAAAATCTGGTTCTTTAATTGTATAACATAATGTAAAAATAAAATATTGTAGAGCAGGACTTAATATTAAGAACTGCATTAAGAGACTAAATAAAGCATGTCATTTTACGAAACAATCGTTAAATTAGAGGTGTCTTTTGTTTGTTTGTTTGTTTGTTTGTTTTGTTGATTAGAGCTTAGCGTCGCTTTTCAGCACCCTGGAGGCTATATGAGACATGTTTGGCCCTGCGTGCCATAGTCTCAAACGCTGTCGTCTTTGGTGTGAGCGGTTCCGAATTCGATTTCCGGTGGGGACACTCGGTAGGAAAAGTGTAACAGCTTTTTCTGGCTAGCCATCTTGAATGAGGTTTCTCCTGGATTTTCCTCATTTACACCAGGCGAATGCCGGAATGGTACTTAACACAATGGTCCCAAACTGATTCCTTCCTTCCCTTTCATTGGATAGTGTGCTACCGAGGGACATCATCCCTCATATATGTGATGGACTAAATGGCCTTAGATGCCAACAGCCCAGAAATCTAATTCAAAATCTTAATCCTAATATGAGACATGAACCTACTTTAAGGAGAAATACGAACCACTGTACATCGTTTAAAGTTGAAAGCTCTCTCCCACTGAGAATTGAACCGGGAACCCATCCATCAAACGCTCACGCTAGCAACTGAGCAGTGAGGAAGGCCTGTTAGTTTTTAAAGTTTGATGTTCCTTTTCAGCAGCAAGGATATAGGGACCAAACATCTCTCATACCTAGGGCAAGAACACTTATCACTTAGCGAACAAGGAAATATAAATAGGAATACCTGATAACTCTTAGCTACTGCATCAATATGTCAATTTACACAATAATTAGTCCTATGAAACTTATAATGAAAATACTGTGGCCAAACAACAGGGAAATCGAGTTGGAACAAACGATACCTGTAGCAAACTGGTAGACTTTCGGTATATAACACCAGACAAATATTTTATTGTATCTTCTCGAAGATCTTACAGATTTTATCTTTCAGTATATGTTCTTTTCGAAAATAAAGTGAAATATTTTAATTCAACGACCTATGGTTATTGCTTCTTAGGGTAAAGGAGACGGATGATTAATGAAAGTGAATGATTTATTAGGTAGAATGAGAATGTGGAAGGAAACGAGATCGACACAGGGATTTTCCGCAGCAAAATTGAATGTGCTACTTCTGAGGTACCGTGTTCTCCCTTTCTTCCAAATAGTACTCCCAACAACTATAAATCTCCCAGCTTCAGGGGGTAAAATTTTTTGAATTCAACAGTGTTCATATCACTTCCTTTTGGTTAGGTTTATATTGTTCTTAGTATAGTAAGACATTTAATATCGAAATGACAATAGAGATTATATTCCATAGCGAAAAGACGTTCCATTATACAGAAGATGTAAATTCTGGCAGGGATCTTCTATGTGGCTATTTTTACATAGGGAAAAAAAGCAGCATTGCTGCAACAGGAAGACATATGAATCTGTATATGAGCCAAAAGATTTAAAAAGAAAGGAGTGGTTTCAAAATTTATTTTTTTATTTATTTTATTTAAAATAATACAAATCCACACCTCCGTTTTCTCAAAACAAGGAATTTCAAAAGGCCAAAGACATTTATTGGACTTGGAAGTCTAAACATGTTCTTGACTTTCGAAAAGGTCTTAGAACTTGGTTTCCAAGCATCTTACTCACTCACGTGTTTTGGGTGACCCTGACGGGCCGAACACCAAGACAATTCGCCTTTTGTAGCTTTTTTTCAATTGAAATTAAGAAGAAGAAGAAGAAGAAGAAAAGGCAGTCGGCGACGGTCAAGCGACATGAATCACCGACAAGAACCGAAGAAGTGAGTCTTGCCTCTCTTTTTGCCAAGGACATAGTTCCTTGCTCTGAGCCAACGAATGCTCTCAGTGGTCTCAACTTAGATGTTACAAAACGTTATCCTGTGTTGCCTCACTTATTAGCTTTATCGAAATATTGAATACCAAATAATGGCTCTGATTAACAATACGGGGTCATTTTTTGTTTTCTGAAAATTTAAGATAAAATTTGTTAATTCAGAAATGTTTAAAGAACTTATATACGTAGGCCGAGAATGTGTAAGGCATCTGTAAACATGGAGACAGTGTTAAAATAGCGTTAGAATACAGTGATGTTAATACGGTTAAGCCACGATTATTCGCAGAATTATGGTAAGGGCACTGCGGACAGCGAAAATCGCGAATAACCCGAAAAAAGACTAAAAATGAGGTGCACATACGAAAAATACAGTATTTTTAGCACAAAACCTATCTTTTTTGTTTGTATTGCTCGGGTCGTCAAGGTCACTAATCACCGAATGTGAAAGCTATGACCAAAACAAAAGAGAAGAGCCAGGCGCTCATTTACATATTCTCAGAAGGCCTATAGGATTACGATGCATAACAAACCTGTCAGTAATTTTCAACCTTTCCCAGTTGTTGGTTTAGATTAAAATTGGTTTCTTTGAGATTCGTCATTTTTTTTACGGGCCACTCGAGGATAATCCGCACTGCGGATCCGCCCATGGATAATCGACGCTTTATTGTACTAGAATTTTTGGTAGATATACATTCGACCTTTTAAAAAAATATTGGATATACCCACTCCTATATACGTCTGTTCTTTCGTAAACTTAAGGAAGTATAAAGTGGTCTATAAAATTATTAGATGGGTATACTCCAACATACTACCCATAGATAATAACAATACAGGTTGGTTTGGCAAGGCGTATGACAGGATTCAAAAAAGTTCCCAGAACTATCATTTCTTTTCTTTATTTGAAAAAAAAGGAAAATAGTTTTGCGGGGAAAATAAAAAAGAGTATAAGGTAAAATACGAAACTTATGGGAAATTGTAAGATCTGGGAAATCTACAGTATATTCCATTTTAAACTGTAGATTCACGTTATATATAGTTTCCGTGCTGGAAAGGGACGCAAAACTCCAGCTAAACAGCTCTCAACTGGTCATTTTGCTTAAAGTTTAGAAGTGTATAACAATCCTCGTATATTGACATTAGGAACTCCTAATTTTATTTTATTATTGTCAGTAGATGGGGGTATACTTTAACTCATAAAAGAAACCAAAAAATCTGAAATTCTGTGGAAAGTACTCGTTACAAAAAACACTCTGTAAATACTAGTTGTTCGTGTGTTTAACATAATAACCAATTTACATATCAAGTGTTCATTTTTCTGCAAAAATGAGTATGAAACATATTTACCAGTATCAGTTAATTAAGTATTTTGATATACCTAAGCTTGAGATGCGTTCATGTTATTGTATTCCATCTCCATATATCTCTCTATGGATGTACGTACCTAGTATTTACTTTACACAACTTCAGCGTTCACGTTTCCGCATTATATGATCAGTGATGCCAATTTAGCATATTTTTTGGCTAAATCTAGCCTATTTGAAGAGTCATTTAGCCATACAAATCCACGAAATGCTTATAGCCTTAAATACACCGTATAACTTATTTTATGAAACTCTTTAGCCATTGTTGCCTCTTTATTAGTCGTTAAATTAATTCTAAAAACACTTTCTTTGAAAATAAAGTGTAATTTTTAAAAATTAGCCTCCTTGTCATTAGATATTATCCTATTAATTGTTTTTTTTTTCTAGACAGAGGGTGTTGTATTACGCAAGAATCACTTGTTTTTCATTCTTCTTCTCTCTCCCCACCCACAGATTTACAACCATTTAACAATACTTATCGACTCAGAATGAATTTTAATGTCGCTACCGTAACGACACCATTTGTCACTTTCTAATTATTTTAATTTTCGCATCTCATTAAAAGAATGAAAGTTTTTAAAATATAAATTTAGTGAACTGTTTGGTTCTTCAAGCCACAAAGATTGTTTATGTTTATTAAATGAAAGAAATAGGATATCTAATCTGCTTGAAGACTCTCAATGCAATCATGATGATTCGTGTCGGTGTATGAAGAAATAAGAAGTGTTTGTAAGAAGTATGACCTGCCGAAAGTATTACTGAAAATTGGGACAATGGCGGTCCACATAAACACTACCAATCCACAATCCAACGATGGTACAGGTGCATGCAGTTCCAGCGTCTCGGCTAGCTGCGACGTCATCGATGATAACTTATTTCAATTCAAATGATAATATGGTTGTTGAGTTTCACAAATCGGATGAATTTTTGATGGATTTTTATTGTAATTTAAAGCCATGTATATTGCTTGTTAGTCTTCAGCGAATAAAATTCAACATTTCAAATTTTACTATAGCCCACTTATAATCTTACACACAAAAAGGGCTTTAAAATCTACAATGTGTATTCTAGGTTAGAAGTTCAAAATTTAGCCATTTTTTGGGTAAAAAATCTTATTTCTGAAAGTCATCTAGCCTAGTTTCTTCATAGGTTGTTGGCAACAATATATATGATATCTAACAATAAATACATGTTATTCACTTCAATGTTAATGTGACACTATTGGACATCATATTATGCCTGCCCGATTATATGTTATTATTCTTTCCTCAATCACCACACTGTATGTCTGATTATCTAATTAATAATTAAATATTAAATAAATGTACACCTCTTAGATCATCCACATTTATATGCAATCTACCTTTCAATCAGTGTCGTCTTGTGACAATTTTTTGGTAGTTCACAGTCGTTAGAAAATTCTATTCTAGAATTCTTTCAGTATTCTTTCAGAAAAACTATTAAAAATCAATGAAAATAACCATATATTTACTATTTACACGTAATAAAAAGTACCCATTCATAAACAAATGCTCCATTTCATTCGTATATGAAATTAGTTCTCATGCTCTGGGCAATCAACTTATCATTAACTCTTCTGAAGTTTAGTTTTTTTTTTCATTTTTTCTCTGTTGATACTATAGCTAATGCACTGAGACTATTTTGAGCTACGGTACTCCTTTAAATGCTTTCATATTCTTTAATATAGTAATACAACTTTCAGTTTCTGAAGTCAACTTCGGATTATTTGCTATGATTTTCAAGAAATTTTGTTGTATACCATTCTCTTTCTATAGACTCGCCATCAATTTCACAATATACTAAATGGAATCTCCATTAGTATCAAGACTACAAACGTGTGCTATCTCGTATATTTGAAGAGCTCATTCGTGGCTAAGCGTTTAGCGTACGTGTCTTTGGCGTGAGAGACCCGGATTCGATTCCCAGCGGGAGTTCATGTGGTTCGGATTCCACGTTAATCAGTAGGTCCCGTCCCATATAGCCTCGCTGCTGAAAGGGATATTAAACTCAAAATCAACTCAAAGAGCTCCTCCGTAGCTAAGCGGTTAGCGTACGCGTCTTTGGCGTGGGAGACCCGGGTTCGGTTCCCGGCGGGAGCTCATGTGGTTCGGATTCCACGTTAATCAGTAGGTCCACGTCTCATATAGCCTCGCTGCTGAACGGGACGTTAAACAAATCAAAATCAATCAATCAAATCAAAATCAACTCAACTCGTATATTTAAATTGCCATGTATGCTGTTTTGTGAACTGTTACGTATACACGAAACATGCAATGTATCAAATTATTATGATAGTTGCAGAGGCACCTTTAACTAGGAACGCTTTGTCCATGTACTTTTGCATTGTTGTCTCAAGACACTTCATGAATGTTCCGCCTACCTCCAAAGAAAAACCTTTCCGGTTACAGCTGAACGTACGTTACTGGAAATACCAATACTCGTCTTTTTCTATTTTGCATGTGTTAAAGATGAATGTTGAAAAAATTCAATTCCAAAATACCCTGCAGGTTCCCACAATACAGAAGGTAAGAGTTTACCATTGTAGCAATATTACCAAGTACAGAATGTTTTGATAAGCTACTCGCTTTTCTTACAAACATTTAATTTATTTAGGCAGGAAAACCCTAGCCTAAAGAAAAATCAGAGATTAATATACATATTTAAAAAACTTTTGGAAATAAATTAAAATTTAATTTTACTCTGTATTAACTTAAAAATCTCTGGGAAGGGTTCTAAACCTCCCATTACCCTAGGCACAACCTCGGAAAGCCGTAATTTTGTTTGTTTCATTAGTGTATTTTCATTACGAGAAATTGAGATAAAAAGAAATGTAGATAACTGATTGAAAGAATGAGTTATAGACTACTACTATATTCTTCTATATATTTAAAATTGCAGTTCATTCTTTGATTCTGTTTGAAGCATCACATTACTGTAAACAAGTCAACAACAGTGCTGTCAACGCTGCTCGTGCAAATCTTGATTTGAGCGTTACGAGAATGCAGTTCCTCTCCTCAGCTGCTCGCGCTTCCCTTCTGTACTATACACAGAGCAGCCTATCCCGCTCGCTCCTCTGTTGTGAACGTGGTGTGATGATGGAATGCATATACGCAAGGGGTAAAGCAAGCAAAGAATAGAAACGAAACGACAATATAATACAGTAGAGCGTCGATTATCCGAAGTAATTGGGGGACATGGGTGTTCGGAAAACTGGTTTGTTCGGATAATCGAACTGTACATATTTATTTGCCAAAAAGAAGTACTGTACAGTAAATTTATTCATAAAAACAGGCATCTCTTTAAGTATTACAAAGTAACGTACAAAGGCAACTTTAGCGGTGCCGGTCAGCAGCGCTTTTTGAAGGCCCCATTAGAAGCAATGTTCCGCCAGCGGTGGCTCAGTGCGGCGACACTGTGGGAAACTTGGTTTGGGAGTGAGGGGGATGATGGACGGTAGGGTGGGAGAGTAACAGGTGCGAGCGAGTACACAGTTCGGTTAAGCGGTTGTTCGGTTGACCGACGTTCGGATAATCGAAGCTCTACTGTAATATTTTAAATATTATTAAATATCTTAAGGAGCACCAAACAGCCACGATGCTTGGTGGTTCACGTGCTCTTGCGAACGGCACAGAGCGACGCCATTGCTTTCAATATTCAGATTTACGCGAAGAAAAGGATGTAACGACTTACAAATAAAGAAATAGTATATATTACTGGATATTCAAATTGTAGAAACGAACAAAGGAAGCAAGAATTTCATTTTTATTTGCAAGATGATTACATATTTCTATATACAGATGATAATCACTAGAGCCCGGATTGCTAAGCAAAATGTTTATCTCTTTACACACTTCTAAAGGTATGCAGAAATGTTGTACTTCGTAGTTCATACCCTGACAAGCAATTTTAACCATGGTTGATAGTGCACTGCCGTTGTTATAACTGATTCCATATTTTTCTGCATTATGTAAACAAACACTTCTTCAAATTACTCGATTTTATAAAATAGTTGGAAGCCCGAAATAATTCCTTATAATATTCACTTTCTCTGATAGAATAAATTTCAGTAAAATTGTCATCAGAGACTCGTCGTGTTGCTAAACTTACATTCGACAAGATTACTCATGTATTACTTGAAAATTCTAGTTACAAAATACTGTGTAAAATTTCTAGAAAGTTTCCTACTGTAAAAATAGGTATTAAAAAGGATTTTACCAAAAAAAAACCTCTTCACATGTTATTGTGGCGTCATATGACGTGGCCAGAATATTTTCATTGTACAAATAATTTTTCAGTGACAAACACATGAGTTTCACACATTAAAATCCTTATATATTGCAAAACCCTCAAATATGCTACTTTTGCTTATTTTACAATTTATTGTGCACATTTACATGCTTATTTCATTGTGCTTATATAAGTAAATTCGGGCTGTAATGATTATATAGACCAGTCAAATTAGGAACCTCTCTTGGACATAATCGGTAATGAATTTTTTTCACAAGATTGTTGTAATAGTGGTCCTAATCAACATACTAAAAGTCCTGAATGATCCGCCTTGTGCTAACTCCGCCATCTTGGAAAATGGCGGACGAACACACATCTTTATTTGGTTTTCGGCTAATTTCTCGAAAACGGTTACTTTTAGAAAGAAAATGAACTAGACCAATTTGAAAGAACAGAAAATTTCCTATTAGATAGAGCTTTTACATTTCTCTCAAAAGCATTCTATCATCATTCACTCGGCATTTTTTATGACGTGATGTGTGGTGAGCACATCGGCACCCCTCGAGATATATTTGATTTTCTTCTTTGCTTGTAAGTAATGGAATTTTCTTTTCACAATATTGTTGTAATTGTGGTCCTCATCAATATATTAAAAGTCCTGAATGATCCGACTCGTGCTGACGCCACCATCTTGGAAAAATGGCGGACGATCAGGCACCTACATTCGGTTTTTGGCAAATTTCTCAAAAACGGTTAAGTTTAGAAAGAAAATTATCTGGGTCATTTTGGAAGAGTAAAACAATTTCCATTAAAAGAACTTTAACAGTTTTCTTCAATACTCATGGTTCTTCAGAAATTGTGGTCAGTTTTCATGTCTTGAAATTATAAATCAGCCGAAAATTGTCTCTGTTAGCGGAATATTGTATTTTTATAGAATAATTGACTATTAATCTCCAATTGATTTTTTAATATAAAGGATGGACTGTAGAGTATTTCTGTGTATTTGAGAGCATAGAAATGCTCGTTTCGTTATTTAGTTCAATCTCCTTTGCGAATAAAGATATGTTTTTCGCTTCGTGATTTATATATCGCAAGCGCAGATATTAATTATGATGTTTATAAGGCCTTTACCATATTGGGAGGTAAGGCTAATTGGCGCGTTTTCCCATTGTTCCCTGAAGGCCTAATCCACAAATGTAATCATCATTCTAATTTCCACTTTCATTTTTATCATCCATTATTTCTATTGCAGTTGATTAGGCCTACTAAGATCAGTGCATGCCATCCGTGCCTTTTTTTTTTTTTTTGCATAATCAACGACTTTCACAGTTTTTTTATGCAGGAGCATAAAATTAGTTTCATTAATTCGTCAGGTGCCGGTGTTTGAGTCAGTGGGATAGGTAGAAGAATATTTCCATGAGCTTTCCATCCCCATTCTTCTGGATCAAGTTGTTTCCCTCTCCATAACTGCACTCCATGGAAAACCATCAACATGTGCATGGAGGCTGCATCTGAAGTCACAGGAAGACTATCTAACTTCACTTCGATTTTCCATTTTGCAATTTATCTGTTAAAACATGTAGTCATCAAGACTTTTATCTGATTTGTCAGCTCCGTATAACTCAAGGACGAACATTTCTCCTGCTTTACGAATCTCATTCTTAGTAGAATCAGGATTATTGAAGATACAGCATCTCGCATGTCTTCTCTCTTGTTAAGTAGTGCAGTTGTCTTGACCTTTCCATTGTGAAAGAAGGCTGAAGTGTCAGTACTACTTACCGCATGAGGAAATGTTCTTTGAGGTTAGGAGTGCTTCTCCTTCAGTTGCGTGGCAGAGTATGCTTTAGTGGATACCTTTCCTCTTCCTGGCTTAATGAAGATTACATCGTTCCCGTCTGGAGTTAAGAAAATTAAAAGAACTAATAAATCAATGTCCTCACCGACAATTGCACTTCGTTGTGATTTTGCAGCGTTTATAGGTGTGTTTACAATGAATGTATCAGCAACGTCTTCAGCTTGCAAGGCGCTGATGCAATGATTTTGTGATTCTTCTGTTAGTAAGGCACGGAGTTTAGACTTGATTTCTTTCGTTAAAAAGAAAAAAATTCTTGTGAAACTATTACTTGGGGTCATTCTTCACCTGCGCATCTTTTTATGGTGTATCTCCGAGCTCTTTCAGCACTTTTTTGTGTTCTTGGTAGTTTCACCATACCCATCAAATACCGCAGTACAGTTCAAACCATAATTATTTTTAAGATAAGCAATGTGAGCAGAAATGATGTCTTGAAATGTGTTTTTGAGCAGGCCATAGCACACGGTGAAGTATAAAACCACCATCAACAACAAATTTACATTCGTTAAGGTGCAATGTGTGTGATGAAAAGAGGTTTGATTTGACACATTTTCTCGTTCAGCAAATAGGGATTGTGGTAAGGAGGAAAGTTCATATTTAAAACAGTTCTTCAGTTGACTGTTAAGAACTATTTTTATGATTCTTTGTGTGAACAATGCCATACTGAGCACAAGCATTTTCGTAGGCCAGAATTCTATACATGAGCACGATGTAAACAATCGATAACTCAAATCTGTTTCAAGAATTCTTCTTGTTCTTCTTCTTTGTCTCAGTCTTTTTCCACGTATGTTAGTCGACGTATCTGTTGATTCCGCTCTATACACCCCTGTTTCGGTTTTTTCCCTCTGTTAAACCTTCATCCCTAAAATTATTCTTTACCGATATATGCTAGAAATAATAAATTATACATTGTATTGGAATCAGTAACAAACTGAGATCAAGAAAGCTACAAAAAAAAAAAAAAAAAAAAAAAAAAAGCGGCGAGGACAACCGATGTGCTGATCACACATCTTACCAAAACCCTAGTGGTCTGCGATGATCCTTCGAATCTCTAAAAATATGGACTTTGGTTTAAGAGTTGAATAATGGTCAATTAATCCCTAAAACATTTCAATAATTTTGCAAAAGTCACCATTTTTTTTTAAAGCAAATATGTAACTTGATTATCAGAAAAATGGCCAATGTTTTTAGAGAATGCTTACCTTTTGAGAGAAATGTAAAAATTCTATCTAATAGGAAAATTTCTGCTCTTTCAAATTGGTCTAGTTCATTTTCTTTCCAAAATTAACGTTTTCGAGAAATTTGCCGAAAACCGAATGAAGACTTGTGATCGTCCGCCATTATCCAAAATGGCGGAGTTAACATAAGGCGGGCGGACCATTTAGAACTTTTAGTATGTTGATCAGGACCAAAATTACAACGACACTGTGAAGAGAAAATTCCATTACTTATGAGCGAGGAAGAAAATCAAATATATCTCGAGGGGTGCTGATGTGCTCACCACACATCACCTCATCAAAAATGCCGTGTGAATAGTGATAGAATGCTTTTGAGAGAAATGTAAAAGCTCTGTCTAATAGGAATTTTCTGCTCTTTCAAATTGGTCCAATTCATTTTCTTTCTAAAATTAACCGTTATCGAGAAATTAGCCGAAAACCGAATAAAGATGTGTGTTCGTCCGCCATTTTCCAAGATGGCGGAGTTAGCACAAGGCGGATCATTCAGGACTTTTAGTATGTTGATTTAGGACCACTATTGCAACGATCCTGTGAAAAGAAAAATTCATTACCAATTATGTCCACGAGCACCATACACGAGAATCCTAATTCGACTGGCCTATATAATAATTGATTTGATTTGATTTTAGTTCAGTTAAGCGCCCCTTTCAACAGCAAGGCTATATACGACATGGATCTACAGCTTAACGTGGAACAATATGAGTTCCCGTCGGGAATCGAACCCCGCTAAAGGCGCGTATGCTAACCCTTTAACCACGAGGGAGCTCATTACAATAATAGAAACACGTGAGGAAAATAGAGCATGGACCACCATTAGCCTGCAGAATAGTTGATTCATCGTGGAATGGAAGGCTTTATGCGCAAAGGGGATGTTAAACTCCGAAACTTCTCCTTGCTTACGCCACTGTACGAATGGTTTTCAGAGTAATATTGTACAGTAAGCAGCAAAAGTATCTCCCCATGATGGTAACTCTATTAGGTCGGGTCCAGTACTTTTGCTGGTATCATAAACGCCTGGGCAGATGGAACCCAATTTACACCTAACATTTCTACCAGAAGACGACAGTTGGTAAGCCTAGCACTGAAACAAGCTTTTGCTGTGCAATTGATGCCCGGGTAGTACTACATCCAATTTAAGATTAATATATATTGTTTAGAGCGTGTTGTTCAATGAGTGCCATATATCAATGACATTATAGTTTGTGTGTATTATGTAGTATTTCACTACATATTGCATATGAGAATAAAGAAAAAAAAGAAAAACATTGATTATACATGAGTAGAGCAATCTACATTATGCTTTATTTTTTGTTAATTATGCTTTATTTTTTTTTAAATATGTTTTATTATGCTTTATTGTTAATTTCAATCTTTGTTTTACATTAATCGTGTATAATGTAGAATATTTACTATACAATTAATATTCTAAATATCGTGATCTATTTATTAATATTTTATGCAACCAGTTTATTTCATATTTAATTAACTTTCTACTTAATCCATTGTAAAGGGATATGCCTTATTCGAGTCAGTTTTTTTAAATCACTTGTGTGGACCTTAGAGGTGCATATATATAGATGGAGAAAGTAAAAGATGCCACCAAAAAGTACAGAAAGTGCTCAAGTTCAAGGGTACACATAACAATATAGTGTGGAGTTCTTGTGCACTTTTTTTTACATTTCTAATCATTTTACATAACTACCCAGTTACCTTTACAGTTAGAAGAAAACTAAGGATTACTCCGAAAAGTTTACAGAGATAAAAAAAGAACTTTTCATTGTTGCATTGTTATGTTCTCAAAGATTTTGCATTGTAAATATTGGTTTAAAAAATATTAATACTGTATGTTAAACTTGCAGTTAAACAGAATTTTCCCAGAATTGTTCTAATAGATTTTCCAAGAATTGTGCTATATATTTTAAATTATGCTTTATGCTTTATTTTATAAAATTATGCTTTATTATGCTTTTAAAATTAGTTTCTTGTGGATCCTTAGACAACCAAAATCATGTTCAAGGTACCAACCTTATGTGTAAATTGCTATTATGCTTTTTATGCTTTTGGGTTGCCCTATAATTACATGAGTTAGAAAATGGTTGAAATTAACTTAAAATATCAAATCTGGAACAATTGAAGGAAATAAATTTGTAAATCTTTGTCTTAGTTCATGAACCTACTCCAATTGCTCGTCAATCTTTTTATTCGAACATCTTTTTCCTTCTCACACTGCATAAAGACTGAAATGGAAATTGAAGCATGTTAAAAATTTTGAAATGAAATGAAATCTTTCAGTTTTACGTCCCACGGTTATGCCGGTTAGGCTATAGGAGACGGTGATGATGAGAAATGAGCGAAATGGTGGAATGAAGAAAGTGGGAGGAAACGGGAGAACCCTGAGAAAACCCTCGCACACGGTGTTTGTCCACCACAAAGTTCACTTGGCGGGGGCTTGAATCGAACCCGAGACCCCAAGCACCAGAGGTGAACGCTCTACCACTGAGCCACCGCGGCCCCCTTAAAAGTAAACGAGTAAACACCGTATACTATGTTCCAAAATTTTGACCTATGTTCCAAAATTTTCCGCTAATTCTCGTCTCAATAGTAATTAGTGAACTTTTCTTCTCGCGAAAATCTAAAAGTTCAAACTCCAAATTTGATGGCCAATAACTTGGGAACCACAAGTTAGCACGAAAAAATATTTCATATGCTCAGCAAGCAAGTCACGGTTTACCTCCACGACAAGTCTGGTCTAGATTAAATGAGGTCACTACATCGTGTACAATATAAAAATTGTTCTTGGGATTGATTTTTAAAAAATAAATCAAATAAAGAATGTTTTTTAAAAGAGAAATCAAATAAAGAATGATTTTAAAAAAGAAATCAAATAAAGGATGATTTTTTGAAAAAAGAAATCAAATAAAGGATGATTTTTAAGAGAAATCAAATCAAGAATGATACTACAAAAAGGAAATCAATTAAAGGATGATTTTAAAAAGAGAAATCGAATAAACGATGAAGAAAGTGGAAGGAAACGGGAGAATCAAGAGAAAACCCACGAGCACGGTGTTTGTCCACCACAAAGTCCATTCGGCGCGAGCTGGGATCGAACCAGGGACTCCAAGCACCGGAGGTGAACGCTCTACCACTGAGCCACAGCGCCCCCCCATTAAAAATTTTGAATTTGCCGGGATTCGATCACGGGTAATAGGATACTTAGATAGGAATCCAAAGCGGTAACCACTTACCTATGCTGATCACTTACTTGTTGCACAAAAACTTTTAGCTATAGGGTTATTTAAAAAGCGCGCCGGTTTTGTTACATCAAATTATTTATTGTTTCAAAACATACTAACAAAATTCATAAACATGTTCATCACATATCCCAATTGCAGGTATGATGAATGACGGAATATGACCTCCTCTACTGCGCTGGCATGCAATAACTCTGTTCGTGAAATTCGCTATAACTGACAAGTTTCCACCTGGATTTCGCCAACGACTCCTTGAATTTCCTCGTTTAATTCACGTTTTGAACGGGGTTTATTGACATACACCAATGATTTAAGAAGTGCCCCAAAGAAAACAGTCACAAGGAGTTAAGTCGCATGACCTAGGGGGTTATTGGTGGTCAGCATTACGCGAAATGATTCGATCCGTTCTGATAAAAAAAAGTTTTCACAGTTAGCACACGTTACGCTATAGTAAACTGCTCTATGGCTAGACACAGACTGAAGAAATGCGAGAAATTCAGACTAAGGCGACAAATCAGAATGTTTGTGGGTAGAGCAATAATACAGAACAATATCGGCAACCGACAAATAAAAATTTGGCAGACGATCCAAAACCCGTGTGCTTTTAGAATAACGCTTTAGTTAAAAACTTTTCATGTAAAACTAGTCCAGATGCTAAGGCCTATATGAAGAGACAATCATTGGTTGAGTTACTCATCATTTTTTTCTTCAACTCAAAAACTGGTTAAATAAACCTTTTTCAATGAGGAATATGTCTCGAAACCTTTCCTCAAGTTGAGGTTGAGGTTTTATATGAGTAATGTTGGTTCCGCCCGCAGCCTAGGAACAAGAAAAGATGGCTGCCGTTATTTTGTAATTCCTTAAATTGTGTCAAGACGTACAGGAATATTATATGGGTTTCGTGATATTTTGAAATAAAATATACTTAGGAAACGGATGTCCTGCGTAGTTTAATTTGTCAGCTTTACATGAAGGGCTGGTAGCATAGTGGTATCGAACGAAACTATCAAATAGCAGACTCGGGTTCTAACTCTGTTGAGTCAATTAGTTTTCTTAACCAAATTTTATTGTTTGAGTAATAGTTATTATTATTATTATTATTATTATTATTATTATTATTATTATTATTATTATTATTATTATTATTATTATTATTATTATTATTATTATTATTATTATTATTAACCATTCCAACCCCTAACAAACTGCTTTAAACTGCTTTAGAAACTCAAACTTAAAAGAAAACTCTATTAATTGAGTTAATTTTAAATTAATGCAGTGGTTGGAGCAATTGCTTTCTATGTTCTTGAGCCCAGGTTCGATTTCCTTGGGCATAGAATTTTCGGTTCAGCCCATCTTCTTGAAGAAATTGAAATTTGATTGAATTAAGAGGAAACGAGCTCCAGTGTAGAAAGCTAGAAGTAAATGTGATGAGAGTCGATGTACTGACCAAGCATTACCTAATTTAAGTCAGTGGTTCCCAATGGATGTACCGGAACACACTGGTGGGTAGCGAAATTTTATATTTTGAAAATAATGTAGCATTTAATAATTAGATAAAATCAATTTTGCAAGAGACTGTACCAGTTTATACTTTCAGTGGCAACAACAATGTTCAGTAATGCATAGACTCACTATTTTATAGAAACATAGAGCCACGGCGCACCCACGCCACGGGCCAGGGGCGCAAATGTATTTCCTAACACAAAATACATTTGTACACTTTCTCAGTAAAACTATATTTGTTTAGCTGGTGAATGATTGATGTAGCATGAAAATTTGATCTTACACTTCATCTGTACTCTTTGTCTTATAAAAACAATCAAGTTCTATCATGTTTTCCCCCTGAAAATACAGATGGAAGCATTTTACAAATTCTTATCGTTTTTTCGGGTGCAGAATAATACCTGTTCAATGTTACATAGACGTAGTGACTTGTAGTATTGAACTTCCCGCCCTCCGAATCCCTCCCAACAAAAACTTCTGGGTGCGCGCGTAGGGATGGCCACATTTTTTCAAAAAATACTTTTTCGAAAACAAAAACCGAAATTTTTTTCAAAAAACGAAAAATTTTTCAAAAAAACGAAAAAATAAAAACGAAAATTTTTTCGAAAAACGAAAAACGAAAATTTTCTCGAAAAAACGAAAAACGAAAAGTTTCTTGAAAAAACGAAAAATGAAATTTCCGAAAATCGAAAAACAGATTTTTCGAAAAAGGCCATCCCTACTGCGTAGAGCCTTACTCTAATGTATACTATTAGTAATTTTTAAAAAATCAAGTGTGTCGTGATGTTGTGCGCGTTCAACAAAGTGTGTCGTCATTCCAAATAGGTTGAGAACCAATGATCTAAGTGAACTTGAACAAGTGTAGCGAAATGTGATCAAATTCCGGCCTTCACCGCCTATTTATACTTTCAGTCGCCGCATTATGTCATTGCTGGCAAAAAGCCCCAAAAGCAAATGTGTTTAGAATATTTAAGTAAGACATCTCAATGCAGAGAGAAAGATACTATTGCACAAATTTCACAACTTGAACGTCTCTCAACAGATTTAGAGATTTATTGGATGAGTTGGCACCACTTTTATTTAAAAGAAATCACTAAGAGTTGCTATTTTAGAATACGGTTCACATCTCCTGACGCCTCCGCTACATTTCTCCTCGCTGAGGTTCTCTTCTCTATCTCTGTCTCCCCCCCCCTCTTCTTCCTCTCCCCCGATCCATTTGCAACAGAAAAATCGCCCACGTTTTGATGACCGAAACAAGTCTGCGTGTGGAGAGCGATGCAGTGGCGATGCGATGCTGGTGTCACTCATGGCTAAGAACAGAATCTTAGCAAGCTTTGGCAAGTTTTACCTTACGTACTGTACCTAAGGTAAATGAATGTCCCATAAAGGGAAAGTGTCAAATTTCACAGAGTAATGTTTCCGATCATTGTTACCTTTTTCATTAAATATTTACCAACTTAACCCTTTCGTGTACGAATAAAAAAAAGTTTTCCAAATTGACTCGCCGAGAAGGCTGAGTGAGTAATTTGTTATTGTTGCAATGAACCAAGAATAGACCATCAATAAAATCACTGTACATGAGTTTTTACTAAGAAGATTTAATTGAGATTTTTACAATTAATTTTAATTACCTATATCTATCGCCTCATATGTGGTTGCAGTACACATAATCTTCGAAGCAATTGTAGATTGGTCATTCCAAAGTTTGATAAATGCTTGAGGTCAGGGGAGTACCTACGGGGTGGGATTCACTAGTTCGGACCTCCCCCCTAAAAAAAAACTTCGTAACTCAACATATATTTATACACTGTCTCAATAAACTTACTTGTTAACCAGGAACATTATTGCTGTAGCATGAAAATGTGAACTTACACTCCATCCGTACTATTTTCTCTTATAAAAATAATCCAGTTCTATCATTTTTTTCTGAAAATATAAGTGAAAGTATTTTACAATTACTTATCGTTTTTACGGGTGCATAATAATACCTGTTCGAAACTACATAGACTTAGTGGCTTGGAGTATTGGATCCACCTCCAAAGCTAGGACACGTTCCAACAAAGAATTTCTGGATTATAGTACCATCGCACTGTATAATTATTATTATTATTATTATTATTATTATTATTATTATTATTATTATTATTATTATTATTATTATTATTATTATTATTATTATTATTATTACTTTCCGGTTATAAGGGATTTTGATAATTGATAAACGTGAAAAATTATGAAAGAATTGGTGAGATGTAAACAGGGACGGCGACTTCTGAATAATTTTGAGGGAGGCAATGAATTTTCGTTGCCAGATAAAAAACAAACAAACAAAGATCCAAGCAAATATATCTAGGTCACAGCGATGCAAGCAAACTTGGGAAATCCGGGTCTCCTCAGTTAGCACCCGTGGATTAGCAAATCTGAAAGAGGAAACTAAAAAAGCTGTTATCTACTGCAAATGCACATGGGCTATTGGAACGAAACGGTCGACATCAAATGTAGAAATGGGGAAAGGAAACAGAATAAGTGAATAGTTATTGATACCTGGGTAGTATTATTATTACTGATGATATGAAGTGTGAAGGTGAAATAAAAAGCAAGGATAGGAATGACCAAGGAAGCCTTTAGGAGGAAGAAAAGACTATTGTGGAACCTTGAACAATGAGTTGAGAAAAATACTCATAAAATGCTTCGTGTGGAGTATTGTACTGCATGAATCAGAAACATGGACATTATGCAAAAATAATGAGAAACGACTGGAAACTTTCGAAATGTAGGTATGAAGAAGAATGAGAGAATTAGCTGAGTCAAGCGAAAAACGAATGAGATGGTGTTAGAAAGAGTAGGGGAGAAGAGAACAATTTTAGATGTGATTGAAAAGAGGAAGAGAAACTGGTTAAGGACATTGGTTAAGAAGGAATTGCATCATGAGGGATGTGGTAGAGGGTAAGGTGGTAGGAAAGAGAGGGAGAGGGCGAAGTAGACTACAATTAATGGAGGATATCAAAACAGAAAAGTCGTATGTGAAGACGAAGAGGTTAACGGAAGACTGTGGAGCATGGAAGCTTCTCAGGTGGGGAAAGTGACTTGCCAATAATGGCAGAATACCTATGATGATGAAGATGATGAGATCGAACTAGGAATTTCTTGCATCTGACCAGAACTGAGTGTTGTACTACCATGTATTATACAGATAATACGCTAAGCCACCGTGTAGAAAGTTAGTATTGTTATCTTAACGAAAAATAATGAAGTAAAATTTCATATATACTGTAGTTTGTCTTGGTGTTAGCTAAAGGATTAAAAGCTACAAGCAGTGGCATATACAGTACATAGGATGTTATCAAGAAGGCGGTAGGGGGCGTTCAAATACTCAAATATGATTCCTTTATTAAGGATCACGCTATTGAAGCTTATAATATTGTAATGTTATTTTCGTCCGTTACTCACACAATAACTCGAACTATTGTAATGTTAATAAGTCTGTCAGTTATTCCACACAATAACGCTTGAACTATTGTAATGTTAATAAGTCTGTCAGTTATTCCACACAATAACTCTTGAACTATTGTAATGTTAATAAGTCTGTCAGTTATTCCACACAATAACTCTTGAACTACTGTAATGTTAATAAGTCTGTCAGTTATTCCACACAATAACTCTTGAACTATTGTAATGTTAATAAGTCTTCCGTTACTCCACACAATAACTATTGGAAAACAGCGAACTTTGAAGTCTGTTGTTTCTTTGCAATAGATAACTAGAGCAATTATCTCGGCCGAATTCGTTAATGGAGTGAACTCATTAACATCTTAACGGGGGAACGGTGATTTTAACGGTGCCTATCCATACCCCATACATGGAAATACATACTGAAGTTAGAACTTTTTGAGGGTAAAAGGTAAAACTATTTTTTGAGGTTAAAAGTGTTTTGTTGAGGTCAACAGACATTTTGATTCACACAATTTATTTAAAAAAAAAAGCATATGCTTCTCAACCTCAGGGGGACCGCATATGAGCTCGCACCAGGAATCAAAGCCAGGTCTCCTGCATCAAAGGCAAGTAAGTGCGTTAACTATAATCAAGAGACAAAGAGACTCGATTTCTTCTCGAAAAGTGTGTTGCTGTTAGCAAACTATATACCGGCACACCCAACAGCAGAGAGATACTCCCTTTTGTGCGCCAAACTTGCTACATAACTTTGTCACACCAACCATATTCACACGATCTGGCTCCATCCGATTAGTTTCTCTTCCCAAAATTGAATAAAAATTTATGGAGTATTGCTTTTCGGATGATAATAAAGTCCATTAATGAGGTGGAAAGATTGTTTGCTTTCACTTTCTCAGTCTTTTATGCAGGTGGTATTAACCCACAGATCCATAGATGCAAAAAATGGAATTTAATATGAGGTGAATATATAGAGAAAGCGATACTAATGGATAGGCCTCATTGAACTGAATAAAATGACATGAGTGAGTGAAATTCCTCATGTGTAGTTTTCGAAGAAATTAACTTCTTTTCTTTCTTTTCTTTCTTTTCTTTTTTTTGCAAATCTAAAAATTGATGCTGTACAATAATCACGCCATCTATAAAGATGTTACTGATGCTGTATGATAACTACGCCATCCACAAAGATGGGACTGATGCTGTACGATAATTACGCCATCTATAAAGATGGGACTGATGCTGTACGATAACTACGCCATCTATAAAGATGGGACTAATGCTGTACAATAACCACGCCATCTATAAAAATGGGACTAATGTTGTACGATAACTACGCCATCTATAAAGATGGGACTAATGCTGTACAATAACCACGCCATCTATAAAAATGGGACTAATGCTGTACGATAACCTTGCCATCTAAAAAGGTGGGACTGATGTTGTACGATAACCACCCCATCTATAAAGATGGGATTGATGTTGTACGATAACTACGCCATCTATAAAGATGGGACTACTGCTGTACAATAACCACGCCATCTATAAAAATGGGACTGATGCTGTACGATAACCTTGCCATCCATAAAGATGGGACTGATGCTGTACGATAACCACGCCATCTATAAAGATGGGACTAATGCTGTACAATAACCACGCCATCTATAAAAATGGGACTGATGCTGTACGATAACCTTGCCATCCATAAAGATGGGACTGATGCTGTACGATAACCACGCCATCTATAAAGATGGGACTAATGCTGTACAATAACCACGCCATCTATAAAAATGGGACTGATACTGTACGATAACCTTGCCATCCATAAAGATGGGACTGATGCTGTACGATAACCACGCCATCTATAAAGATGGGACTAATGCTGTACAATAACCACGCCATCTATAAAGATGGGACTAATGCTGTACAATAACCACGCCATCTATAAAAATGGGACTGATGCTGTACGATAACCTTGCCATCTAAAAAGGTGGGACTGATGTTGCACGATAACCACCTTATCTATAAAGATGGGACTGATGCTGTACGATATCCACACCATCTATAAAAATGGGACTGGTGCTGTACAACAACCACGCCATCTCTAAAAATGGGACTGATGCTATACAATAACCACGCCATCTATAAAAATGGGACTGATGCTGTACGATAACCACGCCATCTATAAAAATGGGACTGATGCTGTACGATAACCACGCCATCTATAAAGATGGGACTGATGTTAAGGATATAATCATGATGTTTTCTTATTGTGGCACTAGAAAACAACAATGAACAATCAGATACAGCTCAAAATTATTATTTTATTCAGCCAATTCAATCAATCAAATCAAATTTATATTACAAATGCCGTTACCTAGTTTAACATAAGGATGACTAATGAATTAAGCGTTGGAATTTTACCCATATTACCCACATACAGAGTGTTTACAAAGTTTTTGTGTGCCGTGATTGCGAATTACACATGAAGAAAGTGTGGCTCTTTGTCATATTTTTTTTTTTTTTTTTTCTGAGGAAATGAAATACGCTGCATAAGTAAGAACACACATCAGAAGGGTAATCATGGCGTTACGTGTAAAAACAAATATGATGAAAAACTTCCTTTAATTAGAAACGTTTCCAAAATACAATGCCATAAAAACTTCGTCCGTAGTTTTAGACACGGTACGTGTTGAAATATCGCAACAAATCGATGCTGTGTTTAGAATGATACTTAAATAGTATTTTATGACATCAGCTTAAAATACTTATTTTCTTCGAATTTCTTGACTGCCAGCAACACTGTGCGCATCCAACTTTACCAGATGATGTTCGACGGATGTATGTACACTCATGTCCAAAATTATTGTCACATGTCTATAAATATGGTGTTGTAGGAATATAATTTGATAACGAATTCGCCCGGTATTTCTTATAACGTTAGTATGTATATAATCGGCAAAGACATGTATGTGACAAATTTCATGTCAAAAGAGCAGTAAATAAGAACAATAAAACTTTCATGTCCATTTTGCATTAGAATGAGTAAAGCAACATTTTGCTTTACTCATTCTAATTTTTGTATTTATAATTCTTTTCCTATGAAATGTGCCACAAATATACATTTCCCGATTATACACACAGTGTCAGTATTAAAAGTACCCTGTCAAATCAAATTATATTTTTACAAGATGACAGTTAAAGATATGCGACAATCATTTTGGACATGAGTGTACATTATTGCAAAAAATAGAACGAAAATCATGGAGTACACTTTTGTTGGGGATATTACTAATAAAAAATAGTTACATACTAACCTCGTTAGCAACACTTGTTTCTTTTGTTCAACAAATACTGGTTTAGTCTGTCCATTGCTTCCATGCAGCCAAGGGCGCCGATCGTGGGGGGGGGGGGGACGAGGGGACTCGGGCTCCCCCAAAGCTCATGTGGGCCCCCGTATTGTATTTATGAATATACAATATTATGCATAATTTGAATGCAATTTGTCTTATACTCCTCATATATATAAACTTACCTTCTGCATCTGAATGGACTCCCCAAATTTACAGAGAATTTGGCGCCCTTGCATACTTATCATAGGATGCCGTAAGTTATGAAGCATTGTCCTTAAAACAATAGGACTCATGCTGTTAATGAGGTTAATGATGCAGTGAAATCAATATAAGAGAGAATAGATCTCTTTTACCTGGATGTCTCCTAATGTGTTTAGACAACCCTGCGAAAAAGTCGTGGCTGGTCTTTCTTCGATATAAATTGCTGTTACTTTCATACGTGTTACTAAATACGGAAATTAGCACTAAACGTTAGCCGAATTTTTAATACAAAGCTGAAAACGACTGTGCATAGAGTCTGTAGTGTTTATTGCGTTTGTTTTTATTTAAATATCTGCTTTAACGTTCAAAATGGTTACATGTTCAGCTTACAAGTTAGTGTTCATTATCTTCAATGGGGCCCACGCTCCTATTCACAATGAGAGTCGCGCTTGCTCGGGCTCAGGCTCACATCCATCAATGCAGGGGCGGACCCAGGGGGGGCAATAGGGACAATTGCCCCCCCAAGGAGAGGAAACTTTCTTATTTTATATGCAAATAAAACCCATCCCATTGTTTGGATGGGATGTAGCTCTAAGTAGCAGTAATACAACCCACCATTCCCCCCAGAAGTCCGACCTGGATCTGCCTCTGCCTCAATGAGGATCGTACTTAGTAACCTCTTTAGAGTTCGTTCTCACCAGTGATTTATCTACACCTCCTAACACCCCCAGCACCCCCCTAAAATTTTCGGACACCCCCCGGAAATAAATTCCTTACATTCCTCTAACTAGGGGGGTGCAATATTAAAAAGATTAACTCTCGTTTTGTCAATCCCTCCAGAACTTTGTAGAAATATTTTAAATGATCTTATCCTAGAACGGGAACTCCTTTTTTGACTAATCTTTGGAGACAGGGAATACTATGCGAGGAGGAACCATTTAGAGAAATGCAGCACCGAAAAGCTTAACTCCTAGCGTGTTTGTATGTAGATCGGAACTCATATATAAAACGGCTGTAGTAGCGAGGGCGGGAACTAAATCCAAGCGAGCAAAATGCAAGGAAAATTCTCACGAGGGCAAAATCCAAGGGACAAAATCACAGGAGTATATATTGGATATAGCAGGGCATACAGTATATGATTATTTTTTCCCTTCAATTATCATATATTCTGAAATGTTATTTGTATTTTTTCAACTGAAATAACTTTTCTTTCTTTTAAAATGCTGAAAACTCAATATAAAACAAAAATGTTATAATAGAAGGGCAGATTTGCTTTAATTACTTTTACACATACCCATATAAACAGTTCTAGGTATTTCTATTTAATATACCTTTAATACACTTGAAATACGTTTACCATATTACAGTAAGAGCATTCATTTTAATTACGAAAGGTGACTGTGATGCTATTTAATTTTAAAAATGTCGTTCTTGTGTGGTAGCATAAACAGTCTTTTATTTTGAGTAATGTATAAATATTTATTTTAATTCTGAAACACTGATCGATTTTTTTAAAAGCAAAGACCAAAATGTGAAATATATATACATTAGCTACTTACTATAACAGTCTTACGTCTTTTATTGGATTTTCAGCATGTTTCTTTTTAAATTTATTTCCGTAAATTGAAGAATTTCAGACAGAGGCGGATTCAGGACGGACTTCTGAGGGAAGCAATGGGTTGTAATACTGCTACTTAGAGCTACTTTTAAGAGCTCCAAACTCTGGGATGGGTTTTATTTATATTTAAAATAGGAAAGTTCCCTCTTCTGGGGGCGATCGCCCCGATCGCCCCCTTGGATCCGTCTCTGATTTCAGATAACATTTTAGATGCATAACAGTTGAAGAACAAGTAATGATTCTTTTATTAATCTGCTCCTATGATTCTGTCGCTTGAATTTAGTCCGCTTTGTCTGAATTTTCCTTGGAGTTTGTGCTCTTGAATTTTGTCCTGCATACGTAATAATCTGTTTGGTAATTCTAACAGAGGCTGTAAGAAGAATAACTACTTCTTCAATTTTCATCATAAATTTTAGATTTTATTCTTCTTGTTCTTCTCGAAAAAATGACGAGGATACAGTTCTTTATCAGCAGTGTTATTCACATCTACTTTGGTAAAGATTAATGTGATTTAAAGAAAAAACTGCGGGCAAATGGAAAATTGATTGACTTAGTTGCAAGAAAGCAGTTTGACATTGTAACTGAAACGAACATAAAATAAACTTAATTCGGTATAATGTCAAATTATTTCACATCAAGATTTTATTCACTTTTTCAGTAGTTCATCTCTAACATGGTAAGAGTCGCAGTACGTAAAAGGTGCCACAGTTCACCCTCCTCAAGACATGTTTGGCCATATATTAAGTAAACAATGCAAGAGGATGCATAAAGCGATCCTTAAGAAAGAACGTTAGTGTTTTGCATCACAACTCCTTTTTCGGCATCATCTTATCAGCTGATTTGTCTTATATACATAATTCTATACTATATGCAATAGTATCATATATACTTCTATTTGCATATTTATATTGCCAATGTAAATAGCAGCAATAAAAAATACCAATATCAATATCAATATTGAAATTCTTGTATGTTTTCTGTAGTTTCAATCAAATCAAAAGGTCAGATAATCGGAGATAAGGGCCGTCTTACACATCCTTTTCAATTGTTTGCTTAATATATGGCCAAACATGTCTTGACGATGTGAACTGTGGCACCTTTTACGCACTGCGAGCAGTGACGGTTTTAGCGGGTAGGTCGGCTAGGCACGGGTCTACCCAAAATTTTGAAAAATATATAAATACTAAAAGATATAGTAAAGAGTAAATATATTTTCCACTTTTGATATTAATGATAAATAATTATTCAATAAACAGCATCAACCACTACTGTAAAAGTAATTTCCTATTGTCATTAATCATTCAAATGTGCATATGAATCCATACGCGAGGGAGCGGGCCTACCCAAAATTAAAATCCTAAAGCCGCTCCTGACTGCGAGCCTTAGCATGTTGGAGGTGAACTACTGGAAAACTGAATAAAATTTTTGTTGTGAAATGACTTGATACTAGGCCGAATTAAGTTTATCTGCGATTCAGCTACAATGTCAAATGGCTTTCTTGCAACTCAGTCAATCAATTTTCCATTTTTCTGCAGATATATATTTTTTTTTAATCGCATTCATTTTTACTGAAATAGATGTGAGTAACAATGTTAATAACATAACTGTATCTAGTCATTTTCCTAGAAGAACAAGTAGAGTAAGAACATCTAAGATTTATGATAAAACTTAAAGAAATAGTTATTCTTCTTACAGAATCTGTTACAATTACGGGAAAAAAATCTCTAGAAGAAATACCTCAATGGACAAAATTCCTCGTCTTGAAAGATTACGCAGAACGGAAATTCCCGTTCTGCCTAAAGATAAGATCATATAAAATATTTTTTACGAAGTGCTGGAAGGCCTTTAGGCAGAACGAGAAGACACCATTAAAAATCTTACTCTTTTGGTTTTTAAAATATCTTGAACCCCCTTTTTTTCAAGTGCCAATAGAATAAAACAATTTACTGACAAGATAAATTTTCAAGCAAAGCACGCAACGCAAGATTGAATAGAAATCTACCTTTACACGCCTGTGATCGTCACAACAACGTTTGATCAATCGATTGGCAACGATTTCATCTCGACGTCACACCAAGCATGAGAAAGCCGACGCTAATTTGCTCTGGCTGAGGAAGGAAATCCAATGCAATCGTTCGTTGCATCAACGAATTTCAAAGTTTGGGGAAAAAAAGCTAATTAAAAAGATAATAGTATACGACCTTAATACAAGATTGCACCCCCAGATTTTTTGAAAACCCCCTAAGTTCAAAATTCTGGATAAATCACTGGCGCTCGCTAACTTCGTTGGGACATGTGTTTACTTCGACTTGGGCTCACTACACTTACAAGGAGAAGGCACACTTTGCTAAGTGAAGTGAACTTCAGGGCCATTTTTTGCGAGGTGGTAGTGCACATTTAAAGAGTTAATATTACAAACTGGGAGAGCGCAATGGGCAAAAATGTCGGAGAAAAACAGTCTTATCTACTCGAGGCATATATCGTACGACGCGCAAACTTATTAAGCGACGGTGTGGCAGAGTGGGAAGAGTCAGCGACTCAAATGCAAAGGGTCCCGGGTTCGATTCTCGTTTTGAGTCAAACCTTCTATTTTTTTTGTTTTTTGCTTCAATCAATAAAGTAGGCATTTGTAACTATAAGTAAAATATTAATTCACCATATGTTTATAATGAATAAAACAATAGAAATTTTCAATCACTTGTAAATTCTTTTGATGTTCCATGCTAACTAGGAACCAAATTTAATCTCTTCCGTAAATATTATTGTTACTGCAGTCGTTGTGTAAAAAATGTTCTTGAAGCTTCGTGTCTACATTTGTTGACAATGTGACAATTACAAGGGGAATGAGGGGGAGCGGGGAAATCTACTTTCGTTATAGCAACATCTAGTATTAGCAAAGGGGACTTTCCCCCTCAACTCCTTTGTAAATCGCACACTGTCAACAGATGTAGACACGAAGCGTCAAGAACATTTATTACACAACGACTGGCGTCAAGGGCGCCGATCATGGGGGGCTCGTAGTAGTAGTCCCCCCGTTATGCGCGAATGACTCATCCTCACTCTCTTTTATGACCGGGGTGAAAGGTCAATGACCTGGCCCGGGGGCAATGACCTAGGGGTACCTAGGACCACCCCCTCTAAATTTTGGCAGGGGTACCTTGGCCCACCCCCTAAATTTTGGCAGGGGTACATAGGACCACCCCTCTTAAATTTTGGAAATTGCCAAATCTAAAAATTTGGTATGGTAGCCTAGGACCATAGTATGTACCTCTATCAGTATTGGGTGTCTATGTCGTTCCCTTTCATGGGTAAAAAATTGCCAAAAATTCAAATTTCGGGGGTTTTTGACCTAATTTATCCCCTTTGATGAGGTGTTATTACCCTATATGGTTATATGGGCGTATACAGGGGTCCATTCCCTTTCATAAGACATGGGTATATTAATGCACCCCTTGAAAAATTTGGGAGGGGTACCTTGGCCCACCCCTTAAATTTTGGAAATTGACCAATTTAAACATTGGGTATTATAGTACAGGACCCTAATATGTATTATGATAAATTTGGGTGGTCCACCTCGTTCCCTTCTAGGGGTACACAATTGCCAAAATATAAACGTAAGTAATACGTTGTACCACGTGTTTGGTTTCGACCTAAGTTATCCCTTTGATGAAGTGTTATTACCCTATATGGTTATATGGGCGTATACAGGGGTCCATTACCTTTCATAAGACATGGGTATATTAATGCACCCCTTTAAAAATTTGGGAGGGGTACCTTGGCCCACCCCTTCATTTTTAGAAATTGTCCAATTTAAACATTTGGTATAATAGTATAGAACCCTAGTATGTATCACTATAAATTTGGGTGGTCCACCTTGTTCCCTTTCATGGGTACAAAATTACCAAATTTTAGTACAACCACGTGTTTGGTCTTTTCACCTAATTTATCGCGTTTGATGAGGTGTTATTATCCTATATGGTTATATGGGCGTATACAGGGGTTCATTACCTTTCATAAAACATGTGTATATTGGTGCACCCCTTGAAAAATTTGAGAGGGGTACCTTGGCCCACCCCTTAAATTTTGGAAATTGCCCAATTTAAACATTTGGTATAATAGTATAGAACCCTATTATGTATCACTATAAATTTGGGTGGTCCACCTCGTTCCCTTTCATGGGTACACAATTGCCAAATTTTAGTACAACCACGTGTTTGGTCTTTTGACCTAATTTATCACCTTTGATGAGGTGTTATTATCTTATATCGTTATATGGGCGTATACAGGGGTTCATTACCTTTCATAAGACATGGATATATTAATGCACCCCTTGAAAAATTTGGGAGGGGTACCTTGGCCCACCCTTTAATTTTGGAAATTGCCCAATTTAAACATTTGGTATAATAGTATAGGACCCTAATATATATTACTATAACCTCGTTCCCTTTTAGGGGTACAAAATTGCCAAATATAAACGTAAGCAATACGTTGTACCACGTGTTTCGTTTTTTACCTAGTTTATTCCATTGGATGAGGTCCTATTACCTTATATGTTATATGGTCACGTATGGGGATTCATTTCCTATCATAAGACATAGGTACATTTGTGCACCCGGGAGGGGTACTTTGGCCCACCCCTTTCATTTTGGAAATTGTCCCTTTTATATGTTTGGTATTATAGTATAGGACCCTAATATAAATTACTATAAATTTTGGTGGTTCACCTCGTTTCCTTTCATGGGTACGAAATTGCCAAATTTTAGTACAACCACGTGTTTGGTTTTGGCTCAATTTATCCCCTTGGATGCGGTCCTATTACCTTATATGGTTATATGGTCATGTATATATTGGTCCATTTCCTATTATAAGACATGGGTACATTGATGCACCCCGGGAGGGGGATTCGCTATCATAGTACATGCCTCAACATGTATCATGATAAATTTGGATGGTCCATCTTGTTCCCTTTCATGGGTAAAAATTGTTAAAATATAAACATAAGCAATATGTTGTACCATGTGTTTGGTTTTTCGCCCAATTTCTCCCCTTTGATGAGGTTCTATTACCTTATATGGTTATATGGTCATGTATATGGGTTCATTTCCTATCATAAGACATGGGTACATTGACGCACCCTTTAAAAATTTGGGAGGGGTATCTTGGCTCATCCACTCGGTTTTAGAAATTGTTTAATATAAGCGTTTGGTATCATAGTACAGGACTTCAATATGTACCACTATAAATTTGGATGGTCCACATCGTTCCCTTTCATGGGTAAAGAACTACCAAAAATCAAATTTCGGAAGTTATAGACCCCTATTTAGCACGTTATATGGTTTATTACCTTCATATATTTATGTTCCCTTTTAAATTTGGGAATTATCAAATAACAAAATTCGGTAAACGTTTTCTAGGACCCATTGGTATTCCTCTTATGACCAAATATTCAAAATTTAAAGGTTATTGACCGGCTTTATTATTGAATAAGTACAGGATTTATTACTTTTTCATAAGACACAGGTGTATTTGTGTACCAATCTTAAATTTTGGGAGTGGGTACATTTCTTATTGTCATATCAATAATTGGTAATTGGATAGTATCTCATTCATAGGGTAAATCATTGTCAAATATGAGTATGATCACGTGATCAGTTATTAACCTATGATGGGATTAGGAGTCCAGAACATTGGTACATTGAAACTTTGTAGGATAATTTGAGAATGCGTCATTGGTTTTGATTATTCCCGCCAAATATAAACGTAAGCAAGACGTTGTACCACGTGATTGTCCTTGATGAGGTAGTGTACAGGGATTCATTTCCTTTGCTGTGGTACTTCTTAAGTTTGAGTACACACACTTTTAGAAAACAGTTGGTTCTACTCAGGTAAACAATTGACGGACATTATTGACCTTATTGAACATATAATGATATGATTAATTCTAAGACTTAGGTATATCAAGAGAAGTATTCTTTAAATTTGGGAATGGTGATAAACAGAATTTTAACATAAGGCGCGAAATTTGAAACAATACATTGAACTTTAGTCACAGCTCATAGTCTAAGATCATTGGTGGTGATTGATTTGAAATCTGATAGCTAACCTTATTGAATCTTATGACGCATAGACGAAAGGCAATACATACTACAACAGTTTAAAATTTAATCATAAGGTGATGTAATCTGACACTAGCAAAGTTATTGTTAATGCAATTTGGTTGGATGATCACTATCTTTCCTGCAATCTGATTGGTTGATCACTATCTTTCGTGCAATCTGATTGGTTGATGATTTTCAAATCTTTGCTGTATTCAGTTTTAAGTTTTGTTTAACATTTAAAAATCTTGGTTTCGTTCAACATTTTGCACTCACTGATAAATATGATCAAAACCGTTTATTTGTTAATCGAATAGTTAAAAACCGGATAAAGTTTGACGGTTAACCGTGAAACGTAAAATTTTTTGAAACTTTTTGTTTGAAAATTCTTGCTTTCAAATTTTTGTTTGAATTTTTTGTTTCAAAATTTTGTTTAAAATTTTTGTTTCAAAAATTTTTTGTTTAAAAATTTTTCGTTTGAAATTTTTTTCGTTTCAAAATTTTGTTTAAAATTTTTTGTTTGAAATTTTTCGTTTCCAAATTTTTTGTTTGAAATTTTTTGTTTCAAAATTTTGTTTAAAATTTTTTTCGCTTCAAAATTTTGTTTGAATTTTTTTCGTTTGAAATTTTTTGTTTGAATTTTTTCGTTTCAAAATTTTGTTTCAAAGATTTTTGTTCTAAATTTTTGTTTCAAAGTTTGGTTTGACATTTTTAAAAGTTTGTGCACTCATTAGTAAAGAACCGGAACTGTTTAGAGCAAAAACCTCTGGCAACATTGTGGTGCAATAGTACACGTCAGAATATGGGGTTGTACTTTGAAATGAAAAAACACAATTCATTGAAATGGATCATTTTATTACACTCCACATACATCCATACCAGATAGTGGTTCTGGATATTGTCGATACAATGTATTTTGAACTTCGTGCACTAGTTTGTCTTTAGCATATAATTTTAATTCCAATTGAAGTCTTTTAAGGTCTAATGCAATATCAATTGGTGGAAACTCAATGTCCATTTGATCACAAATAAACTGTTTATCAATACAGGTATGCACCCACGAACAACCATCACAATATCTAGATACATGTTGTACAATATGCGTGACACATTTTTCAAAATAGTACTTTTTCAGGAATATACTTGTTTTGTTGCACACTTCCACTGCATGTTTCACACACTGGAATACGTTTATAAATTTGTTCCATTCCGTTTCCGTTAGATACATCATGTTGCGAGGGACATAGAATGTACTCTTTTTACGTAACAACACCATCTTCTCTTCGAGGACTGTACGTAGCACCACTTCATGATTTGAGCCGAATGATTTGACTATGGTCACATTTAGCTCATCATGAAAATAATCATTCATTTGGTCGATTCGTGCCATTCTTCAAAGGTCAGTTGTACACCAAATTATTCTGCTTTGCCCAATCGAATCACAGGTTCAAATGTTCTAGCACTGATACCAATCATCACATGTTTTGTTTGAAATATATTTATTGGATAATAGCTTGCGAAGATGAACTCTTTATCGTTAGAAGTACACATCTTTCCTCCTGAAAAGCACTTGCTCAAATGATTTCGTGGGATGACACTGTATTTGCTGGTTTATAGTTATTGCTGACGTCATGTGCTGACGTTTGAATTCCTGATTTCATCACAGTTGCTGACGTCATGCCGACCAACCAAATTCATACAACTACGGCTGACGTCATTGGAAAGAAATGTGCTGATTCATGATTTCATCACAATTGCTGTGTACTAAATTCAAGTTGATGACTTCGACCCAAGAATCCTTTGTAACATAAAGATACAGATCCAGAATTTAAGAAACGCAGCAGTTCTTCTTGTTTCCATGGGTAAATATCCATGTGCTTCCATGGGCTTCCATGGGTAAATACCCATGTGCTTCCATGGGTAAATATCTTGCTGGTAAAATTATATTCTTATCATTTTCAAGCTTCACTACGATTCTTAATCCAAACTTTGTAGGGATTTTTTGGCTAGCTAAGATTCTATAAGGTACATTCTGTTGTAAATCAGTAATCTTGGTAAATGATTTCATCACATCACGCGTGTTTAGAAACTGCAGACAAGTAGCCATGATGACATTATCATGAATACTAACTCGAACGATGATGAAAAACTGATGACGTTGCATTATCATGTTCTGACGTGTACTATTGCACCACAATGTTGCCAGAGGTTTTTGCTCTAAACAGTTCCGGTTCTTTACTAATGAGTGCACAAACTTTTAAAAATGTCAAACCAAACTTTGAAACAAAAATTTAGAACAAAAATCTTTGAAACAAAATTTTGAAACGAAAAAATTCAAACAAAAAATTTCAAACGAAAAAAATTCAAACAAAATTTTGAAGCGAAAAAAATTTTAAACAAAATTTTGAAACAAAAAATTTCAAACAAAAAATTTGGAAACGAAAAATTTCAAACAAAAAATTTTAAACAAAATTTTGAAACGAAAAAAATTTCAAACGAAAAATTTTTAAACAAAAAATTTTTGAAACAAAAATTTTAAACAAAATTTTGAAACAAAAAATTCAAACAAAAATTTGAAAGCAAGAATTTTCAAACAAAAAGTTTCAAAAAATTTTACGTTTCACGGTTAACCGTCAAACTTTATCCGGTTTTTAACTATTCGATTAACAAATAAACGGTTTTGATCATATTTATCAGTGAGTGCAAAATGTTGAACGAAACCAAGATTTTTAAATGTTAAACAAAACTTAAAACTGAATACAGCAAAGATTTGAAAATCATCAACCAATCAGATTGCACGAAAGATAGTGATCAACCAATCAGATTGCAGGAAAGATAGTGATCATCCAACCAAATTGCATTAACAATAACTTTGCTAGTGTCAGATTACATCACCTTATGATTAAATTTTAAACTGTTGTAGTATGTATTGCCTTTCGTCTATGCGTCATAAGATTCAATAAGGTTAGCTATCAGATTTCAAATCAATCACCACCAATGATCTTAGACTATGAGCTGTGACTAAAGTTCAATGTATTGTTTCAAATTTCGCGCCTTATGTTAAAATTCTGTTTATCACCATTCCCAAATTTAAAGAATACTTCTCTTGATATACCTAAGTCTTAGAATTAATCATATCATTATATGTTCAATAAGGTCAATAATGTCCGTCAATTGTTTACCTGAGTAGAACCAACTGTTTTCTAAAAGTGTGTGTACTCAAACTTAAGAAGTACCACAGCAAAGGAAATGAATCCCTGTACACTACCTCATCAAGGACAATCACGTGGTACAACGTCTTGCTTACGTTTATATTTGGCGGGAATAATCAAAACCAATGACGCATTCTCAAATTATCCTACAAAGTTTCAATGTACCAATGTTCTGGACTCCTAATCCCATCATAGGTTAATAACTGATCACGTGATCATACTCATATTTGACAATGATTTACCCTATGAATGAGATACTATCCAATTACCAATTATTGATATGACAATAAGAAATGTACCCACTCCCAAAATTTAAGATTGGTACACAAATACACCTGTGTCTTATGAAAAAGTAATAAATCCTGTACTTATTCAATAATAAAGCCGGTCAATAACCTTTAAATTTTGAATATTTGGTCATAAGAGGAATACCAATGGGTCCTAGAAAACGTTTACCGAATTTTGTTATTTGATAATTCCCAAATTTAAAAGGGAACATAAATATATGAAGGTAATAAACCATATAACGTGCTAAATAGGGGTCTATAACTTCCGAAATTTGATTTTTGGTAGTTCTTTACCCATGAAAGGGAACGATGTGGACCATCCAAATTTATAGTGGTACATATTGAAGTCCTGTACTATGATACCAAATGCTTATATTAAACAATTTCTAAAACCGAGTGGATGAGCCAAGATACCCCTCCCAAATTTTTAAAGGGTGCGTCAATGTACCCATGTCTTATGATAGGAAATGAACCCATATACATGACCATATAACCATATAAGGTAATAGAACCTCATCAAAGGGGAGAAATTGGGCGAAAAACCAAACACATGGTACAACATATTGCTTATGTTTATATTTTAACAATTTTTACCCATGAAAGGGAACAAGATGGACCATCCAAATTTATCATGATACATGTTGAGGCATGTACTATGATAGCGAATCCCCCTCCCGGGGTGCATCAATGTACCCATGTCTTATAATAGGAAATGGACCAATATATACATGACCATATAACCATATAAGGTAATAGGACCGCATCCAAGGGGATAAATTGAGCCAAAACCAAACACGTGGTTGTACTAAAATTTGGCAATTTCGTACCCATGAAAGGAAACGAGGTGAACCACCAAAATTTATAGTAATTTATATTAGGGTCCTATACTATAATACCAAACATATAAAAGGGACAATTTCCAAAATGAAAGGGGTGGGCCAAAGTACCCCTCCCGGGTGCACAAATGTACCTATGTCTTATGATAGGAAATGAATCCCCATACGTGACCATATAACATATAAGGTAATAGGACCTCATCCAATGGAATAAACTAGGTAAAAAACGAAACACGTGGTACAACGTATTGCTTACGTTTATATTTGGCAATTTTGTACCCCTAAAAGGGAACGAGGTTATAGTAATATATATTAGGGTCCTATACTATTATACCAAATGTTTAAATTGGGCAATTTCCAAAATTAAAGGGTGGGCCAAGGTACCCCTCCCAAATTTTTCAAGGGGTGCATTAATATATCCATGTCTTATGAAAGGTAATGAACCCCTGTATACGCCCATATAACGATATAAGATAATAACACCTCATCAAAGGTGATAAATTAGGTCAAAAGACCAAACACGTGGTTGTACTAAAATTTGGCAATTGTGTACCCATGAAAGGGAACGAGGTGGACCACCCAAATTTATAGTGATACATAATAGGGTTCTATACTATTATACCAAATGTTTAAATTGGGCAATTTCCAAAATTTAAGGGGTGGGCCAAGGTACCCCTCTCAAATTTTTCAAGGGGTGCACCAATATACACATGTTTTATGAAAGGTAATGAACCCCTGTATACGCCCATATAACCATATAGGATAATAACACCTCATCAAACGCGATAAATTAGGTGAAAAGACCAAACACGTGGTTGTACTAAAATTTGGTAATTTTGTACCCATGAAAGGGAACAAGGTGGACCACCCAAATTTATAGTGATACATACTAGGGTTCTATACTATTATACCAAATGTTTAAATTGGACAATTTCTAAAAATGAAGGGGTGGGCCAAGGTACCCCTCCCAAATTTTTAAAGGGGTGCATTAATATACCCATGTCTTATGAAAGGTAATGGACCCCTGTATACGCCCATATAACCATATAGGGTAATAACACTTCATCAAAGGGATAACTTAGGTCGAAACCAAACACGTGGTACAACGTATTACTTACGTTTATATTTTGGCAATTGTGTACCCCTAGAAGGGAACGAGGTGGACCACCCAAATTTATCATAATACATATTAGGGTCCTGTACTATAATACCCAATGTTTAAATTGGTCAATTTCCAAAATTTAAGGGGTGGGCCAAGGTACCCCTCCCAAATTTTTCAAGGGGTGCATTAATATACCCATGTCTTATGAAAGGGAATGGACCCCTGTATACGCCCATATAACCATATAGGGTAATAACACCTCATCAAAGGGGATAAATTAGGTCAAAAACCCCCGAAATTTGAATTTTTGGCAATTTTTTACCCATGAAAGGGAACGACATAGACACCCAATACTGATAGAGGTACATACTATGGTCCTAGGCTACCATACCAAATTTTTAGATTTGGCAATTTCCAAAATTTAAGAGGGGTGGTCCTATGTACCCCTGCCAAAATTTAGGGGGTGGGCCAAGGTACCCCTGCCAAAATTTAGAGGGGGTGGTCCTAGGTACCCCTAGGTCATTGCCCCCGGGCCAGGTCATTGACCTTTCACCCCGGTCATAAAAGAGAGTGAGGATGAGTCATTCGCGCATAACGGGGGGACTACTACTCTCGTACCCCCCAGCTCATGTGGGCAGCATGTATTTTTATGAATATGTATTTTCATATGTATTTTTTATTGTTACATGTATTGTTGTATGCATTTTTATGAATGGGCCCTCCAAATTTACAGAGATATCGGCACCGTTGAATGTCATAAGCATAATACAACTCGTGATATCAGTATATTTACGGAATAGATTACATTTTCTTGCTAGTTAACATGGGCCATTGAAATATTTTACAAATGATTTTAAAATTTCTATTGTTTTATTCATTATAAACAAATGGTGAATTAATATTTTACTTATAGTTACAAATGCCTACTTTATTGGTTGAAGCAAAAAACAAGAAATAGAAGGTTTGACTTGAACGAGAATCGAACCAGGGACCTTTTGAACTTGAGTCATTGATTCTTCTCACTCTGCCGCACCGTCATTTGATAAGAATATATGCGGCGAGTAGAAAACTTTAAGACGGTTTTTCTCCGTCATTTTTGCCCATTGCGCTCTCCCAGTTTGTAATATTAACTCTTTAAATGTGCACCACCACCTCGCAAAAAATGGCCCTGAAGTTCAGTTACCAAAGTGTGCCTTCTCCATATTAGTGGGGCTCGTATTCAATGACGTCAGTGGGGCTTGCACTCATTTGTGCTCAGATTCGTTGTCTTCAGTGGTGCAAGCGCTCACTATTCTCGTTGAGGTTCGTGCTTACTCGGGTTCGGGCTCATTACATTCAGTGGAGCCATGCGCGCCGACTACGTGGGTGCTCCGGGGCTCCAGCACCCATACAAATAATCTTGTCTACCCAAAATTTAACTCATGGGCCATTGATTATAAATGGAGCCAACAAAGATGGCAGAGTAGACTTGGCAAAACTGTGACCTATGGCTTCATGATCTTGCAGTAGGAGCGCATCCTCTATTTTAAAAACATACCCGACTTCAACAAAGCAACTTTTGAAATAGGGAGTAGATGAGTTTACCCCTGTTTTTCCTTATCCTTGACCAACTGAAAGATATTTTTGATGCAATCAAATGTATATTTTCCTTAGAGCTTCTTGATAATCCTAATTGTTTAGGATTGGTGGAATGAGAATCTGGGAGGAAACGGGAGTACTTCGAGAAAACCTACGGACACAATGTTGTCCACCACAAACTTACTTAGCCGGGATCGAACTAGGGACCCCACGCCATTTCATCAAAATCGAATAATTAAAGACTTATAGAGAACAGATATAGATTCATTAAAATCAGGTAATTTTTTAACGAAAATTATCATGCAAGATGGGACACAGAAAACATACACAAAACATTTCTTGAGTAGATGTATTTAAATGAACATTTGGGCGTTTATGTGATACCTCACATTTGCAAATTCCACTGTAAAAGAAAGAATTACAGTGACGGAAATTGACCTTTCTTGACACTTTAAGGATAGTTTCGCTCTCTAGTATCTGGCAACGATGTATACGTTTAGCAATCGCATAATGGTGGACAATTGTGGTGTATGTCATATAGTAGAGTTTATGTGAATTATTTTGATGTGAGTGATTGCTTAAGGTATTTGGTAAAGTAGGCCTGATTTTTAAAGCTAGAAATTATTGTAGCTGACGTTCCATAGGAAAAAAATGGGGTAAGTGTTACTTCAGTGCTAGTATATAGGTGTACTTTTTATGCCACGCGAAGTGTAATTTTTATACTTCTCGTAAACGTGTTAAATGTAGTTAGGTGCAAAAGATAATTAAAATGAAAATATACAAAATAAACAGCTTTTCCGAATTACTCGTAGTATGTAGATACGAATAATAGCAAGTAATAATGAATTTAGCAAGATAATTCCTTAAAATAAAATGTATAAATAACTTGCAATATATTCTGTACTGATAGTGATATTTGTGTACTTATAATAATAAAGATCGTATTTTCTAATAAAATACTCATGACTAAGGCAAAATAGAAGAATTCATATTTTAGTTCTCTTATAGTGTATGAAAGAAGCTTATTATTATTTTTTTTTCGAGTTTAAGGAGCAGATTGAGAATACCCAGGTAAAAAGTTTTAAATACCGTAACAGGGTGTCTGTCGGTCACAAAAGTCACGAAATCAGAAAATGGTCATAAAAGTAAAGAAATTTAGCTTTTGGGTCACGATTTTTTTTTTAAATCTATAAATATAAGTATGGACCGTAATATTTTGTTTTATAAAACGTCAAAATTCGCCATCAAAAATGGGTATGGTCGGCTTTAGATGCTTCCAAATCACAAGCAAAGCACGCTTCTATCGCATGCATGAAAATACGGCCTAATTCGCACCCAAATTTTCACTTGAGAATGTTGTGAAATTTTATTGTTTGGTAAAGAAAAGGTCACGATAAAGTCACGAGGTATCATTTTCGAATTATAGTAGACACCTTGTCATAGACTGAAAGTATTTGAGAACAAGTTCCTGAGACGAATATTCGGGCCCAAGAGGAACGGGAATAGGGGATGGCGGAAACTTCATAATGAGGAACTTCATAATAATGAGGCTTAGGTGGGCAGGTCATGTAGCTAGAATGGAAGAAAGTAAAAATGCGGGTTAAATTCCAAATTTGGGCGTCCGTTTCCAGCAAAATTTTTAAAATTTACAGGAAAGATATGGATAATTTGATCGTTTGTGTACTTGATAATATATAAGAGTCTCGAAAAATATGTTTATTTGTTATATATAAGCGGTTATAAACATGGAACTATACGGCGAGCGGAGGGAACTACTTGGCGCAAGGTAACCGAACAGTTGCATTGTGGGAAAGAAACGAACATTTATGATATCAACATGGCAAATGTACCAGGGCAATGAACTAACAGTTTTAACATTTGTGAAGCAATACGTTGATAACGAGCAAAATCTTTTAAAAGTTTGTGAAGAGCACGTATTAATGAACCTAAACAAATTGTAGAAAGTGTGGAAAGGAGATAACAGCGAAAAAACGTCACGAAAGCGGACGCCCAACTTCGGAATAAATGCCAAAAATGCTTTCAAAGTCTTGACTGGAAGACCAATCGGAAAACGACTATTAGGTAGACCTAGGCGCAGATGGGAGAACAATATTAAGATGGATCTCGCAGAGATTGGAGTACAAAGTAGAAACTGGATGCAGTTAGCTAAGGATAGAAGTCAGTGGAGAGCTTTTGTGAACGCGGCATTGAACCTCCGGGTTCCATAGGCCATAGAGTGGGTGAGTGAGTTAGTAGACACTCTGTTTAAGTGAGAATGAAACTCTGGTGCAGATTTACACTAGTCCGTTATAAAAATGGTAATTTTACGGTTAAAATGAATAAGTGTATATATGAGAGGACTGTAGTCAGGGTTTGAAAAAACCCGGGTATTTTTGAAAAAACCCAACCCACCTGGGCCCATGTGGGTTTTTTCGGGTTTAATTGGGTTTTTTCGAAATATTTCAATCTCTTTGGGGTAAAAATGTTAAAATATGATTTACATTTCATGAGTGTCATTGTCACAACTTGCAACAATTTTCTATTCACTGCTGTTTTGAAAACAATGCCGCCATTTTGAAATTTTATATTGGATCGCCGAAAAAATATATACAGCAAATTTAGAATGTCTTGTGCTTCTACCCTCAAAATATCAGCTTAAAAAGTCCGAAAATTGCACCTTGTAGCATGGATACCCGCTATTTTGAAAAATGGACGCCATTTTGAAATTTTATGCCGCCAAAATATATAAAGCTAATTTAGTCTCTCGTGCTTCTACTTTGAAAATTTCAACTTGAAAGACCTAAAATTGCGCTTTGTAGCGTGGATATCAGCAGCGGCGCAAATATGTCTTCAACATTGGGGGGACGGGTAATATGGTATATATATATATATATATATATATATATATATATATATATATATATAGATAGATAGATAGATAGATAGATAGATATATGCGATGTATAAAATATTTATGAAGGCGAAAAACATGTCGGTCCCGGCGTCCTCCACAGGGAACATAAAATATGACGACATTATTATTGCTTTATAACTTTAAAATCCGACCGGCAACATTGAAAACTGTTTACAAGGGATGATCCAAATATGATCATTCCCTGTAAACAGTTTTCAATGTTGCCAATCTGATTTTAAAGTTGTAAAGCAATAATAATATCGTCACATTTTATGTCCCCTGTGTGGGACTCCGGGACAACATGGGTAGGGGAGCAGAGTTGTCTTCAACATTGGGAGGCGGTCAGATTTGAGGCTTATTCTGGGAGGTATCAATTTCATCTCACTTTTCTTTGTGACAGTTGGACACAAATCATCACATTTCTTCCTAAAAGACACATTTCCAATCGGATTATTGAGGAGGGCAGTTCCAAGATTGTAGGGGATATGCCCCCATCATCCCCCCGGGGTTTTCGCCAGTGGATATCAGCCATTTTATTTTTTAAAAAAAAAAGCGCGTCATTTTGTAATTTTACGTTGGTATGCTGCCAAAATCTAAACAGAAAATATAGTGTCTCTGGTTTGTATCCTGAAAATTTAAAAGACCAAAAGTTGAACACTGTGTGGTAAAGGCAGACAAATTAACGAATATAGATCGAGTCATCCTAGGAGCCTCAGTGACGTTCGCCAAATATGAATACCAAATAGCTATATTAATTTAAAACAGACATAATTCATCAAAATGTCTTAAATAATTTTGAACGTAAAATAAATGGTCTTATTGCTGAATTTCACTTTCGATGCTTTGTGCATTCAATTACGGGAATTACCCGAGCACTTGTTGCAAGACCGTTCTTTTCCGAAAATTAATTTAAAACAATTAACAAAGATAGGCCTATAATTCATATTTTATAAAGTAAATGTTTCAAAATGTCTAAAATGAAATGAAATATCCTCCAGCGTAAAATAAATAGTTTTATTGTTGAAGTATTCACTTTCGATTATTTATGGGTTCAATTGCGGGAATTTCTCGTACACTTCTTTCACGACAGGTTTTCCCTGAAAATGCAGCTTGCTTTACTGTCATAGCCTTCTCTGTGTTTACTGTACATCGAAACTTCCATTAATACTGAAGTTTGAATGCAGCACTTGAAATAGTAAGTGTTACGTAGTCTTCGGAGCTCCGATGATAAGCATTAAGCTTCTTAATTTTGACAAGAATTTTTACGTTATTGCTAGTGTTGATTCTACAGAATGCTTATTTGAAGGCTAGCAACAAATGATTGAACTTAATTGTTGTTGGAAAACCAAATTTTTTAATGTTACCATCAAAGGTTAGAAATAATACTAATAGTTTTACTAATGTATTTACATATTTACTGTTAGTACCGGCACCTATGACCTTAAACCCATCAACGAATGAGGGATAACGTCCCTCTGCGGCGCCGAGTTAGGTAACACACTGTTCACGGAAAGTATTTTCTATAATACAATCGTTTATTTTACTTCAAATAGGCTATAAGCATAATCCGCACATTAATTTGTTCTACAATAATCTCAAGCTAAGGTGAGGTTTTTAATTTATTTATTTATTCATTCATTCAGTGCATTTAGAGCTTTATAAAGGTCTTATGTTGAATATTGTTGTCTATCTTAACATCTTAACATGAAAGCATATAATTCGCCCAAATAAAGTTTAAAATCTGATAGAAATAACTTTCAATGTGATCACCTTAGTTGTACCAATAATACGCTAGCAAAAAAGTCAAAAACCCGGTGGGTTTTTTCGGGCTGGGCCCACTTGGGCAAACCCTGACTGTAGTAGATATTAAGATTTTGCTCATAGACCCTGTAATCGGAGAAATATAAGACTGTTTTAAATGTCATTTACCTACCAGTAATTACGTATGGTTCTGTTAATTATACCTTATTCACAATTACTTCCCTTTCCCTACTTCAGTTATATTTGTATTTCGCAGATATATGTTAATTTCCTGTTTTGTGTATTTTTCATTGAGTTAGTATGTATTCATATAGTGTTACTGCACAAAAGAAGTATCATTATACTTTGCACTGCGGACTTTTATTTTCAGAAATATTGAAAACAATGTTTCAGTTGAATTATGATCTTGCTTCCATACCTTATCACTGTATGGAAGAAGTTGTATTAATGGGTGCAGATTAACTTGAAGAGGACAAATTACAAATACAGCATGTGGGCATGCTGCATAAAACATAAATGAAATTTAAAGCACGAATCAATTTGCGTTAGGTGGCCACTAAAAGCATGAATGCTACTAAGCGAGTCGGGGCAGCGGCGCAGTAGGGAGTATCCACGCGGGGGTGCGTTGGTAAGAAGCAGGCGCGTCAGCGACAGTAGGTATATGCATAAACTAGGATAGTGGAAAAACACTTCATATGGCATAAAAACGCATGCCTTGCGTGTGACACCTTTACGATCACTTTGTAGACTCTCCTTAGTTACATAACACTTAGTAACATCTACATCTTCGTTATGGGGTACTATGTGGTAAGCAACACACTTTCTATTTCATATTTCTACCTTCTTACACATGTGAGAGGTAAGATCCCAGTGTATATTGATTAACTGTACAATCCTAGTGTGAAATCAATTCACATATTTCTTCCGTAGGTTTTACAAATTTATGCCACCCTAAAATAAGATAGCACCTATCACCAAAGGGGCGATACCGGTACGTTGTGGGACACTGTAGAATGTTGCTAGAATCAGTAGCGATCTTGCTCTCCCCTACTGCATCATACACTTCAAAGGTTAGTTGCTAAGACAATGAGTTTGAATTTTGAAACACTGACACACCATTTCATTCATTTCTCATCATCGTTGTCTCTTTTAGCCTAACCGGCATCAACGTGGGACGTTAAACTCAAAGATTTCATTTCACATTAGGGGGGCGCGGTGGCTCAGTGGTAGAGCGTTCACCTCTGGTGCTTGGGGTCCCGGGTTCGATCCCAGCCTCCGCCAAGTGAACTTTGTGGCGGACAAACACCGTGCTCGTGGGTTTTCTCGGGGTTCTCCCGTTTCCTCCCACTTTCTTCATTCCACCATTTCACTCATCTCTCATCATCACCGTCTCCTTTAGCCTAACCGGCATAACCGTGGGACGTAAAACTCAAAGATTTCATTTTTTCATTTCACATTATGCTCTATTGTTGGTTTACCTGACATGGCCTCACTACGCGCCTTCCTATAGTCCAAGATTAAACTTCGTCTTTCTCTGTAATTAATCACTGTACAGTGATGATCTTTATTGTTCTTTTCGTTTGTCTGATGCTTAAAGTTCGTATAATTCACTCAATTTCTTCCGTCAGAACCTGTTTGTGTGACTTAACTAGATATTAACTTCCAGTGTGAAATAATGTAGATTAATAATTGTTCATTAAACAAAAAAATCAGTTCTTTTGCATGAGTTGATTCCCTAAGACGTTCTGGGCTGTTATTACCCTTTCGCATGTTCAAATACGTGCAGATTGATAATACTACGCGTAAATTGATGTGCCCTGGAATGGCTCTCTGTATCGTAGTCTCTAACTTTGAGAGCCTCCTTGTATTTGGTTCCTGCTGCTGGTACTCAATCGAAAAGATCTTTTTTTTTTTTTTTTTTTTTCCAAGCCATCCATCCTGAGTGGGTTTTTTCCTTGGTTTTCCTCATCCGTACCAGGCAAATACTGGGACAGTACCTAAAATAATGGTCCCAGGCCGCTCTGCTTCCTTCCTTCCAAATTTCTTGGGCAGTATGATCGCCAAGGGGTGTTATCCCTCATATATGACAGGTTATTATTGCCATGGATGCCGGCAGCCCAGAGATCTGATTTCTAATCCCAATATTCCCTGGAAATGATCACGTGTTGTTCTATCATATGCAATTATTTCATCACGAAATTCACTCGTAGTGTATCAAAAGTTGTTTCTCAGATTGGGAGTTGTATTCATGAGTGCAGATTCTCTTGGCTTTCCCTTAGGAGTGTAATGAATACGCATCCGAACATGTGCCATAAAAACTATTGGCCAAAATATCAGCTTGTACTATATGGCTAAAAAGCGAGAATGGCACTTAAACCGTCAGGGCAGGAGCGCAGCAGAGGGACCCACACTACTGGTGCGTTCTTAAGGAACAGATGCGTATAAACAAGGATAGTGCAACAGACACTTGGTATCGCACTCACTTTAACCCTACTGTAGTCCTTGTAATGATTTGACACTAGTAACAATACACTCGTAAACAAAATATTGGTTTCCTACGTTGTGCAGAAACGCTCCAACAGTGAAATATAGTATTCTGAACAATCTTTGTCATGGCCACTCCCTCATTTTAACCGTAAAATTACAATTTTCATTATTCTTAATCAGTACCAAAGTTGCTTTCCGCTGGCAGAGTATTTCTGCAAAATGTACGAAGCTTCATTTTGTGTTTAAAAAGTGTAGCGTGAACTATCATAAGTGCTATAGGAACTGAGATACTTGTAAATTCAACACACAAGCAGTTGTCTACCTTAACCTACTTGACTTTTCTTTACCGTGGCACACGGGGGGCCGCGGTGGCTCAGTGGTAGAGCGTTCACCTCTGGTGCTTGGGGTCCCGGGTTCGATCCCAGCCCCCGCCAAGTGAACTTTCTGGTGGACAAACACCGTGTGCGTGGGTTTTCTCGGGGTTCTCCCGTTTCCTCCCACTTTCTTCATTCCACAATTTCATTCATTACTCATTATCACTGTCTCCTTTAGCCTAACCGGCATAATCGTGGTACGTAGAACTCAAAGATTTCATTTCATTTTTTTTACCGTAGCACACATTAGTAGGTTTTTTCTTCGTGAAGAATAATTTTCATGTCATTAGTTTGCATGCATATTATCAATCTGTACGCAATAATATAGACACGCGCTAGAAAAGCTGCAGTCCAGGATGTCTGTCCAAGAATTGGCTACTTAAAGCAAGAAAAGTTATTTATTTGTGTATTAATTTATTTTTATTTTTGACAAACTATTGTAACCTTGCATCGAAAGGAACATATAGATTGATTGTATGCGTGGAAACTGATGTGGCATGAAAATTATTATTCATGCGAAAAACATAGACCAATTTGTGCTATGTGGCTGCTAAAAAGCGAGAATTGCATTTGTGCCGTTCCTGGTGGAGAGCACAAGAAAATTCAGTTTCATTAATCAGCCATCGTTTTTAACTTAAAAGGCATAATCGTGCGACGTTAAACTTTAAAAGAACATTTAAAATTTCTCTTATTCTGCGTTAGAGTAGGCTGGTAGCAACAGTGACACACACAAAGACTGTTATGATGGGGAAAAAACATGTACTAACTTGTGCTAGGTAAGCAAGAATTAGTATTTATTCCGCCTCAGGACAGAGCAGAGACGGTGGGGAGTGCGTCCGTACTTTGCAGGCGCGAAGCACAATGAGTATGGACTAAAACGATTATTCATGCGAAAAACACGAAACACACACCACCAACCTGTAATAGCTACCCATTACAAGTAACAGTTTTATCGTGTTTGTATGTTGTGGTTATAAATACTTTGTAATCCCTTAACTGAGCAACTATTCTAAAGATGCAGGTGCATTTCTTAAGCGTTGCAAACTATGGTTAAACTTTTTTTTTTCTGTCAGGTTTTCCATATAATCTAGCAATTGGTACTCGGAGTAAAATGGCGAGTCAGCGATTCGACTCGTACTACGTAATTAATATAATTTACACTTAAATGGTTAAATATGTTTTTCGCAGTTTCAGCTTGTGTAGTATGTAGGAAATAAGTCTTGTGACAGAAATAAACTTTCTGCTGGTAAACATGATTGAAAGTACTCAGAATTGTCAACAGATATAATTGTAATTGTTTCACTCTCGTAACCCTGTGCATTGTGCAGAAATACTCTGCCGATGTATATTAATTTATTAGACAGCAGGGTTGGTTGGTTTAAACCAGCTGGTTTTTTCATAAAAAACAACTGGTTTAAACCAAAAACGAAAAATGTTCGTAAAAGTGTAAGGGTTCGTAAAATCTTAATGAACACACATTTGTGGGTTATCACGTTTCATTCCCGTATATTATTCGTATTATATTCAGACCTAAATTCCCCATTCAGTACTCAAAGAGATTATGCTACAAAAGCAACTTTGTTCTTTTTATAAGTTTATGAATGTTCTTTTCTGTTTTTTTTAAACATGTAGTTATTATTGTTATGCAATTGCAATCAAAGAAAAATTCTAAATATTGGTTCGGTTTGATAATGTTTACTGTTGTTAAAATACATCGAAGTGCCGTACTTTTGGGAAGGGGGGGGGGGGGACCACGACAGGCATTTAGTCAGAAGTATCTTTATTCACTTTTCTTACTGATATGCAAATTAAGTCATTGTATTTCTTTAACTTGGACTAATAAGAGTCGTAGTAAACTAACTTGGACTAAATTAGTTATTCTGTACTGCAGTATTTTGAAATTATCCATAAGTAATTCTGTATAATGGTTTCATTTGGGTAACTGTTTATCTTTTTGCCCTTCTGAAATGACTTGACGATTATATTAACAAGTATGTAAAGATCAGTACAACGTATTTTTATCAGGAGTCCTTCGTGAGTGAGTCAGCAGACGTATCGCCAGTTAATCCCGGTTTCGAGTTCAGATGGAGGACAATTTCTCTCGAATGTAAGCCGAGAAGCGGTTTGGATTTCGCTTTAAGCTTATGTAACCCCTTCCAGCATAACCCGCTTGTTGTATAATAAGACCAAGGCGAAACAACCTTATTTCTGTCCATATGTCATATAAACACATAGAGCAAATTATTTAAACCACTTTAATGACGGTTTTTTGCAGTGACTGTTTTAGCCTTAAACTGATAAAGCAAGAAAGAAATATGAAGTGGTGTAAAGTAAGGTATAGATGCGTTATAATAATTAAGTGTGGGTACTTATAAATCCTTAAGGGTTCCTTAGAAATTGAAACAAGGAGTGAGTTGCCTGAGTAAAATCATACCATCAGTTTATATTATTGCAGTGCAGTAAAACTCGCAAATTTATGGTAATAGCTTCATATAACACGGTTGCTAAAGGACATGCTTTTAACCCTGAGTCAACCTTACCACCAAAATAAGTGTACAACCACCTAAAACCTAAAATTCAGAAAGTTTGTAGAGTTTTAAATCTGCCAGGTAAATTAAGATTTACAAAACAAACACTAACAAAAAAAAAAAAAAAAAAAAAAAAAAAAGAATTGAGGGGCAACCACATTAGATCGGATTGCCTGCAATTGCAGGGACAATCATTTAAGGGTAATCAAGAACTAGAATTGAGTCAATAGAAAACTTTGTAGTAATTGTTTTTAAAAGAAGAACTACAGCAAGAGAGATTAAGATATGGATCCGGTGACAGTAACAAAAACAGTGCTGAAAACGTTCCCAGAGATAAAAGAAATAGACTCAATTGAAGTCACAAACACAGAAGTACAAGGCAAGCACATATAAACTTTCCTTCTTATGCGAAGAACGGGCATTCTGCTTGTTGTTTTATAATTTGCACCCCATGTGAAGATCATCATGGGACGTATAGACTTGACATCCCAAATCAAAGTATTTTCATCATTTACCATACTCTATATGACGAATATTCCGTATTTTAGTTTCCTGAATTGTTACTTTTCTGGTCCTTTGTTTGATTTCCCTTTTTTTTTTTAAATCATCCTTTATTTGATTTCTCATTCAAAAAACATCCTTTATTTGATTTTTTTTTTTTTAAATAATCGATCTCAAGAACAATTTATATTGTACACGAGGTATTGAACACATTTGATCAAGACCAGACTTGGCATGGAGGTAAACCTTGACTTGCTTGGTGAACATATGAAATATTTTCTCGTGCTAACTTGTGGTTCCCAAGTTATGGCCATCAAATTTGGAGTTTGAACTTTGATTTTCGCTAAAAGAAAAGTCCACTAATTACTATTGAGACGAGAATTAGCGGAAAATTTTGGAACAAATCTGTTAAATGTTAAGTAAAATACGGTGTTTACTCGTTTACTTTTAACGAAGATTTGTTGGAATCAGTGAAGGAGCAGTTTTTAAAACAAATTGGGAAATTAATTACTGTCTATTAAAATAACATTGACAAATGGAAGGCTAAAAGAAGCAATCTGTGTAATGCACACAAGCTATAACTTAGGCCACACGTTTATTAAAAGAATAGCGATACGGAATAAATTATGTTCAACGTTCAGCGAAAAAGTTTTACGCGTATTTCGCGTTTGAGTCTATGCGAGCTAGAAAATAATCAGGTTATGGTTATCAATCAAAGTTGAAACCTTGTCAGCTAAGTTATTTCCTGTAGTTAAAACTACGCTAAATACCAGGGTTGGCAAAAAACATGGTTCTTATTGAAAAAACCGAAGGAAAAAAAAAACGGTTTTTTGGTTTGAACCAGGTTTTTTTGGTTTAAATAATTTGCTCTATGTATTCATATCATATATGGACAGAAATAAGTTTGTTTCGCCTTGATGTTATTATGCAACAACCGGGTTATACTGGAAGGGATCACATAAGCTTAAAGTGGAATAAAAACCGCTTCTTCTCGAGTTACATCCTAGAGAAATTGTCCTCCATTTGAACTCGGAACCAGGACTAATTAGCCACAAATGCGATACGTCTGCCGACTCACTCACGAAGGAATTCTGATAAAAAGTACGTTCTTCTGATCTTTACATGCTTCTTAATATAACTGTCAAGAGTCATTTCAGAAGGACAAAAAGATAAACAGTTGCACAAGTGAAACCATTATACAGAATTACATATGGACAATTTCAAAGTACTACGGAGTACAGAAGAACTAATTTAGTTCAAGTTAGTTAACAAACGACTGTTATTGGTCCAAATTAAAGAAATACAACGACTTAATTTGCATATCAGTAAGAAAATTGATTAAGGATACGAATTATTTGAGTCCTCTTTGGCACAGACTCATTTATACATAAATAGATACCAAAGATACTTCTCATTTCACTAAATGCCTCTCGTGGGGTATGTATGACTCCCCCACACACACACACACAAAAAAAAGTACGGCATTTCGATGTATTTAATCAATAGTAAACATTGAAACGAAACAATATTTAGAATTTTTCTTTGATTGCAATTACATAACAATAATGACAACTACAAAAAATCACAAAACAAACATTTATGAACTTATATATATATATAGTTGCTTTTGTAGTATAATCTTTTTGAGTAATGAATGGGGAATTTAGGTCTGAATATATATTACGAATAATGTACGGGAGTGGAACGTGATAACCCACAAATGTGTGTTCATCAAGGTATTTGCAAACATTTACACTTTTACGAACGTTTTTTTTTTTTTTTAAAAGCCAACCCTGCTAAATACAATCTTCATCTCGTTACATTTCGTGCAACTAAAGGTATACCAAGCGGGAACAGAGAGCTCGGTTTGCACCTAACTCCACAATGTAGAAGGGGATTTTGTCTTCTCTAAATAAGAACTGGACCCACACTTCTTAAAAGGCTGTATTCTGAGAGCCATGTGTAGAATCCAAGGTTTTTAAAAAATGAATGGTGGGTGTCTTTTAAGATTTTTCTTAAACAAAACTGTACTTCTAAAGTTAAAAAATTCTGGTTGGTTTTACAATAGATCTAAAACGAAGGTCTAGTAATGTTGTTTGCAAAATATTGCTATCTAATGAATGTCTAAACAAAATAGAATGATTTTTGCGTATATTGTAAATCTTCCTTCATCTGTAAGGTATTTAAGAATCATTCATTTCCGTTAAAGCATTCTAAATTGTAGTATAATGCATTTGACAGTGCATTGGCAAAAGGAGTGAACGTAATTTTCATGAAGAGGGTATAATTAGACCATCAGTAAATGTATAGTTCTAGTATATTTTTACTTCCACAAGCATATATATATTTGTATTTCGTTTAGTATGTTCGCTTATATCAATGTTCGAAGTAGGACGGTGTTGATAGTGAATGGCAACAATAAGTGTAGATACACATTGAGTGTAACAAGAACAGTATATTGTATAAAATTTGTTACTGAAATTTAATTTTGCAACGACTGTATAACAAGGAACGGCTAAAAAATACTAAAATCTAATATTTTCCTTTTTCTCTTCCCCGAACCTTAATAAAAAAAACTTCCCACCTCCAGAAAATTCCCCATTTTACTCCGACTCTTTTCAACACTAGGTACAAAGGTAGGTTTACATTTCTTATGAGTATATGCCTTATTGCTTCAATCAGTATATATGATAACAAATTTTCTTATTATTGTTGTACATTTTTATGAAACTATGTTGAATATATTTTAACCAATTGGTAAAAAAAACATTTTCAGCAACTTAGACTTTCGTAATTTGGTAGTGTGGAAAGAACTTGCGTTGATTTTGATTAACTTAATGTACACTCATGTCCAAAATTTTTGTCGCATGTCTATAAATATGTTGTTGTAGGAATATAATTTGATAACGAATTCGCCCAATATTTCTTACAGTGTTAGTATGTGTATAATCGCCAAAGACATTTACGTGGCCAATTTCATGTCAAAAGTGTTGTAAATAAGAATAATAAAACGAAAATAAAACTTTCTTGTCCATTTAGTAACATTTTGTTTACTCATTATAATTTTCGTATTTAAAATTCTTTACCTATGGAATTTACCACAAATATACGTTTCCCGATTATACACATAGTATCAGTATTAAAAGCACCCGGAAAATCATTATCAAATAATATTCTTACTAGAAGACATAGATATGCGACAATAATTTTATACATGAGTGTACATTTGTTACTTTGAGACTGAACTATCTACTATTACAACATTTTATAATTACCAGTCTAATTTGATGGTGTTTCCAGTACATCAAAAACACTTGTGATAGTGAAGCTTTTTTCTACCATTTAATGTCTTTTCGAGAACATTTAAATAATTTTGACCATCCTAACGTGGAAATATGAAGTGAACTTGTCTGGTTTTTAATATTAAAAGGTATTTTTTTTTTCGAGTTACTGATTTTTTCAAAATTAAATTTAAAAAAAAAAGTCATAAGTTCAGCAGCGCATCTTGAGAAGTTACACTGAGGAAAAAGCGAGAGTAGCTTTGAAACAGTATGTTTTTTTTTAGTAGAAGGATGTATGGTAAGGTGTTTTCGTTTCCTAAATTTTAGAGCCTGTCTATCTCAGGTGTGCCCTCGGAAAATATGCGAAACATATTTCGACCGCATCCTCTGGCGGATGAAATAATCAGTTTGCTTAGAGAAAAGAAGTGAATGGCCTCATCTGTGTTGGCAATTTGCCGTTCAGTCGTTTGGTCTTGACAAGTGAAGATGGTAGGCTACTTAGAATGGCTAACAAGACAGAGCGAAGTCCGTGAAATAGTTCATTGTGGCATCGCTTCTGCATCCAACAATTGAAAGATCTCGGCCGCAGCAACTTGTCCCTCCTCTTTCGAGGGAGGTACGGGAAAACACACATCGACAGCAGCGCCAGCAGAGACACACTTGAAATAAAAAGGCCCTGATAGCACCCACTAGTACTTTTTTAAGATCATATTCGAATCAATTGACCTTAAAATTATAAACTCACTTATTATTTATTTATTTTTGTGTAATTTACACAATCATGTATGAGTGTTTCTTTTTTTATAAGACCCTGTATTAATAGTATCTGTATAATATATAGCCTGGTGATTTCTAGTTTGTTATATTACAGGTCATCTGACTCAGAATCCAGCGATTCAGTTGAATTTGTTAGTGAAACTCTAGCAAACTCTACTGACAGAACTCATCACAGTAGTTCAAAAAAGAAGAAGAAAAGGAAACATAAACATCATCATAAACATAGAAAACATTCATCTTCGGACAGATCAGAAAGGTAATTGAGAAAATATTTCATAAGAATGTCTAGTTTTTGTGTGTGTTATAGAGGTCTGCGCGGACCGGAATTTTTAGCCCGGGCTCGGCCCGGCCCGTGAATTTATAATTGAGGCCCGACCCGAGTCCGAAATATGTTTTAGCATTTAGGCCCGAGCTCGTGTGATACTCAATTGAGCCCGAATTACAATTAACGCAAAATTGTATTTTTATTTACAGCACTTAGCTGTTTAATTTTGCAGTTGTGCTTTTAAAAGTTCTTCAGAAAGAACGGTGATGTATCATTGCACAGTATATTTAGAAAGTTAGGCCCGAAAAAGCCCGAGAAATATGGTTGTATATTTAAAAATTTACGGCCCGAGCCCGTGTAGACCTGTAGTATAGTATAATGTTTTAGATATGATAATTAGGTAGTTTTATAAGACGTGAATGATTCGTGCTTCTTTTCTATTTTATTCAGTGTTATTATGTCAAGCACTATTTTCCCCTGTGACTTTCATTGCAACTTAAGTAGATAAGTAATGTTTACGTAGAGCCACTAATTGATGCATTTTTAATCTAGTTGTTAAGAAGGTAAGTTAAATATTTATTTTATTGATTGTTCTGTAATAATTTTATTGTACAGTTTTAGCCATTTGTTCTGTGGTTTTGTTCACAGGTTGTCACTCACATGAAGATCGAATCAATTTATAATCGCATTTTATACGTTTGAGGCAAGAGTTCTCAGAAACTGGTTGTTTATGTTGGCGATTTATAACAGAACTGCAAATTCAACGATTCTCGTGTGTACACTAACAATGTTAGGCTCTCTTCGGCACTATTAGCTCTTTTCTTTATGAACGCATAGTTAACTTTAAACATTTGAAAAATAAAAAAAGTTTTTACGTACCTTGGGCAGAAATGTTCTGTTTTATTTTTCCTCTCTCCCAATATCTCACTTGCTTTAGGTACTCAGGCTTCTTCGGGGATTCTTCCCTTGTGAAGAATTAATTGAAAAGCGTATCACATTCTGGATATTTGGTCCGTTCCTCATCAATATTTCACTGTGTATGTGTCTAAAATTACACTGTAGAATTTTCTACAAACTTCATTATTGAATTTTAAAATGCACATTTGCAATTACTAAGAATAATAACGAATTCTACATTGAACTTTTTGGTTCATAGTAGCCAATCACTGTGGTTTGTATAGTATGAAAAATTGCTTTTTTTAAGTAAGACATTTTAGTGCACTTTTTAATTTTTTTTTAAAACACAATTTGTGTTATTTCTTAGGTTAATAATATAATTCTGAATCTTGTGTAGAGATCCTTGGTCTGGCTTTAATTCCGGTTCTCTGATTTTCATAAAGTAGTAAAATATGTCGACTTTTCTTTTTGTGACAATGTATCGAGGAATAGTATTTTATTAATAGCGGTTAGAATTGGCCAAATGTTTAGAAGATTCTGAAACCACGAGATCTTGATTCTTCTAGTTTCTAATGTGTTCTTTAGTTCTTTTTTGTCATTCCAATATGAGATAAAATTATATCATTAATCAAGGTCAGTGAAAGTTGATTAAAAAGAGCACAAACATTTCTCATACTGAAAAAGAAAAGAAAGTAAATTAGCAATTTTTTTTATAAACGTACAAACCATGATGATTGACTACTACGAATCAAAAAGTTGAATGTGAAATTCGTTGTTATTCTTAGTGAGACTGCAAATGTGCGTTTGATAGTTGATTAACGGAATTTTACGAATTTTTGTAGTAATTTTAGAAGTATATGCGATAGAATGTTGATGAGGAAGGAACCGAATAGCCAGAATGTGATTCACTTCCCGATTTAATTATTCATAAGGTGAGAACCCTGAAGAAGCTTGCATTTCCTGAAGTAAGTGAAATGTTGGGAGACGGAAAGAATAAAATAATTTTTGCCTGAGGCACGTAAAGAATTTTTTAAAATTATTATTATTATTACACATGCGTGAACAGTATTAAAACTTCTACATATTAAATGTTTTGTAGGTTTCATTAAAGTTAAATCTTGCGTCAAGAATGCGAAACGTGTTTATAAAGTGATTCGATCGTGTGAATGACTTCAACCTGGTGAACAAGGCCATAGAATAATCGGTTGAAACTGTGCAGGAACACTCGTACAGACGCATTCCACCAAGTGAGTGTGAATGTTTCAATTATGTCTTTAACAATTTGAGAAGGAAGAGTTATATTTGAGAAAACTTTTTTGTTGAATTCGAAAATGCAGTGAGTAAGGAGGTGTTCTGCGTAAGCGTCAATGAAGTTCACGTACCAAATACGAAATGAAGCTTACTAAGTTGAGAATTCGTTGATACAGTTGTTGTGATTTTTGTTTTTGAAATATGAAATAAATATACACAGAATAAAAATTTCACATTTAAAAAATATAAATATGAAGAACAGTTATTACCGATTTAACATTTAGTGATCTTTGTATCCTAGGCGGTAACTACTCTTCTTTTGCTCATAAGAGTAAACCCAGTTACTTGAAGATGTGTCGTTTAAAGATTTTTTTTTCCTTTTATTTTTTGTTTTACATACATTTAGATTTAACAGAGAAGTTCCACGATGTTTGGAAACTGTTCGAGAAATTTTTTCTCTGGTGTTATTCTGTTATCCGTACGCCACATGAAGAATAAAATAAAAAATCGGAGCACAAGGGACGATTTTATACCTAAGCAGGACTGTATTCTTCTTAACGTAAGCTAAGATAACCTAATCTACATTCGTATACAAGGGGCACAATACTAAGTAAAGATTTGCTGACATATTTACAAAATTAACTGACGTGTTTTCTGAAATGTTTCGTGTAATCTATTAAATTTCAAATGCCTGCAGAAAGTTAGGAAAGAAACGCTAATATTGTAGTTATTTGCGCGCAGATCTGAACTTAATCAATAAGCAGTTTCACTTTCATCTGTTTGCATATTTTCCATCGTTTGTTTTGAGCTGACACCTATCGACAAGCATATAAAACACAATTCAATACTTCTGTGATCGTGTACAAGAGGGTTTTAACTTCATTCGAGAATCTTGTTCAAGCTTTTTGCGACCGTGTACAAGTCGCTTAAGACAACCTTTGAGTTCAATATCATTGCACTTCAAAGCTGTTATCTCTTCGGTTGAAAGTTGCTTGTTGGTGCATTGTGTCAAGTGTCTGCTATTGTAGAAGTCTTGGTAGGAATTCAGTTACGTTTGTTAGCGATTTTGAGTAAAATTTTCAATAATTTTCGTGGTCATCATTGTGAAGGTTTAACTGTATTAAGACATTATTCGTTTGTGTTGACAAGTGAACTCAGATTTCCTGTCGCGTGAGGCTTACGAGGTTATGCCAAACAGCGGCGAACTTGAGGGCGTTGTTACTGTTAACTGGGAATGAAGCTAAGAAAGTGTATTTTCAAGCTCTTATCCGAAGGCAGTGTGTTGTTGTAGGTTTAAAGAGTTCAAGAATACAGGGCGATTCTTTATAGGATTTACAGCTTCAATCAGTGATAATTCTTTATTGGAACCACATATAGGCTTGGTTTATATGTCATTATACTCCAAAACACTTCAAGTTTGACTTATGTAGTGAGTAGTTGCGGAGTTGACCATACACGGCGACACCGGTCAGTCGTTGTAAATTGAGACTTTCACTGGTACGCAAAGTGCGTGTTTTGGTAGCAACGAGTGTACAGCATAAGTTTCACACACAATATGGCAAGGAACCACCCAGCAGACCAACAGTGTACAAATGGCACTAGACATTTGTTGAAACAGGTTCTATGCGACACACAAAGGCTCCTGGGCGCTCACCCGTGACTGACGATGTAGTGGAAACAGTTAGGGAGAGTTTTGTCCGCAGTTCTCGAAAATCTACACGACGTGCATCACAAGAAAGTGGTATCCGCAGACAAATGTTTGGCGTGTATTGCGTAGACGTTTGTCCATGAAGCCATACAGACTTCCCTTGGTTCAAACACTGAGTGAAGCGGATAAACATACTTGACATGAATTTTATGTTACTATGCTAATCGCATTAGCGGTGATGAGTCATTCTTGTAAAATGTGGTATTCGGTGACGAATCAACTTTTCACCTTTCCGGCCGAGTCAACATACACAATTGTCGTATTTGGGGCACTGAAAATCCACATGCGCACGTCAGAGCGGGTACAGGATGGACTTCTGGAGAGGCGGTGGGTTATAATACTGCTATTTAGAGCTACTGTAAAGAGCTCCAAACTCTGGGATGGGTTTTATTTATATATAAAATAAGAAAATAAAGGAATATAAAGTTTCCTCTCCCCCCCCCCCGGATCTGCAACTGGCGCACGTGGAGCTGGTTCGTGACAGCCCTAAAGTGAACGTGTTTTGCGATGTTTCCAGAGTAAAAGGGGATGGACCATTCTTTGTTCCACAATTAGATGAAGATGACCACGATAACCGCTTATGGTGGCACCCCGCCACACTATCTGATAGACGTAAGGGAATTTCTTGATCAGCGTTTCCTAGATAAGTGGATAAGTCGTGGTGGACCAATTGCCTGTACGGTTTCCAGAGTACACGCCATTTGACTTCTTTATGTGGGGAGTTGTAAAAGATAAGATGTACATCCCTCCCCTACCTGATAATGTTAATGAACTGAAACATCGCATCACAACAGCCATCGCGGACATTACCCCCGAAATGCTGGCTACTGTTCAGCAGGAAATCGACTTCGTTGGGATGTGTCCAGGATGACCGCAGGTGCACACATTGAGCTATAATGGATTTGTCAAAAAAATAATAAAAATAAATAAAATAAAAAAATAAATAAAAAAAAGAATGAAAACTAGAAGTGTTTTGCAGTATAATGACATATAAACCAAGTCTGTATGTGGTTCCAATAAAGAATTATGACTGAGTGAAGTTGTAGACCCTATAATGAATCACTCTGTAAATTGCTATGTTCCCTCGTTGGTCTGCTAGTTAGTTAGCGCACATACTTTTTGCTGCACGAAGATCCAAGATCGATTCACGGCGGAAGAGCATACAACCAGTACAATAGTTCAGACCCCACTTCAGGTTGTAGTTCTTCTCCTATGTGTATTCGCTGTTGAAGATGTAAATATAAATTAATCAGTCATTCCTATGTTTGTTTGTGACCATATTCAGAGCTTAGTATATAGAATTGTCAGGGACATGTACTCTACCCTCAAGAATCCCAAGGGTAGAAAATCTTGTGTCGAACTCTTAATCCAGGTAAACTATGTCTTATATCAGTGCAGGGGCCGTGGTGGCTCAGTGGTAGAGCGTTCACCTCTGGTGCATGAGGTCCTTGGTTCGATTCCAGCTCGCACCAAGTGAACTTTGTGGTGGACAAACACCGTGTACGTGGGTTTCCTCGGGTTCTCCCGTTTCTTTCCACTTTATTCATTCACTTCTCATCATCACCGTCTTCTTTAGCCTAGCCGGCATAACCATGGGACTTCAAATTCAAAGATTTCATTTCATTTTCTTATATCAGTGCAATCGTAATTTTGATAATGAAAAGTAGAAGTGTGCATTTTCATAAACTTGTTGATCCATATTTATCTGCGTGCATGTAGAGGGTTACAGTCTGGTTGCAGACCACTTCGTAAATATTGCAAGCATTACAAAGCTTTGATATCTCCTTATACGTATTCGTAAGGATCATTCATCTCTGATGATGCTTGAGGAAGTCAATAAAAGATCGGTTCCTAATAGTGGTCGGCACAAAAACAGATTTTTCGGTTTTTAGGAAAACCGAAACAGGTTTTTGAAAATTTTCAAAAAACTGGTTATCAGTTTTCTCCAAAACCGGTTCGGTTTTTCACCGGATCCGGTTTCGGTTTTCTTCAAAACCGGTTCCGGTTTTTTCCAAAATTGGTTCTATTTCTGATCAGAAAAGTATTTCGTTGTTCTCTGGCAACCAATTCCGTTTCCACAGAAATAGTTTTGAGCTTTCCAAAAGTTTTCACCGAAACCAGTTTCGATCAAAACCGAACCGTTTTTGAAGAAAACCGAAACCGGTTTCAACGAAAAACCGAACCGGTTTTTGGAGAACCGAATCAGGTTTCGGTTGTAAAAACCGAAATGTCGGTTTTTCTAGAAACCGATTTCCGGTTTTTATAAAAACCGGTTTTGCCCATTCCTAGTTCCTAACTTATTTCAAACACGACTGATTTTCCGTCAAGACTTCTAGAATTTGCGCAAATAATTTAGTTAGATCTTCTCTTTAACTTGTTTTGTTTGAAGTCTTGTTCTTTATTTGTAGAAGACATCATCACAAGAAGCATAAGCACAGAAAGGAGAGTGAAAATGAGAGTAGTGGAGCAACCGATGATCAAGGCAAGGCGCAGAGGACAAAGCACAACAGCACAGAAAAATTGTTTGAATTCAATAAAAGTAATAGTGACAATGCCAATGATAGTGAAGTGGTGACTGTGAACTCCAGCAAGAACCTTTCTAATAGTAGTGAACACATTGTGAACGGTAGTATGGAAACGAAACTTAATAAGGACAATGAACTGAAGGAGAAAGCTAGTAAAGTAGACGTGGAATCGTCTGAATCGGAAGATGACGCTAATAGTCAGAACAAAGATAGCGACTCGGATGAAATCGATGTGGCTGTTCTCGAAAATGATATGAATCTTGAGGAACTTATGAGACAAAAGGTATATATATATATATATATTTCTCTTTAATAGTTGCCATGTCAATAATCATGATGATTTGTTTCCAAATAAACATTCATTAGTCTTGAAACAACTTCAAACAGGAAATAAAATATTCAAAATTTTGTATATATAAATTTTTACACGAAATTAGATTTACAAGGAATGCGTTTTTGCCATGTACAGCCTATTCCAAAAAGGTCGATTATAGCTGTTTTGAACTGAAAATTCTCTAAGTTCAATTTCGGGTATCTTCGGAAACATTAAACCAAAGATACCAGGTTCGGGACCCCAAGCGAACCTTCGCAATCGGGAAAAATTGTACAGATGTTTTTTTCTTCTTAGTCAAGTGTGATAAGACATGTTGAAATCTTACTAAGTGTAGAAAAAGTAACATTCATTGAAATATTTCCTGTGGCCATAGTTTTTTTTTTTTTTTTTTTTTTTTTTTTTTTTAAAGCTGAGATTGTTAGTAGGACTTGGTGATAGGTAAATATATTAACAATAATTTACGATTTTCATTACAACCATAATAATTATACAGATCCTCACATTTGTACTAGTTTATCCGATAACTAAATTTTACGCCTGTACATCAGCACCAAACTGGATTTGGCAACTCTAGTAAAGAAGTGAAAATCGAATAACGAACGTATGATTTTAAGTGAGGGTGCGTATATAAAACTGAAAGTGTTTGCAATAGTAAGTCTGTTACAGTTGCGAACATTTTCGACGAACTCAAGAAGTTGGTTACTGAATTCTCTATGTCTATGTGTGTGTGTGCCTGTGTATTATTTGCGAATTTTTCAATTTTGACCCCTCCATTTGATAGAGCATCAAAAACTATCTGAAAAAAAGTTCGGATTTCGGGAGATTTAAGGAGCCATATCTCGGGAACCGTATGTTATAGAGAGAGATCATATTTGTGTTGATCAGTACCTAAGAGGATGGTGAATATGTTGGCACCAAATAGTAAGCGGTGACCACTGGCCAACTGGCCCAGATATTGGCCAAAATTTTCGGATTTCCGGAGATTTAAGAAACCATAGCTCGGAAACAGTAAGTCGTAGAAAGATGATATTTTGAGATTTTTTTCAATTTTGAGCCCTTCATTTTGAGCATGTGTCTTCGTACAACAACATATTGTAATACATTTTAACAGACCTCTTAAAATAAAACATGTTAAAAAGTTCAGTACTCAAGGAAATTTTAAATGGTTATATATATTACAAGAATTGTTTAATGAGTATAATAAAGTACATGGAACAATTGGTATAAAGCCTGTAGAAGTTAATAAGGAAAAATAATTCTTTTTAAGTTTGTTTTGGCAATGCTCGTGGAGCATTCTTAACTAGTTTATACCTGCAGTGTATTAATTGTTGGTCTACCGTAGATAAAAGTTAATTGGTTATGCTGTATGTACAAGTAACTAAATATTTGTAGGTACAAATGATATTTTGTGTAGTTACGATATTTGCATGTCAGTTTAAAAAATGATGAATCAGTGAGAATGGATCCTTCTGTTGTAAATTGTAAGAAGAGGCCTCTTCAAAATCTCATTTTAGCTCCATGAAACGAAGGTTACAAAAAGGTGGTTAAAATAGTTGAGTTGGATTAAAAAAAAAACATTGCTACTTCAAATAGGAACATAAATTAAGAGTAGCATGTACGTTCATATGTTGTTACTGATCAAAGTAATACAGGTAAATTGTAGACGCATGATTACATGCATTAACTTGGACATGTTGGTATATGTCATCATTTAGTGATCACCGAAAATTCAATGGAAACTTCCATTTTTCTCAGTGGAGTTTTCTTAAAGCATCAACTGTAAACTGTTAATCACAACATAGATTGAGAACGCGTACTTGTTGAGAAATCACAATATTAAAGTATCGAACACAAACCTTTCTTCTAGTAATAAAAATGTGTTTATACATATACATCGCTGTTGCCAGTAACAAAGTTGCATTCTTTAAAACCTCAAGTTCATAGAAAACTCAAACTTTCCTTAAAAGTACTCAGACGACTTAGTTTAAATATTTGTTGATTTACAGAATCATAGGCAGATGTACAGAAAAATTATTTTAGAGGAATTTCAATTAGTGCAGTGTGAAAAAATAATTAGTAGGAGTGTGTCAATTAATTGTATCGTGCGGAAGACGAGACAATAGTGTATTAGTTCGTGATAGTCGTTCTACGAAGCCAAAAGGGTTAGGAAATCTGTTGAATGCATCACATTATTTACAAGTCGCTTAGTACTGTTTGTAATCTCAACATTGTAACTGTATACGGTACTACATCTGCACCAATCGGGAAAGTTTTGAGTAACTTCAAGAAAAGCTTTTGAGTTGTTCTACAAAAGTTTAGATATTTAGGAGCGCTACTTTTGTTACTGATAACGGCAATGTATTTGTATTATATTTTTATTTCTAGAAGAAAGGTTTTTGTTTGATACTTTCATACCATAACAATGATGAAATTAAGAATATTGTTGTTGCTGCTTGAAGAAAACTTTGATTAGGGAGATGGGGAGTTCCCACTGAAAATTTCGGCAATTATTAAATGATAAGTACGAAAGTTAGACCAAGTTAATGTAAATAATTGTGAAACTAGAAAGATGAAACTCGGTAGATAAACTCTTCATTAAGTGGACATGTATCCCAGCGTGTACTAGTACTATACTAATTTGTAAACTAAGGATTCAAAATAATATTAAAAATATTGGATGTCATGAGCCTCTAAATGGATGTGTAAGATATAACTTACGATTTACAGAAATTCCAATTCTAAAGGAGGGAAGCAATTTCTAAAGTATTTTAATTTTCCACTTCGTATTCATAAAATGAACAAAGTGGGGAAACGGTTGAACTGTTTAAAATTAATTTTGAAACAATCTAGCACTTGTGTCGAACTAATTTTTTATCGTTTCACTTTGATTCAAATACGCATGCTGAGGGGAGCGAGTGATTCAAATTTACCTTTCAAATAATTTTCCAGAAACTTATTTTTCCCATGCGAACAACCGACGTTTCAGTTACTCATAAATAATCACTTCTCGAATTGTCGGAAAGTTCAAAATGACACAGTAAGCATCAACTCGGAATTCTTTGTAAGATGAATCCGATGATGCTCACTAAAGTTGTTGTTGCGTATTACAAAGTAAGTCGTAGTTAATATTTAATCATGCGTCAGTTCATTTCCATAAGCAGCTACAGTATTGGAAGTTTCATCAATATTTGTTTTATTTATTTATTATTTTTTAAAGTTTGTTTGTTAGAGTTTCTTCTATGAGTATAAATATCTAAATATGAATTCTGTGAATGGAGATTACGTATAGAACTGGCAGAGTCTTAAAAACCTTAGTGGGTGGTAATCGGAACTGTCCGAACAATCATGTCCTCTTACTAGTGACATTGTAACTTAACTTATGTTCAACGACGTTGCCATAGCTTTGGTCCCCATTACACTGTGATTAATGGCTTACACATGTGGGTATATAGAGAAGGGGGAAATAAACAAACACTGACCAACTTGCCTGCATATATAGATCATTCTTTCTCAATGGAAAAAGAAATATTCTGTTGAAAGCAGGTTGAAAGTGTCAAATAACAAAGCAACATCAAGCACTCGAAGTTTCTAGACTACTTTTTTCTTCGCCAAAACATTTAAGACATTTCATTCCTTATTCATGTGACAGAGAAGATCAGGTTTTGCTCACCCCCTATTTTCGCCGAGAGCTGCCGTTCAGTTCGAATTTTGTTCCTCTCCAAAGGAAGAAGGAAGATTTTTCCACTCAAAGTGTCAAATAACAAAACAACACAAACCATTCGGAGTTTCTACGCTACTTTTTTTTTCTTTTTCCCTAAAACCTTTCTCAAGTGACAGAGAGGAATACGCACTCCTCTGGTCGAGAATTATCAGCTAGCTAGAATTTCTTGGCAACACCGGATTTCGGAGAAAGTATCTGTTTCACTACCATGTAGTAGGAGGAGAAGGTTAATAGGTCAATTTTCCATACCTCCCCCCAAGGTTTTTAAGATGTTTCTAAAAGTTTAACGCAGAATTCCGTAATATATACTATTTAGTGAACTAGATTCCATGATGAAAGAACCACATATTAAAGTTTTGGTGTCCGTATGTTGGATGCTATATACCGGTATATATATATATATATATATATATAGTAAAATTCTGCCTTTTATGGTAAAGCTAAAAATGGTACACGGGAATTTTGGACTTCATCACTTTTATTATATTTTTTTTCTTATATACAGTAGTAATGATAATTATAGTTCAAGTGCAAGTTCCTCTTGGATATTTGATGTGTTGGTAGAAATTCAAATACCAAGTGTTCTAAGGTAACAGGATCCAAGATTTTTACGGCCAGTGCCTCTCAGAGACCAGGCGTCCTAGGGTGACAGGATCGAAGGCTCTTGCGGCCAAGTAGTGTGTATAGGTACCAGGGTGGATTGATTTAAATCAGTCTGATTTAAATCAAGATTTAAATCACTTGATTTTTTTAATAAAAATCGTTGATTTAAATCGAATTCCTAAATAAATTAATTTAAAGTGAAAATAAGTAAAATCCCGTTTCTGTCCTGTTGTTTCGATTATGGAAGTTAACAATCATAATACAATGAGACTCAAATGTACAGTAAAGTATGAAAACAAGTGTCATGCAGAGGATGATTAGGGAAAATCCCGTTTTGAACAGGTAACGGAGCAATCCTGCTTTCTTCTTTTCGTAACATTGGGTTTGGGTTTTAAAATCGTTAAGTATTCCAGCGGGGAAATCACCATCGACATTTAAGACGAAAATTATTTTTTGTGCGTGTCTGTTCGTTTGTTCCCAGATAATAGGGCGTATTTAGAGGGGTCCTATCCCCTCTCCATTTTTTTTTTAAATTTTATAACTTTAGGCGAAATTTATGTATTTCATGCCGCAAGCTAGTTCTGAGTTTTTAAAAATAGGCCCCTACCAAATATCAGTAACTTGTGAAAAAAAAGTGTATTTCATAAACGTTGCTGTACTTTTTCCTTAATGCTTAACCTTTTAAATTATATCACCTATTTTTTAGGTGATAGAATAGAATTTTCATTATTCAGTTGAAAAAGTACCAATAAGGCTTCGTTTTCTTCAAGACTGGGGGCATTTTAGAACACGTTACATATGCTTTCACGCCTTTCTGCGTTGAAGCATAGTGTGTGATGACGTCATAAATTTAAAAAGATAATTTTGTTTGCTTATTATTATTATTATTTTTTTTTTTTTGGCGGGTTACATTTTGCATTCAGAAGACTGAAATTTTGCACATTCGTTCAGTGCACCCCTTAATAATTTTTAGGTGTTTTCAGATCTCTGCGTGGAAACAGCGGGGTCCAGAGGGGCAAAAATGTTTTTTTTTAAAAAAGGATATTTTTAACAAAAAATAGCTTTTTTCGTGATTTTCCCGCCTCAGATGGAGACATCTGAATGGTACCGTTTGAAAGGCTGTTCTATTCTGAAGAAAATGATATACGTACTATGCTTCTAGGATAAATAGGGATGTCTCAGGAAACTGTTACCTGAGATCCTGTTTTATACGAGAATCTGGGGTATTTGGGAATATTATTTTTCGCGGGCTTACTTTTGTACCTACAAGATTGAAATTTTGCACATTTACTCAGTGCTCCCCTCAGTATTTTTCAGATTTGTTTCAGATCTCTGCCTTAAAACAGGGGGAGGGGTTCACAGAGATAAAAATTTAAACAAAAAAGATATTTTTAACAGAAAATTCCTTTTTTTCGTGATTTACCCGCCCTAGATACATGATGGAGACATTTGAAGGGTACCGTTTGAAAATTTGTTTTATTCTGAAGAGAATAATGTACAAATCATGATTCTAGGATAAATAGGGATGTCTGAAGAAATTTTTACATTACATCCGGGTCATCTGGGGCATTGTGGGAATGTTCTTAACTCATTGTTAAATAGTTTCCTCACCCTTACTACTCAAGATAGAAGCTTGAAATTGTGTACACACATTTAGTACACCCCTTAGTATTTCCCAGTTGATTTTGAGATCTGTGCGGTAACACAGGGGAATCCAGAGGGAATCAACATTTTTTTAAAAAGTATAGAAAAATGCTGATTAGTCTCAAAATTTTCCGCTTCAGGGACATGATAAAAAATGTGAACGTTATCGTCTCAAAAGCTGTTCTATTCTAAAGAGAGTGATGTATGTACCATGATCCTAGGATAAATAGGGATGGTGCTGTAGCTGCTTGACTGAAAGTCTATAATTTACCTTTAAAAAGAGCCATAATTTAAAAGGGTTAAAAACATTGTTTGGGATTGATATAGATTAACGATTGGGGATAATTCAAAATTCAACCCCAATACTTTCACTTAAATTACGTAATTAGCATTTAATACTAATTCCTAATGCTTTTTCTTCAGTTCGCGACTTGTATTATACGAGGAGAAAGATTTGATTTAAATCAAAAAAATCGATTTAAATCAAAAAAATCAACAAAAATGATTTTTTTAAAAAAAATCATGATTTTTTTCCACCCTGATAGGTACCTCTCAAAGACCAGGCGTCCTAGAGAGTGGTGCGGTTTTTGTAGAGCCCAGGCGACCATTGAGAGAGGAACTCTCAGAGACCAGGCGTTCTAGAGAATAGAGGTGGTGGTCAGTTGGTGGAGATCGATGCCTTCTGCGGTGTTCTGGCTCCTTTTGTCCAAAAATGTTCCTGACTTCAGTAGTCTTCGTCACTTGTCGATCGTTGATGATGATTGATAACATCATCTTCGTGGTTGTCGTGTAAGTTTGTTTACAGCCGGCACGTGTAGAACCTTATATTATATCTTTGTGTTTATTCAATTCTAGGAATTGCTACAAGCTCGTCTAGGTGCCTATATGTCGGAGGAAGATGATGATGACGATGCAGAGCCTAGCCAAACGCGCAAGGAAGTCGCATCAGAAGTACAGTCTCTATCAGAGCATCTCACCATAACAATTGACGATGAGTCCATGGATGCATCAGTCAAGGAAGTTAGAAAGAGGAGGCGAAGCAGGTATGGTCACTGTATATGGATTACACTATTGGACTTCCACTCAAACTAAGATTGTAATGTTAGTAGGGGGCGCTGTGGCTCAGTGATAGAGCGTTCACCTCCGGTGCTTGGGGTCCCTGGTTCGAGGGGGCGCTGTGGCTGTGGTAGAGCGTTCACCTCCGGTGCTTGGGGTCCCTGGTTCGATCCCAGCTCGCGCCGTATGGACTTTGTGGTGGACTAACACCGTGCTCATGGGTTTTCTCGGGGTTCTCCCGTTTCCTCCCACTTTCTTCATTCCACCATTTCACTCATCTCTCATTATCACCGTCTCCTTTGGCCTAACCGGCGTAACCGTGGGACGTAAAACTTAATGTAATGTTAGTATGTACGTAGATCCGTTATTCCACACAATAACTCTTGAACGAAATCGAATTTATGATTTTTTTTAATAGTAGAGCAATGATATCGGGAGAATTCGTTAATGAAGTCAATCCGTTAGCATCTTCACAGGTGGGTATGACTTTAACGGTGGCTGTCCATATCCCGTTTAAAATCAAAACATTTCCTAGATACTGTTTTAACCGACACAGTAACAAAAAAGTGTTGGTTGCCTATAATAAAAGGATATACAGCTTGCAGCAAATATCTCAGCTGAGTTCGTTAATATAATCATTCTGATCACATCTTAGGTAATGGTAATTTTATCGGTTGCTCTCCATATTCAATACATAAAATCGCGTGATCCTCTTTACTGTTTTTAGTAGATTTTGTTACTGCTTACAAAAGCACTATTAAAAAAAAAAGAGGAAGTGGGGTTATAATTCTTAATACAATAGAGTTTCAAAAATTGAGTCTCAATAGTCGAATGTTCTGTACAATCCGAGCCACCTACAAATATCTGAGTACTTACAAACAGAATTCCGTTCGCAGCCTGCCTGTGAAGTTAATTACATTGTTGTATATCGGAACAACAATGGGTAGTTACGTACATAGTAAAATAATTTAAACAACACTTCATTCTTTCTGACCGATTCAATTGAGTTCTGATAGTTTCTAAGACATATACTCCATTTAGTCATATTGTGTTGAAGAAATCATAGATATTGCCGTAGTAAATGTGGACCCGGGTTCGATTTTCAATGGAAGTAGGAGGTCAAAATTTTCGGTATTCAATCAACATTGTGAGGCACTTGGGAAGCCACTTGAATCAAGCAGTAGCGAACGCCGTTTTGGAAGTCACTCCGATGGAAACCGAATAACTGACCATGTATTATTCTAAAAGTGATTTAGTAGGCATAGCTCTTCACAACTCTAACTTCAGGAAAGTCAGTATATTTAAATCCAAACTTATAGACAATTCAATATTGAGATAGCAATTCATACTTCTACCAAAATTAAAAATTAAAAACTTTGAGTCAGGCCATATTATATCATTTACATCTTCCTCTGTCTTCATAATGTGTCTTAGAAAGGGAGCGGAGGCTCAGTGGTAGAGCGGTCACCTCCGGTGCTTGGGGTTCTTGGTTCGTTCCCAGCTCGCGCCGTGTGGACTTCGTGGTAGACAAACACCGTGCTCGTGGGTTTTCTCGGGTTCTCCTGTTTCCTCCCACTTTCTTGATTCCACCATTTCGTTCATTTCTCATCATCACCGTCTCCTTTAGCCTAACCGGCATAACAGTGGGACGTAAAACTTATAGATTTCATTTCATTTAGAAAGTGAGCATGATTTAAATGGGTAAATAGCGTAAAGTGTGATGGGCCTTCAATGTATCTTTTTTGAATATAGCAATTTTTTTTAGCCTTTAATTGAAAGATGTTGAACTTCACAATTATACAAGGTAACCAAAAAAGTTCTTGTCGTTTTTGACGTCCCATTAGTCATGCGCTTACAGAGAGGAAGGAAATGAGTCGTACGTGCTTGCCAAGCTTTCAGAGTTAGTCTAACCATCGACCTTCGGTATCATAGGCACGTTGCGCGCACACAGCAGTCATAGCTTGTCCAGTGTCGAAGAGAAATGAAGTTATCGGAACAGTTTGTTCGCATGCATTTGTTATATCACTTTAAAGTGGGCATTGCAGCTGCTGCATTAAGTCGTCACGTATGCCAAGCATTTGGGGAGAATCTCGTGAACGAACGCACTCCCAACCATTGGTTCCAGAAATTTCGTTCGGGAGATATAAGCCTTTCGGATGAACTTCGCAGTGGACGACCGCATGTATTGGTTGACGAGACTCTGAAAGCAGCCATCGAGGAGGACAATGGTCTAACATGTGATGAACTTGGAGAAAGGTTCCACGTTTCCACTGAAACAGTCAGACTGAACCTGCATAGGATAAGGAAGTCGGGGCTGCGGTGGCTCAGTGGTAGAGCGTTCACCTCTGGTGCATGAGGTCCCGGGTTCAAACCCTGCTCCCGCCATGTGAACTTTGGTGGACAAACACCGTGTGCGTGTTTTTTCTCGGGGTTCTCCTATTTCCTCCCATTTTCTTCATTCCACCATTTCATTCATAATCACCGTCTCCTTTAGCCTAACCGGCATAACCGTGGGACGTAAAACTCAAAGATTTCATTTCATTTTTTTGAAAGGATAAGGAAGTCGTACAAATTAAGCAAATGCGTATCCCACACATTGTCGGCAGCCAACAAGGAACGAGTGACAACCTCTTTGTCCTTGCCCACTCGGCACCAGAGCACACCCACCTTTGATCGCCGAGTCACTTGTGACGAAAAGTCTATGACACTCTCAAGCGTACCAGACATTGGTTGTCGCCACGTATCCCGTTCCTCACACCCACGAAAGGTTATGCTCTCTCTATGGTGAAATTGTCGGCAAGTGGTGCATAATGAGCTCCTTCCACCTGGTCAAAGAATCACGGCTGACCTCTACTCCCAGCAGTTGCAAAGGGGGCACTGTGCATTGCTGCAGAAGGAGCCGGCATTGGTGAATCGCAAGGGTTGTGCTGTTCTGCACGATAATGCCAAGCTACATGTGGCAAAGAGGACCCGGGGGACCCTTGAGCGACTTGGCTGAGAGACACTGCCATGAATCATATTCACCGGACATTGCGTGAACAGATTATCACCGTATTATCCCCTCGATAGCCACCTCCGTGGAGATACTTCGCAATTGAGGGAATCCTGACGAACGCTGTTATGGACTTCTTTACATCCAGGACCGTCGAGTTTTATCGCCAGTATATTGTGTAGCTGCAGAAACGTTGGCAAAATATGTTGCATGCTGATGGAAATTATTTCGAAACTTAAAGGTATGTACTATCCACTGTATTGCTCTTTGTTTATCACTGCTTTGGAACGGCAAGAACTTTTCTGGTTACCTTGTAATAAAGGCAAAGTCTTCTGTTGAATAATCCATAAAGCATCATGGTTATTATTCATTGTAGCTTTACATAAATGCTAAAATATATATCTACTTACTGCCCAATGTACCTGCAGAGATATTTTGTAACTTTTGTCTCAGCGTCCGTCATACACGATTTACACAGGGAAATGAGAGACTCGTATCTCAGATACAACGAAGCCTCCATATAGTACATTTTGTGCGTTAACGCTTAGCAGCTCGAAGGACCATTTTATTGAATTCATCCAAATGAAGGTATTTCTATTCTGTAGAGCATCAAAAACTATCTGAAAGAAATGAAACTATCTGAATTTTTCGCGTCACTCTTATAGTTTCCGAGATATTGGCCAAAAAAGATCCGAGTTCGGGAGATTTAAGGAGCCATATCTCTGGAACCGTTAGTCATACAGAGATGATATTTTACGAATTTTTCAATTTTAAGCATGCATCTTCGCAAAACAACATATCGTAGAACATGTTAACAGAACTCATAAACAAAACTTGTGAAAAAATTTAATACTCAAGGAAATTATAAATAGATAGATATATTACAAGAATTGTTTAATGAGCTTAATAATAAAGTACATAGAATAAAGCCTGTAGAAGTTAATAAGAAAAATTAATTATTTTTAAGTTTGTTCTGGCAGTGCTCTTAGAGCATTCTCAACTGGTTATTTTCCCTCTATTTTATAGAAGCAGAAGTCGAGAGAAACGAAGCAGAAGTTCGCCGCTTAGAGAATCCGAGAGACATCGAGACTCTTCAGAACGACGAAGGTATCGAGATGAACGAGAACGGGACCCTAGAGAAAGACGACGACACAGGTTATCACCAGAAACTCAGTGGTTGCTTGACCGAGATGCTCGGAAGCATAGAGACTACAGGGAAAATGATCATTATAGAAGTGACGACAGATCTCGACGATCAGCAGAGCGACTACGACGTGAGTCATCAAGGAGGGAAGGTGGTGAGGATCACAGGAGAGACGCTCATATGCAGAGGAGGAGTAGAAGTAGATCGAGTATTGGAAGGGGCAGTAGAAGTCCAAGAAGATCGTACAGCCGTGGTAGGGAGAACTACTTACGAGACATGGAGAGAGATCGTCATCATCGGGAGAGGGAGAGAGACCAGATGCGGGAACGGGAGCGGGATAGGGAAAGGGAAAGAGAGCGGGACAGAAGGCGCAGGCATTCGCGTTCACTATCCCCAAGGAGTAGGGACAGGAGGAGCCGTCATCATCATCATCATAGGCAAGTAAATTTTCCATTATTAATTATAATTTATTAATTTAAGAAATATTAAATCAGGGTTCCTACTGGTGAGGGAAATCATGAAAGTCAGGGAAAACTCATTGAAAATGATGCATGTCAGAGAGGATCAGGGAAATTTTATAAAATACATTTTTTCTAACATTAATTGTACACCAATTTCAGCTTAGCCAACCATTATAATACCTATTTTTATGGGAGGTAAGTGGAATGTACGTATGAGCAACTGATTACTATTTATGTCTATAGAATAAATGTTCTCATATATAAACATTCACCGTTATTTATTTATATGTCAATGTCATCTGCCATCTGTCATAAAAGTCAGGGAATTTCCTGTCAAAGGTCAGGGAAATAGATTTCTCCAGTTCAGTAGAAACCCTGTAAAATACTGTTGCATTAGATTTGAATAGATGCATAAGTTTATAGCATCAATGTGTCTTATTCAATTATTAAATTAAACTCAGGAATGTTTCTAAATATTTATTAATGCCGAATTTTTCAGTGGGCATCTCATCTTCGTCATTGGCTTATTCGTTTACATAAACACATCTACTGTTTCAATCACACGTCTTTCAAAATATAATAAAAAATCATAATTTAGGTTTGGTTAAGCTTACCTCTAGCATCGTAAAAACAAATTATAAACCTTACCATGATATCTATAATAGCTTTCGTTATGTTGATATTCCTGTTCCAATCACATATTGGGGTTTCAAAATTATGATTTTTTTTTTTTTTTTTTTAACCTTTATAGCTACGCTTGTCAATAATATACTGAAAAAAAGTTGAAAAAATGTGTGAGTAAATAGTTAATAATAACATACCTGAAATGATTTTCTATTCTATAATGGAAGCCATCAAATGTGACTGAAATAGCAGTATGTGTTTATGTAATTCAGCCGCTGACGAAGGTGAATGGGATGCTCATTGAAATTTTCGACTTTAATAAATATCTAGACGCATTTCTGAGTTCAATTTGATAATCATGCTCAGTTCAGTTACTTTAGTAGTGTCTTTATTAACGTAGTTTGCAGTACTACAATAATTGATGAACACAAGTATAGCCGGTTCAATAAAACATTGTGTGTAGTTTTACACACAATACTCATTCCGTAAGTAATATACTCGCCTCCATTGTCAGTGACAAACTGCCAATGTTGAGGCAGAAGTTCAATACTGCATCTAAAGAACAGCCGTGGTTTTAAGGTGAAGAAATCAGTGGACTGTTTCAAGAGCAGCTTCATCACGAAACACCACATCTCCTTGAATATGGTTAGAGAAGAGAGAGAGCTGAAAAGTGTAACGTTGTAGGCACAAAAGCAGGGGAAATAGGGAATTTCCGGAAAAGTTTTCCAGTAGTTTTTTGATCGCTTGGCTGAATGTGAGAGTGCATTACCCAATATTTGCACCTTACTCACAGAATGCAAATAACATTAAATGACTGAGTGGTCATAATTCTTAACTTGTACCAGTTTCCACTTGTTTGACGTAAATTTTCATGAGTCCATTTAAGATACCCTTGTCAAAGTCTGGAACATCAGATAAGTCAAATCAATTTTCCCAGAAACGAGAGAACTATTTTCTTGACGTACATTCAGTAATGGTATTAGGTCCGTACACAAATCAAATTGTTTTCACCTCTCCTAGTGTATTTGATCCTTGTTAAATTCGAAGACCGAATATATATGAAAGAGATGTTGAACTTGGTTCATTAGACACTGCATCGTGTTTCGACTGCAAATTTTACAAAATTTGTGCAGAATTAGACTACACTGTATTTTACTAACGCGAAGGAACAAACTAAGTAACAGTGGAATAACGGGCATTTACTACCAGCTTATAAACAAAACATTACAAACTTCGCACCGATCAAATAGTATCAAGGTCTCAGATTCCTAAAGAAGTTTTATCATATTCTGATCCTAAAAGAGCAAAACGTATCTGGAGATTAGGTAAGACGTATCTAGATAATCAGAAAGTTCTCACCAGCAGCAAGAAACTGTCCCCTACATTGTCAAATAAGGATTCCACGGTGGTAAAACTTAGCGGAATATGGACTGAGGAACACGTCCAGTGCGTGAACCATCTCAAGAGTTCGAAACATTCTTTCCCGAAGACAGTTGTCTATCGAATGGATCAAATGGTAACCCGATAGATAGTACAACGTCCAGAGAAAATGGGAGAAACATTACCATTTTCCAGTCACGTTTTCAGCAGTCTTACGCCAACATGTGGCTTTATGTTGTCCTGAAGCAGAATAATACCTCTGTGATTCACAAGCATTATTGACTCAGTAAGTGAACATATTCCATGCCATAATAATAATAATAAGAAGAAGAAGAAGAAGAAGAAAACTATTCGATCGAGATTCGAATCTAGATCTTGGGCTTACCGTGCCGATGTATAATATTGAATTCATATATATATATAGAGGAATTGATGTGGTCTAAAATCCGTTATTTCTTCGTTTATCACATCTAAATGAGCACATGTCATATGCTGCTAGAACACAATTGAGGTTCCTCGTGGTCATATGGTTAGCATACGACGGTGTTCAATTTGCGGTGGGATCTCACTTGGTTCGGATTCTATGTTAAGCTGTACTTTCACGTCGTGTATAGCCTCGGTGCTGGAAAGGAACGCTAAACTCTAAACCAAGATCGGACACAATTACATTGATTATCTGTCCAGGTAACAGCAGTTTGCGATGCATGATACTTCGAGCAGTCAGTCAGACATAAAACATACCCTCCGTTGATGAAGTAGTGAGTTTGATTGTTTGGAAGTGGGATGATGATGTAACAGTAAATAATGAAAGTGCTGTAGAACATCGGTTCCCAACCCGTGAGTCGCGAAACAGGAGTTGTCATGCAGTTCCATAGGGTGTGCCGCAAAATTCTACAAGTTAAAAATCACGAAACATATAAGAGTCTTCATCCCGGCGAAATTAAAATACCGCTAATTTTACAGTAATTATGTGATATCTTCAAATAGATAAAAGATAATCGAAATATGGATCGAGAGCGCCCTAGATATTATTATTTTGCGTGAGGTACCGTTATCACAAGTCACCTAGTGGCTTTCCGTTTTCAGCTGTTTAGAAACGCGAAAATAAATGCCGATTTTCAAAATGGCTCGAAATCGAAAGCAGATAAGTGAGTCGTGATAACGGTTTCTCATGTAAAATAATATTGTCTAGGGCGCTCTTGTTCCATATTTCGATTATATTTTATCTATTTGAAGATTTCACATAATTACTGTAAAATTAGCGGTATTTTAATTTCGCCGGGATGAAGACTTAATAATTATTTAAAAAACAACTTTGAGACAGACTGTACCAGTCAGCGCCTCCAGCGGCAGCCACATTGCTCGATCCTTATAGTCACTGCATTATAGACAGTTGCAGTCTTACACGCTGTTATAATTTATATTATTATTAATAAAAATCAACAGTGTCGCGATGTTGTGGATGTTGAATAAAATGTGTCGTCAATCAGAAAAGGTTGAAAACCACTCCCGTGGAGTATCGTATAGAACCTATTTCTCATTGCAGTGAAAACACTGGCCAGAAATGGGATCCTTCCCCTAACGAGACAAAAGAAATTCAGGCATGTGCTCGTGTCGCTTTCTGAGCTACAGTCTACGAGTGTGAAAATCATTCTCCCACTTTACTGTTACCCAAGCTGATGCAGCTGTTGACGAGTGGTTGCTGCATTGCAGTTTTGAATACTTCGCTCAGTGTCTTGTATGTTTGGTCATTTTCAGTTTTAATAGCCGCCTACAGTGCCTCGTTGAGTTCGGTTTGTGGAGGTCTCGTTTGCGGTTCATACTGAAGGAATTCGTGGCCATTCTTAAATTTATCAAACCAACAATGTATTGTCCGCTACCACATCCCTACTAAATGTCTAGCAACAACTTTTAATAACCATAAAATAAGCTTATTTATTTATTTATTTATTCAATCTATCAATATAACAAATTAATTACATACAACGTAAATAAAATCGACTTTATTAGTCGAGTAGACGGCAGTTGACCTCAATTTTTATTTGCAGCGGTTTAATGCTATTACAGATCAGAAAGTTATTGGAAGCATCGTGTTTAGAAAATAAAAACAATAGGAATTTCACGTGAGTATTACATCAAAAAGAGCATGTAATCTTATAAGTTTATAACTGCAACAGTAACCTTACATGTATTTTTCAATGGTGAACACAATTCTTCAAAATTATTGTGGTTCTACATTATATACACCGTCTGTCCAAAATGTTCCGACACTGATTTTCTTTCCGGCATAAAAAGCGACGTCAGCGTTGTAACTACGGTGGCAGCTTGAACTAACACGTAAACAACAGTACATTTGGTCAATCAGTTATGATCAGCAGTGTTAAGTAGTAGACGTATGAGCTTCGTGGGTCAACGCTGTTGTCATGAAATTGCAATGGAGCAATAGGTAGTGAATCAATTTCATGTTTTACTTGGGAAAACAGCTACGCAGACATTCGAGTCTTATGAAAAAGGCTTACGGCGATAATTGTTTAAGTCGTGCATGAATGTTTCAGTGTTTAAATATTTTAAAGAAAGGCAGATTTCGCTCGACGACTATAACAACAGGTCATCCTACTACAAGTTCGGCCAACGGAGACATTGAGAAAATCTTCTGAAAACTGTCCGTTATATTTCATGCAGAGCTATCACAGAAGAACTGAACAACTGTAAATCAAGGGTTCAACACATTGCCTGAAATGTTCTGATGAAGAGAAGATAGTGCTGATGCAGTTTCTAGCGAAAAAACAAGTGCTAGTTCTAAACCATCCTCCATATTTACTTGATTTGGCGCCGAATGACTTTTTTTTTTCTCCAAAATCAAACTTCACATGAAGGGTCAACGCTACGACGACGCAATTGACATTCAAGTCACAATGACACACGAGTTGAATAGCATCCCGAAGAAGGACTTTTTTGACAGTTCCATATGGTTGTATGAATATTCTGAGAGTTGTACTCGAGTAGGAAAGACTATGTAGAATACATGAAGCTTTAAAACCTTCGTCTTAAAGTTTTCTGTAGTTTTCATTAATCCAGTCTCTGAACTTTTTGGACGGACGGCGTACGTCATTAAAAAGAAATCCTAATGTGGAATGTTCGCAGTAGTAGATTGTTCAAAAGAAGGTGTTTCGGTAAGAATTTACTTTAATAAGTTAAACTTTATTTTTTTTAACTGTGCATACGAAGACTTGTAAATGACATTCTGAGAAGTAGAAAAACTTTCTTGTGAAGTTCCTAGAGCTACTAAAGAAGGCGACAAAGATAACTAAAATAGTTTAGTATAGTTAAAGTACATTTGATATTTTTTTCAAACTTATTAACACGTTACTTTCATCAATTTTTCTTCATGAAATGAAATAGTAGATAGCGCCTGCAATGCCATTTCTTCAAAAATTTGACGTTAACTTTTATTTGGGCACATAAAATAGGAACCAAAAATATATTTGCTCGTGCTTTGATCCAAATTCTGTGGATGTTAACTTGACGGACGCATTTTCTCAAACTGTTCGCTGCCATGATTTAATAATGAAACCACATTCACTGCTCACTGCATTGATTGTTTCCAGCAATCCTTTCCATTCGTCTTTACCTGAATATACAGCGCTGACACTACATCAATCTCTAACTACTAAATACTTACCTAAAATATGTGTGATGGTGTCTGTTACTCGAGTTAAATCCACTGTTTCTGCGGATAACGAAGTGAAAACAGTTGCATGTCGATGACTATTACCGATCACAGACACAACACCCAAAACATCAAAGAAGAAATTGAATTACAACGCTGTACAAAGGGTATGAATTAAGCGAATTTTTTTAAATTTATTTATTATCAGCTAGATGATTTTATTTATTTACATTTTAATGTAAATGTACAGAGGTATTAGTTCTGTTAGGTATAATAAGTTTGATATTTCTTTTTAAACAGTCTGTAGTGGCCTCCCAGGGTTTTTTAATGGAAAAACTTAAGCGCTTTCAGAGAAATTCCAATCTTTATGTTTCCAATTTTTATTAGCAATAAAAATTTGGTTTGTGTTGAAGAAACAGTTTACAAAGCAGAATTGTATTTTGATGTAGAAACTTTCCAGTGAACACAAACCAAAGTATAATATAACAGGATTTGATCCTACTACCAAAAATTTAAATTAACGTGTATTGAGATTTAAGCCTCTAGTGTTGAATTCATATTGACGCCACTGATCTTGTATGTCTAAGATAGTGTAATACAAAATGCATAGTGACGAAGGAAGAATTAACACTATGTTTTTTACGTAATACTAGCATGAGAAATAATTCAGATTTTTTTTGGTATACCGGTACATTTGTATGAGGGAAGTACAGTAAAACCTGTCTTACACGGACCCTGTATTAAACGGAAATATATCACGGTCCCATAAATTTAGGGGCGAAAAGCATGTTAAATTTCCTCTATTAAACAACAACTGTGTTACGTGGATATCGGAAATCAAAATAAGTCCTTTAACGGAGAATTCCAAGTTTTGAAGTGCGGCATTTAGAAAGTTTTTAGAATGAAAAATTAGATATACCAGTTGTCAGAAAGACAGTGATGTGCGAACCGAAAAAGAGAGAACGGATATAGAACCGTTAATAGAGAAACATACGAAAAGTCTGATAGGAGAAGAGGAGAAATACGGCATTGCGTTGAAAGAAAAGTGTAGGCTAAAGACTTACCAAGATGCTGTCAAAAGTGCAAACGAACTGCAAAAATTAGCCTTACGCAGAAACGACAATGATAATTAAGCTTAATGAGGTTTCTCAGGCTAAAGTGTGTTTGCAAAGTCGAGTAGCCAAGCAGTAGTGTATACTGAAACTTCTCCTTGACTATTGGGAAAAATAAGTTAACTTGTGTACATTATTTCTTTCTGTTCATTGTAAGTTTTGCATGTATTAACTTGTAGTAGAAATAAGTACTGTGAATTGAGTAAGGTAGCTACGTATATCATCTTATTTTATCTCAGTACGTTCATTATATGTACATTCTTTTTTTCCGTAGGTCTACCTTGTTAATCGGAAACCTATCTTTAACGGAAATTTTTGCAAGTCCCGCTCGATTCCGCTAATGACAGTTTTTTTCTGTATATTTATTTACTTTCTTCTTGTATTCCAGATCTCAAAATAAGGGTAGAACGGGTGATAAATCAGATAAGTTCAAAGACAGTTTATCTGAAGGTCTCAAAGAAGAAAAATCATCGTCGTCGTCGTCAGAGTAAGTAACTTAGTTTCTCTATTCTCCTTTCTTAATAAAAAGTTTTAATTTGTATGAAAATATACATACACAAGGTCTTAAAAAGTTCGTCTCTTTTTTAAAATCGTGATATATTTTTATTGACTGATAGAACACATGGAATACAAGCTTCAGTATAACTAAAGCTGCAATTGGAATCCATGTTGGTGGTTTTAAGAAGACAGAAAGTTACATTAAGATTACGGGGGAAAATAATAATTATTTTTTATACGCTTCAGTCAGTGTGTAAAGTGTGTGCGTGGGGGAGGGGGTACACACATCAATTTAAGGCTTGCTAATTGTTTGGATGATCCTTTAGATAGAAAGAGAAATTCTTCAAGCAAAAAATACGAGGGTGATTCGGAAAGAAATGCCTCCAAGGTGATACCTTTATTTGTATTTGACAGATAGCTCCTAATCAGTGGAAAGCTTGCAGTGTCGGCTACAAATGGTGGCATCATTTTTCAACATAGTCTCCGTTACAGGCAACACTCTTGCACTGGTGAAACCATCGCTGAACTGCTGCTTCCGACTTCGCGTCACAATTTCATCGTTCGCTCTTAAGTTTGGGGAAGAGCCAAAAGTCGTAGGGCGCAAGATCCGGACTATAGGCAGGATAAGGCAGTAATTCAACATTTTGCCAGCAGATGGGACAGCTTTGAACTTTTTGGCGGAGGAGAGGACGTGTGGCGGTACTTCATCGACAGACGCTTCGTTTCCGGGTTGTAACGGTGTATCCACGACTCGTCACTATCGACTCGTCCGTAGGGCGCACAACCTTTCGCAGTCAGAAATTCAATTACAGCTCTCTGTTTCAACCGGACGTCATCACTGGATGCCTTGAATTGCTCCATTACGCTGGAATGAAAAGAGATAGGAAGGTGAGACAAGTGACATTCTATAGCTTAAAGATCAGTGCATTAATGAGAAACAGTTGAGAATGTTTACAGTACGATTGGCCAAGTAGTTGGGTTGGAGGCATTACTTTCTGAATCACCCTCGTACATTACTTGGAATGTAAATTTGAAATATTCACCGATACTAAAACAATAAGCAAGTGAAGATCTCAATATACAACATGTATTAAGCCTTATTAATCATCGTTAAGGTTTGCGTGTATATAATCAAAATTTTGGAAAACTTATTCTGCATTAAGAAATACATATAGGTTAGTACTTTAGATATGTTGTGTGTTTTTTCTTCATTTTCATGGCCTTTCGTACTCCTGAAAATTTCGTTACAGGTTTATATCACTTTAACTCCGAAGCTATGAAAAGTAGAATTATAACAAAAGAAAAACTGACTTACATATCCTTTAAATAAAGTATTTACATACATGTATGCTACTTAAACATGAGGCGTGTTCGGAAAGTAACCTTTTATTAATCACTGTGCGTGAAGTAGTGGGAGAAACGCTACTATCTTTGCACAGACGTTCGCGGTAGATCAGTCTGCATCCAGCCGTGGTAGAGTGAAGGTTGTCTGATCACTAGTTCCACTTTTGTAGTGTCTCAAAATGTGTGCTGCTAAAGAAAACTCCAAGTGCGAGGTGTGAGCTATTATACGTTTTCTTACGGCAAAACAATATTCGCCAGCAGTTATTCATTGGGAACTTTATGTCGTGTATGGACCAAGTGTGATGAGTGAAGGAGTTGCTCGTGAATGAGTTCTTTCATTTAAAAGTGGGCGAACAAACATTCATGACGAAGAGAGAAGTGGCAAGCCATCAGTGATCACTGAAGAACTCGTTCAGAAAATTGATGGAAAAATTCGTATAAATCGACGTTTCACAATCTCGGAGCTTTCCGACGAATTTCCACAAATTTGCAGGACCGTGTTTATAATGACGTACTGACACAGAGCTGAAGGATGCAGTCACAGGCTGGCCCAAGGCACAGGCGAGAGATTTTTATGCTAATGGAATTGCAGAGATATAATAATTGCTTGAATGTTTGTGGAAACTATGTTGAAACATAGAGCAAAGAAGTAGTTTTCAAATGCATATAATGAATTATTCTTATTTACTTTGGTGTTTCTTTTTTAACCAATCGGAAGTTACTTTCCGAACGGCCCCCGTATAAATAAAATCTAACCAAAGCAAACACTTATCTAATCTGTGGTACAGTTACAGCAAATTAGCATTGTCTTCATTTTTTCATTAAGTGATTCGATCTTCGTGTTAGTGACATATCTGTTGAAACAACCACAGAATAAATAGCTGAAACAGTTCAGAAAACCTCTCATAGACGCAGTCTCTACCTATTACTTTTTAAATATGTTATTTCAATGTAGTTTTAAACGTTACATATCTTAAGTAAAGACAGATTTATTACCTTGTAATCCTATTGCAGAATTGGTGACATTGACATAGACGAAGAGGAGGAAGATGAGGAGCAAATTATCCAGAGGAGGAGAAAACAAAGAGAAGAATTGCTTAAGGTAAATAATATTAGTATATGCTATTTTCTCAGAATCTCTTGTCGTCGCGAATTCTGTCGAGGAATTTGAAGCTTGAAATATATAAAACGATAATCATGCCTGTTGTTCTGTATGGTTGCGAAACATGGTCGCTGACTCTGAGGGAAGAACGGACCTAAGAGGAACGGGAATGGGGAATGGCGGAAAGTTCATAACGAGGAACTACATAATTTATATGGTTTACCCAACATTGTTAGGGTCATCAAGTCTAGGAGGCTTAGGTGGGTGGGTCATGTAGCTAGAATGGAAGAAAGTAGAAACGCTTTCAAAGTCTTGACTGGAAGACCAATCGGAAAACGACCATTAGGAAGACCTAGGCGTAGATGGGAGGACAATATTAAGATGGATGTCGCAGAGATTGGAATACAAAGTAGAAACTGGATGCAGTTAGCTAAGGATAGAAGTCAGTGGAAAGTTTTTGTGAACGCGGCATTGAACCTCCGGGTTCCATAGGCCATAGAGTTAGTTAGTTTATATGCTATTTTCAAGTAACTCACATTTTTATGTGTTGAGCCGAGGGAGCAAAATTCGTTTTAGGCTTTTCTGTTTGAAAACTCGTAGGTTTCTCGAGCAGACTTCAGAGTATTGGGAAAGTGTTTTTACGGCAAGATTTGTCGAGACGGCCACATCATTGAGGAATAGTGGCCTAAGAACTGCTCCTTATACTTAACTTCGGCATGTACGACCTGCGACAAAATAAAATGGCATATTTATATATAATCTGTACGTAAAGTGTGCTACTATCTCTTTCATCGATGACTGTACTTACCGTAATGTGTCGCCGCGCCTATAACTTATTTCAACGTTTCGTCATACAACAGTACTACTACTTGCGGCAACCGGTTCTCGCCGCTTTGCGACTTAACTTTCAACTTCGTGGATTTATCGCCATTAATACCGTTGATAAAGTCAAAAATAATTTTGAAATATTGATATATCACTTTTACCTGAATATTTAATTTGGGATAAAGTAGACATTGTTTCTGTAATTAGTGAAGAATTTTTAAATTTCAAAAATAGTACATTAGACGAAGAAAACCGTCTAGATTCGCCATTCCGTTGAATGTACGGTCAATATTGGAGATCAAAAACATAACATTAAACTAATTTATGTATCCATAGTGAAGGATAGGTCAAAACTTGTTAGGTTTGTTCATTTACCTTTTGTACTCTAAGATACTCGTTTCAAGGATCGCTCGTGCGCTTGAAAAATGCGACCAGTAAGTTCTTTCAATGGACTGAAGCGTTTGCTAACTGCAATATGCATATTATGCACGTGTTGCTGGTAAACTCGTTTAGCTCAATTTTTCAATTAAAAACCTGGAAATCCTTGAGAAATCAGAAAAGTCGTCTTATCGTTATAATTATTAAAAAAAAAAAAAAAAAAAATCATGAAAAGCTGAAAACACCGGAAAAGTCAGGGGATTTTAAGAACGAAATTTTATTTGTCTGAACTACTTCTTTTTTTTACCTCACCCTGCTGTTTAGTAGGAGATGTTTCATGAAATAAATTAGTCAACTTTTGCAAAACTTCTCCATTTACACACATTCAAACACTATATATGTACATGCATAATAGAGAGGGACCTCTGGTAGGGAAAATATAGTTGCATATTTACACTACATATATACCTGGAAATTTGTAAATTGTGACCTGAAAAAACTGGAATAGTCAGGGAATTTGTGCTCGCAAAATAAGTGTAAACCCTGTGCTATTATTTTATTTTTATTATTTTATACATAGTTAGTATCAACAAAATACTTCTGAGCTTCGTGGTTCATACGATAGATTTTGAAGCGGTCTGACAGGAAAGAGGTTAAATTGCCATTACTGTTCGTGTATGCTTTTAGTAGGGGTTACTGTCGCCTTACTCTTATTGACAAAGCGAGGTCAATTCTTTCTAGGTAAATAAGGTAGTTCTTACATTGTAGACTGTTCGTATGCTCTTTCCTATGAATTTGTTCTTAGTAAAGATCAATAGTAGTAAAATGTTATTCACGATCGCACCTTTCAGTACAAACAAGGGATATTTTGTTAAGAATTAACTCACTGAGTTCTCTGAGTGAATGAAGATCATTAGTGTTCGTATGGTGGTTTGAACTGTTTGTTTTGTTTTGTTAGAATTTAGTGTTCTTATATTTGTTTATTTAACGTATTCCAGATTCAGCCTACAGGGCCAATTTACAATTGAATCTTTAATAAACAACAACAAACAGCAACAACAATGGGGAAAGAAGTGAATTGAAGGAAGTCTGCCATGGCTTATATTTAAAGGTACAACTCCGACATTCACCTGGTGGAACTGAGGGAAAACAGCAGAAACAAAACTGTCAGGATTGAGTTCTGAACTCGTGGCACCGAGATAAACTACATACATTGCTTGCTAGAAATCCTTTTTTCACTAAGACCAGTAAAGAATTCCATTAGGGCTACTTATTTTAGATTTGAATAGTATGCAAACGGTGGCAAGAGTTGAGTACAGTTTAATAGAAATATATACTCTACTAAATAACTGGACATGCAGACGTGAAATAATGAATTTCTTTACGTGTTATTCGGGAGCAACGCTTTATGTTGTTGAAGCGTGAAAAAAAAATCTCTACACGTTTATGCTTACCTGAAAAGACACTCAGAAAACAAGATTTATTTAAACAACGTATCAAACTTCTATCTCTGTACTACAAATATTGAAACTCGTTTGTTATTCATGTCATAACTTCATTAAAATTTCAATGAACAAATGAAGGAAACATGTTACAACTCTTTGAAGACAGACATTTATGGGAGATAAAGTGTTATAGATGTTTTTCCATGTAGATCGTGGAATTACAAGTGCGATTTGTACATTCTGTGAATTGATTATATATATATATATATATATATATATATATATATATATATATATATATTGATATTGTATATATGATTCTAGTTATAATATTTAATCGTATAAAATTGAAAAGAAAAAATACATTTTCTTAACAGTGTAGGGTACCATCGCCATCTTTGGTTTTTTAGCTCATTGATTTATATGGGGATTTTTTTTAATGAATCTGAATTAAGTTATGTATGATTTTACTGATTTCTTCTTCAAGCGCACTGAAAGTATAAGATTGTAAACTTTTATAGTATGAAAAAAAAAGTTTCGTTTCAGATATCGCGAGAGGCCTTAGTACACCGGTTTGACCGTAGGCACGCATAAGGAAAGCTCATGTGCGAAGTCCCAGCAAACCTACTGTACAAGCAGGCGTAGAGCTTGGTGTACCATATGGAAGTACCCATGCCAGATAATATTGATGATCTGAAGAATCGGATTAGAGTGGTTGTGGGTAGGGTTGACCAGGATATGCTCCGATGTGTGTCGATGGAGTTGGAGCTATCGTGTGACTAAAGGAGACCAGCACTTGTAATGTGTAACTAGAACTTTGTGAGGTTTTTAGTTTGTTTTTATGCTATGTTCCAATACTCTACACCTTATACTTTCAACAAAAAAATGCGAACGAAATCAAGATCATCATTTGTAGTAGCCTTGTATAAATTTAAGATTTGGTTATTATTTATTATACGTAATAAAATTTAATTTTCACGAAGCTTCATGTATACGAATAAACTAACAAACGAAGATGGCTCGGGTATTCAGCATCGTTAAGTTGTATGCAATAATATGCATGTGTGTGGAAAGTAATTATGTTATAACTATATCTTTCCAGAAACTGGGGGCAGGAAGTGAAGATTCTAACATGTCCATTACAAATTTGTCCGGCATTAGTAGTCCATTGGAAGCTCGTCATTTATCTGACTCTGCTATGGAAGACAGTGCGACGAATCATGTAAAGCAGCGTAATAATAATAACAATAAGGATGAAACGAAAGAAAGCGTGAAGTCGAAGGAAGACGCTAAAGACATTTCAGAACAGGATAAACAGACTCGACAGGAGAAAAAGGAGAAGGACCGCAAGGATGGAGTGAAGAAAAGCGAATGGGATATGTTTGCGGAAAATGATATCTTCAGTGAAGAGTACAATGTAAGTACAAAGAGTATTTGGTGATAGAATGTAGCTTTCATATAAGTCTTTCGGTCCACGGACAAAACGAGACAGCGCCATTAATGTTCTGCACGTCAAAATATTAAGACTTCCAACGTATTCAGTGCGTAATAGCGAGAAGCAGTCCAGTGTGTCAAGAATAGATTCTATCTCCACCGGTATTTTTTTCTGCTAATACTGGAAGTGGTACAGATCCGATACTCCTGGTTTAAATATTTAAAAGGAGGTTTCATCTCTGTTCTTAAATCTGTATTGAGTCGGAATTGGTAGAAATTGCCATTTCTTGTTGCATCAACGCTGATCGTGATATAGAGGGAAAACGGTAATAAATCTTGGTAATAAAATCTATTTTTACGCGTATGTGGGTTCAGCTTTGAAAATAGGTTCAATCTCTGCCCTTATCTCTATTGAAACTGACATCAGCTTTGAAAATAGGTTCAATCTCTGCCCTTATCTCTCTTGAAACTGACATCAGCTTTGAAAATAGGTTCAATCTCTGCCCTTATCTCTATTGAAACCGACATCAGCTTTGAAAATAGGTTCAATCTCTGCCCTTATCTCTATTGAAACCGACATCAGCTTTGAAAATAGGTTCAATCTCTGCCCTTATCTCTATTGAAACCGACATCAGCTTTGAAAATAGGTTCAATCTCTGCTCTTATCTCTATTGAAAGCGACATCAGCTTTGAAAATAGGTTCAATCTCTACCCTTATCTCTATTGAAACCGACATCAGCTTTAAAAATAGGTTCAATCTCTACCCTTATCTCTATTGAAACCGACATCAGCTTTGAAAATAGGTTCAATCTCTACCCTTATCTCTATTGAAACCGACATCAGCTTTGAAAATAGGTTCAATCTCTACCCTTATCTCTATTGAAACCGACATCAGCTTTGAAAATAGGTTCAATCTCTACCCTTATCTCTATTGAAACCGACATCAGCTTTGAAAATAGGTTCAATCTCTACCCTTATCTCTATTGAAACCGACATCAGCTTTGAAAATAGGTTCAATCTCTACCCTTATCTCTATTGAAACCGACATCAGCTTTGAAAATAGGTTCAATCTCTGCTCTTATCTCTATTGAAACCGACATCAGCTTTGAAAATAGGTTCAATCTCTGCTCTTATCTCTATTGAAACCGACATCAGCTTTGAAAATAGGTTCAATCTCTACCCTTATCTCTATTGAAACCGACATCAGCTTTAAAAATAGGTTCAATCTCTACCCTTATCTCTATTGAAACCGACATCAGCTTTAAAAATAGGTTCAATCTCTACCCTTATCTCTATTGAAACCGACATCAGCTTTGAAAATAGGTTCAATCTCTGCCCTTATCTCTATTGAAACCGACATCAGCTTTGAAAATAGGTTCAATCTCTGCTCTTATCTCTATTGAAACCGACATCAGCTTTGAAAATAGGTTCAATCTCTACCCTTATCTCTATTGAAACCGACATCAGCTTTAAAAATAGGTTCAATCTCTACCCTTATCTCTATTGAAACCGACATCAGCTTTAAAAATAGGTTCAATCTCTACCCTTATCTCTATTGAAACCGACATCAGCTTTGAAAATAGGTTCAATCTCTACCCTTATCTCTATTGAAACCGACATCAGCTTTAAAAATAGGTTCAATCTCTGCTCTTATCTCTATTGAAACCGACATCAGCTTTGAAAATAGGTTCAATCTCTACCCTTATCTCTATTGAAACCGACATCAGCTTTAAAAATAGGTTCAATCTCTGCTCTTATCTCTATTGAAACCGACAGCAATAGAAGCATAACACCACTGAAGATTTTAATATTAATCCTCATAAACTAAAAATGGTAGTAGTTAGCGACGATTTAGTTTTCTTTCAAATGAAACATAACAGGCAGATCGAAGATACACATTGGAAAGCTATGGAATGGGCCGTCGAATGTCCTTACCAGAGGAAGGCTGGATGAAAGGGGCCCTCTTGGGGAACAAGCAAAACATGGGCAACCGCTCAACATTGGTTTATAATCGTATGAACAACGGTTATACAAAACTACGTATATATACTTTACAATCATACACAGGATAGGTCTCACAAGTTACATTGAATATTTAGCAACCTTCAAAGTAATTTCTAAGTTCATCGATGGTCCGTTGGATACCATCTGTTTTATGTGAAGCGCTAACATGAGCCACCTCACGTTGAAATGCAGTCACAATCTCTGGTTTGTTAGCAAAACATTTTCCACCAATGGCTGTTTCACTTTGGGGATTAGATCATAATTGCATGGACTAAGATCAGGAAAATATGGCGGGTGTGGAAGAACTTCCCATCCCCACTCACACGTTGTTCACTCTTCGTAACCTCCATTCCGGACCATTTTCGCTCACCTACTGAACTTCGGGACGTGCTCAGACATGCAGCTCTATTTACATACACCATCTCTGTGGGACCCACTCAACCTTACATGCCATAAGCTTACCTTGACGTTAAAATATCAAGGAAAATAAATCTCGTAACTGTTTCCTCCATGAAAGAGATTTTTTTTAAGGAGGTAATACAAAATATGTTCATTGCAAGGTAGTCCTGAACTAAGTCAACAAATTCTTGTCGATTTTCCGTTCCCGAAGTATTCATATTGTATGGGATTACTTTTCCATTTACATGGAACGTCACCTCCTCTGTAGAAACTAGGTTCTCGCAAAAGTTGTCATCATCCGGTATTAGCATTTGAGTGAAACTTTTTCGGTATGGCTTCGTGGATAGATGTTTACGTAGAATACGCCATAACGTTCTAGGTGGAATTTCAAGTTCCCTTCATCTAGCATGAATTGATTTCTTCGGACTCGTATCAGTAGGTTGCACTAACTCGTTCCACAACACCTCCAGAGACACTGCAGGCTTCACTGTTTTTGCCTTTGCAAATGCAATCCTATTCCTTAAACAGAGTAACCGAAGTGATAGTTCGCTCACCTCTGGTGCCTGGAAATCGTGGTTCGATCCCAAACCATATAAGTTTGTGCTGGACAGCGCAGTGTTCATGGGTTTTCTCCATTCCACCATTTATTTATTATTTCAGAGTGCCTATCGGTCACGAAAGTCACGAAATCAGAAAACGGTCATGAAAGTCAAGAAAATGTCACGAAATTTAACTTTTGAGTCACGATTTTTTTTAAAAATATATATCTACAAATATAGACTGAAAAATTTTGTGCTGTAAAACGTCAAAATTCACCCCCAAAAATGTCTATGGTCGGCTTTAGACGCTACCAAATCGCAAGCAAAGCAACGCTTCTATCGCATGCATGAAAACTCGACCCAGTTCGCACCCAAATTCACTCTTGAGAATGTTACTAAATTTTATGGTTTGGGAAAGAAAAAGTAACGAAATTTAATTTTGGAATTTTAGTAGACACCCTGTATTCGTTCACTTTCATTAATCACCTGTCTTTGGCATACAGGTCAAACTGTGAGATGTAAAACAGAAAGATTTCCTTTTTATTTATTGTTTCTAAATATATGCAAATAAATTAATTGATTTTTTTTTTTTCTCAGAGTCCTGGCGCAGTGGAAAAATTGCACGGAGCACCTGAAAATCCAAGTCTAACAGATAATTGGGATGACGCTGAGGGTTATTACAGAGTTCGTATCGGTGAAGTGCTAGATGGACGTTATGTTGTGTATGGTTACACTGGACAAGGTGTGTTCTCAAATGTGATACGTGCAAGAGATGGAGCAAGAGGGAATCTAGATGTAGCTGTGAAGATTATACGCAACAATGAAATTATGTAAGTATTTTGTGTGGAAAGTCTTTAAGCCAGCGTTTTCCAACCGCTGTGCCGCGGCACACCAGTGTGCCGCGAGGAAATCGAAACAAATTATTAATTCTATAGGAACCAAATTCCAAGATATAGAGGAAAATGTATATTTGTATTTCACATTACTATGAACCTCTACTAAAATATAAATCTACAATTTTAAGTTTCATACTGCTTTACTTTTCTGTACATTTTTAATGTTGAAAAACGTATTTATTATTGTCATGACCATTATTGCTTCTTTGTTGTTGCAGACTATTTCGTAACTTGAAATTTTAACATATCATTCAATAAATTCAAGAAAACAAACATGCACACAAATTACCTACATTTGTGTTTTAAAAGTATAGGAGATTTGTTTATTTGTTTCTTACTTACTGATCTTCCCTTTTAGTGAAAGGTTAGATACAGTTTTCAAAAGAGAAAATGGATTTTTAAAAACCCGAGTTTTATATTTCATTGCAAGTGTTTTCTATTTTAAAATTAGAATAAAAAATAAGCATAATGATTTACCACGGGGGAAAATCAGTGATCGAGCTTTTTTCTCTGTAAGAAGAAGATCAGTAATCACATAAAAATACCACCGTATTTTATATTTACAAATAATAATAGTAATAATTATATATATATATATATATATATATATATGGGTGTGCCGCGAGAATTCAAGTTACACCTGTAGTGTGCCGCAACTTGAAAAAGGTTGGGAAACGCTGCTTTAAGCATTTGCATAAACTTAGATAACTTAGTGATATATAACGGAGCATTTGTTCATTTTCTTTTTTACTCGTTACTATATCATACAACAGATCATTGTGCTTTGAATTAAAAACTTACTGATAGTATTTCTGATATATTCAGTATGTTTATGTTTCAGTAATCATGTTTCATATATATATATATATATATATATATATATATATATATACAGAGGGTTGATTAATTCGTGTGTCAATTTCATTTGTTCACTGTGCAAAAGTGGTATGAGGTAAAGCCGTACCATTTGGTGTAACTTTAGATGAAGGGCATAAGTTTTGTTTCTCCATAGAAGCATGTCACTCGTACTAAAGATTGAAGAGATTTAAGGTCAAATTTCGATTTTTTCCTTATGGGGCTGCAATGGTAAGTTCTGAAAGAACCTGAAAAAATGTAAATCGAAGTGATAAAAAAAAAGCTCTATGGTATGATTCTATGTCGCAAGCCGACCAAATATGCGTCAATCGAGTGTCATGGTCAGAGGTCACGGTCAGATCAAGGTCACAGGTCATCTTGAGAAACCATTTGAATACACTGAACGCAACGCAATGTCCGTACCTCATCATGTCAAATGGGTTCTCAAGGTGACCTGTGACCTTGATCTGACAGTGACCTCTGACCATGACACTTGATTGACGCATATTTGGTCGGCTTGCGACATAGAATCATAACATACAGCTTTTTCTTTGTTATCACTCCGATTTACGTTTTCTCAGGCTCTTTCAGAACTTACCATTGCAATCCCATAAGGAAAAAAATCGAAATTTGACCTTTGACCCTATATCTCTTCAATCTTTAGTACAAGTAATATGTTTCTATGGCGAAACAAAACTTATTTCCTTCGTCTAAAGTTACACTAAATTACACGGCTTTACCTCATACCACTTTTGCACAGTGAACAAATGAAATTGACACACGAATTAATCAACCCTCTGTGTATATATATACTCTCATGATCGTTATTTCTTCATACACTTATATATTGAGATTAGTAAATAAAAATACAACTTTGTGCCCATAATGGCTTATTATTGGATTGTAGGAAAGAAGGATAAAAAAAAATAAAGCTAGAAAAATACAATGACCGGTTAATTGCTATTAATAAGTTATTGTAAAGAAGAAAATATTAGGCTAGTGTGAATGAAATATCCATCCTAAGTGGGTCATTTCCAAAAGCCAAAAGTATGAAAACTACAATACCTGGTTATTATGTTTATTGCTGGTGGCAAAAGAAGACAATGTGATAACCAAACTCGGGAATCGAACTTGGACTTCGTCCAGCATCTGTTCATTGATAACTTCACTAATGGCAACCTAATCGCTTAAAAAGCTATCTGGACACAAGTGTTGTTTTTCCGCAAATTTTGATGTGGTTCAAACAAAACGAAATTTTGTTCCAACCTCACCACAAACAACCGCAAAAAACTACAATATTGGAAGTTATATTAAAGCAATAACTTTAGCAATATAAGTTCATTGTAAAGAACATTAAAAAAACAAAACAAAAAAAAAAAAAAAAAACTATAATAGGAGAACTACGCTTATAACCAACAACGAGGGAATATTGAATTCAATGCATCTTCAGCTCAATTAATTATATTTGACAAGTTAATAACAGCTACATACTTACGTTCTTTATTATAGGTTAACAAAAAGTTTAAATAATGAATGAAAGAAAAGAAGAATTAAACGACAGATACAACACAGATCTAATTGCTATTCTTCCATTTGCACAATACTGTGTCATTCTTCCCGCTTCTCAGACGAAGCCCCGCCCACGGGTCTACTGGGTGTCTATCGGTCACGTAAGAAATTTGGTTTTTGGGTCACGATTTTTTTTTTTTTTTTTTTTTTTTTTTTTTTTATCTGTACAAATAGAAGTAGAGACTGGAATATTTTGTTCTATAAAATGTCAAAATTCACCGCCTAAAATGGTCTTCCATTTGCGCAATACTGTGTCATTCTTCCCGCTTCTCAGACGAAGCCCCGTCCACGGGTCTACAGGGTGTCTATCGGTCACGTAAGAAATTTAGTTTTTGGGTCACGATTTTTTTTTTTTTTTTTTTTTATCTGTACAAATAGAAGTAGAGACTGGAATATTTTGTTCTATAAAACGTCAAAATTCACCGCCTAAAATGGACGGCTTTAGACGCTACGAAATCGCAAGTAAAGCACAGTTCTATCGCATACATGAAAATTCAGCCTATAGTGCAATTGATACTACTTGTCCTTTCTGACAGCTCGCTGCGCGCACGGGGTGCTCAATGTTGTGTTCCCAGCTTTCGCGTTGGATATTGAAATACGAAATTATTCACTGCAAGTAAATCCCATTTTTATAAAGTTAAAGAACACAAAAGATAACTAAAAGAATGCTCTCAATAACCAGGAGGCCCACTACTCAAGTTGACATTCGACTAAAACAATGTGCATTTGTTTATATTCAAATTGGCAACGTGCGGAAACGGTAGAAAGTTTACCATTACGGAGCGAGAGAAATGAGCCACTGTAATTGGCTGAACGTGTGCTGTTGCCATAGAAACAGTTCTTGCCTCATTGTTATGACCACGTGCAGGAAGGAAAAAAACAGAAAGCAACTGTTAGAAAGGACAAGTTGTATAAAATGGACTGTAATCCGCACCTGAGATTGTCCTTCAGCTGACACCATTGAGCAGTGGCGATTCCTATTCTAACCAGTTTATTCAACTGTGAGGAGGCACTAAGTTTTTATCGCTGTAGGGAACAGCCTTTGACAGTATAAATAAGATAAATGCTAAAGATTATAGGTACTGTTATTAAGTTTTAAGTACTGTTATTACTGTTTAAGTACTGTTATTAAGTTTGAAATTTTATAGTTCGGTAAAGAAAAGGTCACGAAAAAGTCACGAAATTTAATTTTTGAATTTTAGTAGACACCCTGCTTTTGAATATTTCTGGATGCTTGCCGGCAAAGTTGGCGGTGCATTTCATGCAGATTCACTGAAAGTCGGGGAAATTAGTACCAGAATTTCAGTTATGTTCTTCTGTTCTTTAAAAGGTGAAACTTTTACATTGAAAATAATAGGGGACACTTCGAACACTTCATTTGGTTAACCTAAATTAATGTTATAATTTGTAAGAATTTAATAGTTTTGTAGTTAATAAATAATTCATTTCAAATGCATTTTTGCCAGGTGACTTAAGGCCGACCCGGTAAGCATACACTTAAGTTACTATTCGGTGGAAAAAACTGTCCCTAGTAAACTAAGTAATTAGATAGGTAAATTATTTATCCTATCCTGAAGGAAATTTTAATCGTGTTTGTTCTATATTTCAGGCATAAGACTGGACTGAAGGAATTAGAAATTTTGAAACGACTGAACGATGCCGATCCAGATGATAGATTCCACTGTTTAAGACTTTTTCGACATTTTTTTCATAAACAACATCTCTGCATGGTGTTCGAACCATTGAGCATGAATTTGCGAGAGGTAAGGTTATGCAATGTATAGCATAAAACGTTGTTTTAAATTAACTTCAAATTTACTAAGCTTCATGTTCCCAGTGACCATGCGAAACGATTAACTGCTTCTGAATGTTTCGGATACCGATCCGATTATCCTTCATCGGAGAACAATGTTTCAGTTATGTGGAAGATACAAGTCATATTATTTCCTTGCTTCAACTTAATGAATCTCAGTATTAATATTTGTCTGATTAAGGAATTGCACATGAAGTTGAAACAACCTTCTACGTGACTGAGTAAACTTCGTTCTGTTGACGAAGAATGACCGGATCGTTATTCGAAATATGTAGAAGCAGTTATAGTCCGCGTCACCAGAATTGGCCCGTGTGGCGTCAGCCAATTAGCTCGCAGTGCGTTGTTACTAAACCTTCAGGAAGGAATCTAATCATACATAATTGTCCACAAATACGAACAAAATCAATTATAAATGATTAGATTCCTCCCCGATGGTTTAGTAATAGCGTACTGCGAGCTTATTGGCTGATGCCACACACCAATTCGGGTGACGCGGACTAAAGTCGTTTCGGTATCATTGAGAACATAAAGATTAGTAATTTTGAAGTTCAATTAAAACAAAAGTAGTAAAGATAATCATTATTTTTTGTGTAAAGTGATTCTTCATTTTACGTGTGAAATGTGTATAATGTATAGGGGGGGGGGGGGAGGTAACAAAAAGTCGTGCAATTACCTGGAAGAAAACAGTTGTGCATATTTTTAAGATAGTGATGGTATTAATCCTTCTTACGTAGTCATCGTGCTTTGTGACATTTTTACCGGCAATTCTTCACTTTTTGTAAGACATTTTTGTAGAAGTCTGCACTTTAGGTTTAAACCACATTTCAGCCTCAGAAATGACGTTATCCCTCCTGTTAAAATCGTGTCCTTTAAGTGGACGCTTCTTTCTGAAAAAAAAAAAAAAAAAAATGAAATAAGTTATGGTAGATCCAGTGAATATGGAATGTGATGCAAGATTTCATGACCTAACTGTTCTACCTTCACCATGAATGCATTGGCTGAATAAGCTGTCCGGTGCATTTTCCGCGAACAGCACTACATGTTTGTTGATCATTTCTCGACTTTTGATCTTCACTTCCTATTGTAACCGAGTTAGAAGATAAGAATAATATTTACTAGTGATAGTTAAACCATCTGACTGGTGGTCTATCACGATGATTCGCACTCATATTCCCAGAACACGGACAGCATCACTTTGGCTGCAGACTTTTGCCTTTTTGGGGATGGGGAAGGAGGGATGTTTCCACTGCTTGCTAATTTCCGTTGTTTCTAGATCATAAAGATATTCCCAACTTTCATCCATTGTGACTTGTTGGCCTAAAAAATCTCTTCTTTCGCTTACATCGATCCAACTTTTCCGTTGACGGTTCCTCTCAAATTCTCTGTGGAAAAGGAGTAAGCAGCGTTGTACCGACCGTGCTGACATATTCTGAAGATGCAGCTGGTTAAGAATTATATTACAGACGCATCCATAACTAACATCTATTGCAGCCATAACACTTTCAATGTCATCCTCCTCTTTTCCAGTATGATCTCCACCATGATGGTATCATCTGTGAAAGATGGTCTCTCAGATCTCGAGACATCCAAAGTGGTCATGAAGTTGCTCTTTCCACTTGGGTATCATCTTATAGAATGGACTTCCATTTACGTTAACTGCTTTTATCTCTTGAATTTGTTTTCGCTGACTTCCCTTGGAGACAAGAACCTGATAACACGGCGTGCTTCAAGTTTGTCAATCATTGCATCTTGAGTGATTTACCTGTTAAATAAATGCTTTGCTAAGAAGAAACAATGTCCGAGGTTCCTCTCTTGGGTGACTGCACCAAGTCTTTGATACCCTTCGTATACTTATTGAATTGTAAAAGTAGTACATTTAAAATAGAATAGTAACATCAAATGTACTTGCTGATGTGCAAGAAGAATGAACACACAAGAGAAATCTCTTGAAATGACGTGAAACGACGTAATCATTCAGTGGACTCATTTAGATGAAAAGTTTATCTTACTTGTGATTAGAAATACTTCGTCACTTATAGAAGTACGAGGGGTACCCAAAAGAAACCGGAATAACGCTGTGCTGGGCGGAACTTCCGTAGTACGTATTTTCCTCGCTAGGCGATCTGTGTCAAGCAATTCGCTCTGAATTCATTACACCCAGTGATTTCGCCTGGGATGTTTCTCGTTAGTCTTTTTTTTTTTTCTTTCTTTCTTTCTTCGTGAAAGCAGTTTCGCTCTCACTTTGTTTGTAATGGTCTATTTAAAAGAACAGCGTGCAGGTGTAAAATTTTGTTTCCTGCTTAGAAAAAAAGGCCGCAGAAATTATGATATTGAACTGCTTACAAGGACAGTGCAATGCGAAACACTCAAGTGTACGAGTGGTTTTCTCGTTTCAAACAAAGTGAAATATAGACTAATGACCGACCTCGTTTTGCACTCAGTTAACTTTACGAATGGACGAAAATGTCGACAAAACTCATGCACTTGTACTTGAAGACCAACGACGGACCATTGAAGAGATGGATAAGTTACTTGGACTACCTTTCTTGGAGCTCGGTTCAGTGAAGATTAACGAAAGGTTTGGGAATGAAGAAGGCCGCTGCGAAATTTGTGCCTCGGGTTTTGACAATATGCACAAGGAGCGTCAAGTGGAAATATACCGTACTTTAAAAGAACAGCTCCAAAGCGACTGAGACTTAAAAATAATAAAAAAAAAGAATAAAGAGGATCATGAAAGGACAGCCAGTTGAGTACGTAAAAGAGCCAAAGAGATAACAAGGGAGGAGCTGTCAGCCATCAAAACAGATGAGCTTGAAGAATATTTCTGTGAATTGAACTACAGGTTAAAGAAGTGTAGTGGAGAGTATTTTGATTATAAGTTGTTTTGTATATTTAAGGAAAAGTTTTCTTTTTTTTAATCCGCTTTGTTGAGTACTTTCTCGTACATTAAAAAAATACCTTTCTTATTGTACTTTATATATATAATACTAGCAGCGTTCACCCCGCTTCGCTGCGGTCACCCCGGAACGCAATAAACTTTGTTACTTAGATAATTTTTACTTTTTCGCTTTCAAGTGATATGATAAAAACCATAGAAGATTGCAGTAAATGTTAACATTATATCGCCTGTCATTTATGTTAACCCGCCCCGCTTCGCTGCGGTCACCCCGGAACGCAATAAACTTTGTTACTTAGATAATTTTTACTTTTTCGCTTTCAAGTGATATGATAAAAACCATAGTAGATTGCAGTAAATGTTAACATTATATCGCCTGTCATTTATGTTAACCCGCCGAGTGACACGGTCATGCGGGTTGCATATAAATACGTTTATTTTTACCTATGATGAACTAACAAAGGATTTGTACGTTATGGACACTTGAATGGTCAATTATCTCAAGACACTGGTAATTAAAAATTAAAGTGATATGATAAAAACCATCTAGGGTCCAAATCCTAATAACCCCCCAAAAATAAAAGAAATTGGTTCAGCCGTATTAGCGTGATGAGGGAACAAAGGATTTGTGCGTTCTCTTTTATATATATATATATATATATATATATATATATATATATATATATATATATATATATATATTTACAATTACTTGGGTTATTGAAATTACGCGAAAAAAAGTTACGTATATGTTATTTTGTGAACTGGTAACCTCGCTAGTCTAATGGCTAGTGCGTGTTCCTTTGGTACATGAAGTGCGAACGATCCTGGGTTCAATTCCAGGGTATACAACTTTTCAGCGAGTCATTTTGAGCGAGGTTTTTCTGGGTTTTCTTCATTCACAGCAGGCAAATGCCGGGTAACGTAAGGTTCCAGACAGTCTTTTGTTCTCCCCGTCCCCGGATAGTATACTCGCCAAGGGACGTCATCCCTCATTCATGACGGGCTTAAGGCCATAATGCCAGTAATGCCCAGAAATATGTATAAATAATAATTCGTACATGAGATTCCTGATAGGAGAGTATCAAACGAACTGCACTCCTTTTACTTTAAACTGTAGGCTTTGTCCTTTGTAGTTCTGCTGGTGACAGTGTACTTAAATATAATCATTCCACTTATGAACAGCTCTTACATTAAGTACTATTCGTGACTCCTTATAATCTGTTAAGGAATGAGTAGGAAGTTTTGTTTAAAGTTGTCACATGTTCTTAGTATCTTTTGTGACCGTCATGTAGTGTAGCATAAATCATCCAGAAGATACTGTCAATCCATGATTTTGTTTTGACTTAGTTCTTAACATATGGAGTAAAAAAAAAATAAATAAATAAATAAATAAATAAATAAATAAATAAAATAAAATAAAATAAACAGTATCCATAAATTTGGGTATTGAATTAACTTGTGATTTTATTAAACTATTTTCAATTATAGGTGTTGAAGAAGTACGGGAAAGATGTTGGTTTACATGTTAAAGCTGTAAGGTCGTATACTCAGCAGCTGTTTTTAGCCTTAAAATTAATGAAGAAAGCTAATATTTTGCACGCCGATATCAAACCGGACAATATTTTGGTAAGTCATTTTAATATCTAAACACACAAGAATTTAAATATTTATATTCACAGGTATGTCATAAGCATTTATATGGTATTTAATTTTAGCAAGTAATAGTATGTATGTGTACAGGATACTTCAAAATTGATGTTACACCATAATTCTAGTCACGAAAATAAGTCAAAAGATCTTTGTAAAGGAAAATCAACTGAGTTTTCTGATTTCCATCTTCCAAGTTGAGATCTTCACAATTTGTAGAAGGTTAAGTTCCATATCTTCATTCCCATTGTCTTTCAAAATCAAGAAGGGTCATGGAAAGTCAGAGAAATGGTTCGAAATATGACTAGGGTGAGAGAAATTGCTATGCTTCTCAAAAAAGTCAGGGGGAATGCAATCGGATTTCACGAAAATATTCGGTGTTTTCCTCTTGAAGTGCACACTGCTGAGGTTCAGTTCAAGGATTCAGTCTTAATTTTCAGTGATACTTCTATTGCAAGGAAATACAGAAAAGAAGAATTTTGTTAAATTTCAGAATTCTGTGAAAAATTACCTTTTGAACTCGTATTATCACTTTAAATAGTATTGATCTAGTTACATCATTGTAAAGTATGTTACTTAAGAGAAGTTAACAAGTATTACGGCTGTTCGTAGAAGGTATGAATAATACTTAAAAAAAAATCAATGCAAATTCAAAAAAGTTATGATCAAAAAGGCTATAAAAAGATAATTATCCTAAAAAACAAAGAAACTAGAGAAATACCAAAATGTGTTAAAGCTTTGAAAGAAAATCAAATTAAAAAAAAAAAAAAATCTTGGGTGCTATAGAAGAAGAAAATAAGATAGGTTTATTGATCGTAGATAATAATGAAACAGATTGGCCAAATTATGATATACCTTTACATGTTTATCAGTATTTTCAGAATACTGATATATATATATATATGACGTTAGTGTACAATTATTTGGTACTAATGTTTTATTATATTCTAAATGCAGGAAGTTTTACTTACAGGTACTTACAATAAGAGAGTAAGCCTACATTGTATTGAAAATAAAATAAAATAAAATAAAAAGGACGGTATGCGAATGGTGGAAAACGATTTTTTTAAAAAAAAAGTAAATAAATCAAAAGTTGTGCTCTTTTAATCTATTGAACTCGTATTATTACTTTAAATAGTGTTATTCACTTCATTGTATAGTTTTGTTACAAAAGATTTTTTTTTTTTTCTTTTCTCCGTTCTTGTGAGAAATATGACTAAACAACTGACATTTTTAAACACGTAATTCACAGAAGGTGAATTCCATTAAAATTTAAACGGAAAGTTCAGATACTTACTGCATAACCTGTAAAATGTTCGGTGATTTTTCAATTTTCATTTAGTAGAGTTATATAGTTAAATAATAATAATTTCCACTCGTTGAATGTACCGTCCGCAGCAAAAAACCTGCAACATGAGCATGTAAGTTTATTGTGAAATTGCGCCTAACAGCCCAGGGAATCAACATAACGTCCAAGTGGCACGAATCATACCAGAAGAAACATCAGCGTAATCCCCTGCACACTTATTTTCGAGCAAAGACTTTGCCGTTTTTTCAATAAACTTACATGCTCATGTTGCAGGTTTTTTTGCTGCGGACTTTACAAGATCGAATGGGTTTGAGTCTTGCTGAGCTCACTATTCTAACGAGTAATACAGGTGTATGTACCAGAATAGGTACATTAGTAATGAGACAACGACCAATGAAATCTTTATCAATATAATATGTGCTTTTGTATGCAATTCAACTTGAATAGTGTGAAGTGGGATATTGTCGAAATAATGGTGTCACTTTTACATGTCACTCGTTGAGGTAGTAAAAAGGTCAAGTAAGATACAGGTTGTATTTTGAACTTGCCTACTCATAGGCATGGGAAAAATTGTATAATTGTATGCACTAGATAAGCGCCACAATTAGAATCTGTTGTAAGTTCTTATTAAATACTCAATAATTGTAGTTTCTGTGAGGCTGTTGTTCTTGCTCGCAAAGTACTGTAACATTTGCCCCTTTTATACATGATTTTGTCATTAATTTGGAGGGTTTTGATTTTTTTGTAGGGCTGGCCATTTGCTAAAACACACAACCTGCTGTACAAGATAAAATTCACTTGTGTGGTGTACGTATTCTCTCATAAAATTTCAAATTTCTTGTTCTGGAAATTGAATATTTATTTTTATGCTGAAATTATTTGCTCTGAAAATAGGAGTTACATAATTTGTTTTATAAAATATATTTTTAATTAATGAAATTGTTAATTTAATATATTGACTTTTTTGTGTGTGAAATCCGTTCTCGGTCGAATTTGCAGTGAATTAAGTGGTATAAACGGCATCCTAACTTCTGCTTTGTTAATAATTTTTCAATTAATCGAATTATTTTAGGACTTTCTTTTATTGATCCGTGGCAACTAATGTAATAAAAAAAGTCATGACTATAGAAAGGATTTCATTAATATGAATTTGTGGTGGACTAATCCGGTCATAGAATTTTGTGGGTGCTCTCGTTTCTTTCCATCTTCCAATAATTTATTTCATAATCATTTTCATTTAAGTCATCATTATTTTAAGGGTACCATCTTAAAATTAATCCTTTGTTTGTAATACTGAAAGGAGATTTTAATACTTTTATCTGTATTGTTTGTAATTTTTTATGGTGATTTTTTTTGGGACGTAGGCTTCTCTCATAAAAAGCCCTTGGGAAAAAACGGATTTTTTGTGATTTTCTTATGTAAGTACCACCTTTGCTTTCCTGTAGTGGATTCTACAATTAAGAAAGTGCATATACAACATTTAATATTTGTGAGTCCTATATTCAGTTTCGGGGTAGCTATTTTGATTGGTTTTCAAACAGGCATTGCACTGGTTGTCAGGAAGGGTAAGTTGTGCAACCCAAATATCCCAAATGTCGTTTCGGTTGCCTAACCATTTTGTGTAGTTCCTGGAAGTTACACATCTTGTCATGTGTGTTTAGTGATCATTTAAATTCAAACTAGCAAGAAAAGGCACCATATACCAACAAACAGATATATAAAGATATAGGTAGTAAAATTTCATTATTCACAGAATTCCATATGCATACAGTTGAAGAAGTAACTCGTGGAAACAAACTTGAGAAAATAAGTGGATCAGTGGAGAAATGTGTGTTCGCAAACAAGTGTGAACTTATTCCGATTCTTTTTATGTTAAGTTTATATCTTATTAAAAATTATTTTTATTTAAGTTGGTTAATATAAGTTTTCTTTCTTTCTTTCTTTCTTTCTTTGTAGGTTAGTGAAAGTAAATTGGTTTTAAAACTCTGTGATTTTGGCTCTGCGTCACATGTAGCCGAAAATGAAATCACACCATATCTTGTAAGCAGATTCTACAGAGCGCCAGAAATCAGTAAGTATTATTAATTTACAATTTATTCAAGCCTTTGGTATTTTCATATATATAAAAGAGAAAGAAAGAATACTGTTTTTGTGTTCCTTATAGACAATACAGTTTTAAAGTACTTAGTGCAGGCAAAGGTTTTGATGCGCATGTCAGTAGGTGGTACGCACAAACAAGTGGAGCATGGATGTTCTATACAGAAGTTTATTGGTTACAGCTAAACGTACAAGCGATAGGTACATGCTATTCAAAATGTCCTCGCGAGCAGTCACCCGGGCCCGTAAACTTGTTAATGGTACAGGTAATACTTCCAAAAATAACGCTGTTGTTGCTCGCCTAAGGGCACTTTTCAGGGACACAGTATCATGATGTCACATTGAGCAAACCTTGGCATCTCAAGTTTTACCACAGATCATTGTTTTGCGTTATGGACTTGCGCTTAATCCTGTTGGGAAACTCTATTGAAAAAGAGGATATGCCTTGGAAGTTTCACTACAGGTATCAGAACATCAGACTGATAATTCACATTACGCGTTTCCACTCGAGTTACGCAGAAGTGGAGCTTTGTGGTTTGATAATAAGAAACCCTACGACACCATCACTACGGTAGGATGTTGCATTTTGGATGTTCCCCAATATTTTTCTCTATAGTGAAGATTTTTCGTCCATCAACAAAACGAAGTGATGCACCTGTAAACCGCCGGAGAAATTGCTGTGCTTTTATGACCACTTTCATTATAGCTGCAGGGTTAGGAAAATTTATATTTCATCATGTATTTTTCCCTAAACAGTACTTCTGTAGGCATTTTCCGCTCTGGAAACTGCATCCGTTCCACTGCAGACGATGTTTTATTCGCAAAATTGCGGGCGAATAGTCGCATCATGGTGGGATTTGTCGTCATTCGTATCTGCTCATCAGTTTCTGGAATTCGCATGTCGTTGGCAGTGGGGGAAGTGCAGTTCATTTACACTTACTGGGAAATTTTCATTTGGTTCCAGTTGAAACATCCTTTAATGCGTGAAGAGTATTTGAAAGAATATTACTTTGATACAAGTTGAAAAATTCAGGAAGTAGTGAAAAAGTAAGAGGAATTATAATTAGTATTCAAAATACTATGTTACATATCTGAAAGTAATTTGCTTTATCTGAGCTACATTTCAATGTTTATGCTCTGTGGCTTAGGGCCGAAAATTCTACCAAAAATGCAATATTATTAATGTGTAACGAAAAAAAAAAAAAAATATCCGGAAATGAGACTAGCAAACGATATATCCGATTGAGCTGAACATGATATGGGTGAGTGTAAATTCCCATGACTAGGTTTCAGAAAAATGAACGAAAACATATATATATACCTTATTTGCGCGAATATAAGCCGAATGGGAAAAGTAAATCTCGAATATAGGCCGCAGTACTAAATTTATGAGGAAGTTCAATTACACAGTACTTTGAGATGCATCTCTCTTCTTTAACTCTTGCATAACTAAGGGTGACTCGTGAAGATCACCTTCTCTTTTTGTAATAGTGACTGAGCAGCATTCTGTATCGTCTAGTAACTGTGAAGAATCAGACGCTGGTGATGCTGAGAGGGTGGGAAGTGATTATGCTTGATTTGGGCGGGTACAAACAACCTGACCCAGTTTTGCGAAACAAAGTTGCTTTTTTTTTTTTTTTTTTTCTTCTCAAGAACAGTCACTGTATATAAATATTCTGTGTATATTATAACAAAGATACGTATTCCTGTTAATAAAAGTATTAAGTGTACAAGTTTTTTGTTCCAGTGTTAACGGTACAAAATGAAAATTTTTGTGAACAAAATGTTTTTCTGCTATTTTCTTAAGTCTTTGATAGTTTACAAACGTAACTGTAGTAATTTGTAATGGTATTCATTTCAATCCACAAGATACGTCTACATGTTATTTTTAAATTGACGATTTATGATCTGAGAGGGGAAATGTAGGCCTCGATTATAGGCCGCGCCATGATTTTTTCAAGCCAAAATTTTGAAAAAAAAAAAGAAAAGAAAAAAGTGCGGCCTATACTCGCGCAAATACGGTATATATAAAATGAAACAAAAAAAGTTCTAATAAACATGGGTCGAGAAGTATCCTTTCAGAGTTATGAACCACCGAATATTCGAAAAATCACGTTTCAAAACGCCCTGGCTTAGAAACTATAGGACCTGTCCCAAGCGGTTTAAGGAATTACTCAGAAACTAGTATGCGTTCTGTCTAAATATCCATGTTTCAGAATTCACCGGTACCAGAGAAACGAACGCACCATTAGTACGTAAAGAAGTATCTCTATACCTCAACTTCCATTTTACAGTTCGTTTTGCCGATAACGAAGGATGGTAAAACATGGATATTTAGATAGAGCGCATACTAGTTCCTGAGTAATTCCTTAAACCGCTTGGGACAGGTTTTATAGTTTCTAAGGCAGGGCGTTTTGAAACTTTTTTTTTTTTTTTTAAATATTCGGCGGTTCATAACTGAAAGGAGACGTTTTTCGACCCATGTTTATTAGAACTTTTTTCTTTAATTTCATATAAGGAAACACCTCCCAAAGTGTTTTGGTGTTGCTACCTTCCACCCTGTATATATACAAGGTGGCCCAAAAGTAGGTATACAGTACAGTACTGATCAGCTCATTGCATTTTATACCATTTCTCATTATTATCCATCTGATAGACGTAGTTTCTTTATTATTTGTTCGTAATATGTTTTTACTTTTATCTTAAGCTTGGAAGAGCCGAAGCAAATAAACCCTAAACTAGAATGTTATACTTGTTCAATGCAAGGTGAATATCTACTTTTAAGCCACCCTGTATATATATATATATATATAAATATATATATATATATATATATTGATTCTATATGACTACCATGCCACTTATGAATATGAAACTGATACTGAAGTGTATCTATCCTTAATTGTGATTAAGTCGTAAACTTTCATTTTCGTTTTGACTGCAATATTATTTAAAGATAAGATGTACATCAGTCAGTAAATGATACGAAGCAGAACCAAGTGACATAATTGAGGGTAAATTTTCATGCGTAGTTATCGTGAAAAATGAATTTTTATAACGCTAGAAAATATATCATTTATTGTCAATAATTAGTTATAGGTTTTATTCTTTTGGAACAGATCGTTTATTTATTTGTGTATTATACAAAGTGATTCAATATGACCCCCCACATTTTATAGGCTAATAAAACAAAAACGTATTTTAGGTAGAAATGTCTATTAAAAATATAAAAGGGGTATTGAAAACAGTTTGTAATCACTTTGTTCGGAGTTGACAGTACAGAATGAGCCAGAAGTCAGGTGACAGTCTAGTAACAGAAGTCTGTTGGGCATAGATGATGAATAAGGGGCGGGGAACTAAAAATACGTGACCACCACGACCGCCCTTTTGAGTAAGTAGGCACGGCACATGTTTTAAGACTTTTTTTTTATCAGGAATGCAATGCTGCTGTCCATTTTGTCATATCACCGTTGATGAATTATGGCTTGTTTTATCCCTTTTTTATACCATCACGATACATGCTCGGACACAATGCCCTATGCACAATGATGTGTACCACACGCCTGTTCCACCATACCATAAGCTTCTGACCACCAACCATCCCTAATATATCCAACCAATGAGGGTTATTGTCATTCCAGTAGCGGTTGTTCTGTTTGTTTACTTCTCCGTTGACGTAAAAATTTGCCTCGTCGGAGAACAGCACAGACAAAGGGAAATCTGGATTGGTTGCCAGCTTTGCTGTTGCGCATTGTGCAAACTGCACCCGACGGTCTGGATCGTCCTCTATGAGATGCTGGTGAAGCTGAAACTTGTATGGGTGCCATTTGTAAATGGAAAGATCCTCGGAATGGACGTTCGACTAACTCCACATTCCTAGGATAAACGCCGTGTGCTTCGTTGGGGGCTTTTACTTGTAGCGTTTACTCCATAGGATGGTAATCCAAGTAGAGCAAACATCACATTAGATAGCCATTAATTGAATTTTTCTTCCGAGCGTTAACGAAGAAACAAGTTATCACAAAATGATATCTTCCTTCACCGCTAACTACACATAGAAGAAAATTCGAGTAATGACTTAAAATCGACAAATATTTGAAATTGAAAATTAATTGAACACTTTAAAAATTCACTTGTATCAATATATTGCACCATGCACACAAGGCAAAGAACATGAGGCATAATCTCACAGACGCAACTATAGCAAATGATACACAGGAATATAGGCGTATTTCTTTAATAAAATTATAATACTTACATATCCTCTACAATGAATAGGTCTTTTATGCCAAAAAAAAAAAAAAAAAAAAAAAGTATTGTTAATCTAAAATGTGAGATAATAACAGATACTAATTTTCTAACTTTCAAATCAATCCATTTCAGCAGCGTTGTTTTATACAGTTCTTTAGTTGACACTTTCGCGTCCAATGAATGCTGCTTCCCGCGGTTTCTCTCTTGTTCTCGCTGTTTGCGCGAGCTACGCCTACCAGATGACGTAATCGCAGATAGGGCTGTGATTGGCTGCCGTTGGTTGCCAAGGCCATAGCCACATCGTCTGCAGGATGTTGCTATCCGTGCGAGAATGCATAGCGCTGGTGTAAATATAGCAGTCCTTTTAAAAATAAAAAGGAACTAAATACACCAAAAATAATGCGCAAATGAGTTTATCACATACTGAAAGATCCGAGGACAGCAATTGTAGTTTTCTCATCTGTAGACGTTTTCGGACTACCACTACGATGTCTGTTGACCATAGAACCCGTCTCTCGGAATCTGCTAATGAGTTTGGCCACATCCTTGTGGGATATGGGCTCCCTTTCGGGCTTTAACGCATTAAATTCCGCAGCCACCACACGCGAGCTGCGATTTCCACACATCAGGATGATCTCAGTAGGTTCCTGGATCGTCGCACCATTGTTCAGTCACTGGAATCTGCAACGGTAAAACAGGGCATAATTCATCAACGGTTTGTAATATGATAAAATGGGACAGCAGCATTGCATTCCTGATCAAAAAGCAGTCTTAAAACATGTACCACATGCCTACCTTCCAATTAAAAAAAAAAATTGATATTCAAAATGGCGGTCGTGGTGGTCACTTTTTTTTTTAGGTTCTTCACTCCCACTCATCATCTATGACCAATGTAGACCTCTAGTCCACCTGACTTTTCTGTTAAAGATCTGTCACCTGACTTTTGGCCCACCCTGTACAATTTGAAGACGATTTCTGAAGACTATAGTTTGTAATTGCTAAATATTCTCAGACATACGAGCACTTCTAGGTTGGCTAGATTATTATTATTTCAATACTAAACCCATTGTTCGGAACTTCTCGATCCAATGCAAGTTAATCTCACTTGGAATAGCGAACTTTAAGTGATTTTATTGGGTATTATTGACAATAATTGTATTGTCAGTTGATATGTCATTTCAGTACACAAGAGAACAAAGTAATTGCAAACTGTTATCAATACCATTTTATATTATCGAATAAACAAGTTTCTAGATGTAATACTTTTTGTTTTATTAGCTTTTAAAATGTGGAAGGTTTTATTGGGTCGCCCTGTATATGGAGAATGATAATACTGTAATCATATCCACAATTGTTAGTCTTCTAAGGGCGATACATACACTTTTAACAGTGACACACATGTTACGTGTAAGGTAAGGGCTGTGTTCAGTTCTGTAAATAAGTTAGATATAATGGTTTGAAAGGTTCTTATACTAGGGTGATTCAGAAAGTAATGCCTCCGAGGTGATAGCTTTATTTATGTTTGACAGATAGCACCGATACAGGTATCAGTGGAAAACGTGCAATGTCAACTACAAATGGTGCCATCATTTTTCAACATAGTCCCCATTACGGGCAAGCCACTTCTGCCAACGCGAAACAAGGTTTTTCATGCCGTTGGGGAAGAATTGTAGTGGCTACCGGCGACACAATTGCCGAACTGCGGCTTTCCACCACAGCGTCACAACTGTATCGCTTCCCCTTAAGGTGACCCTTAAGTTTCGGGAAGAGCCAAAAGTCGCAGGTCGCAAAATCCTTGCTATAGGCAGGATGAGGCAGAATGTCAACAACACTTTGCCAGGAGATGGGACAACTTTGAATTTTTTTGGCGGATTAGAGGACGTGTGGCGGTATTCCATCGACTGACGCTTCGTTTCCGGGTCTTAATGGCATATCCACGACTCGTAGCCGGCCATGAGTATTCCTGGGTGCACAACCTACCGCAGTCAGAAATTTCATAACAACCCGCTTTTTAAACCGGACATCACCAATGGATGCCATAGATTGCTCCATTACTCTTTAACGAGAAGAGATAGGAAGGTGAAACAAGTGACATTCTATAGCTTAAACTTCAGTGTATTAATGATAAACAGTTTAGAATGTTTGCAGTACTATTGGCCAAGTAGTGGGCTTGGAGGCATTACTTTCTGAAGCACTCTCGTATCAACTAAAAAAAACTACAAACTGAAGAAAACTGCAATTATTTCTTGTTAATACCACTTAAGTTAGTATCATTGTTCTTTTCTTCTTAATCTACTTGTGTTAGTGATCCCATAACTGTCATTAATAAAAAAAAATGTTTTTAGTTTTAGGCATTCCATATGATTTTGGAATAGATATGTGGTCAGCTGGGTGTACCATATATGAGTTATATACAGGTAAAATCATGTTTCCTGGAAAAACTAATAATCAGGTGAGTATTCTTTTATCTTTTAATAATAAAATGCGCGTAATAAGTACTGTCACAGACCTCAAGATTTAAGAGATAATAAGAGGAAAGCTATGAGATTTGTATTGATAAATTATGTTTTTCGCATATCATTTCTCCTACATAATTTTCGTTATCTGAATACGTAAATAAATAAATAAAAAAGTTGTATGTGTAGTTCTAAATATGGGTTTCCATGTTATCGCAATTTTGTTTATGTATATTTTGCCCTGTCTTGACCAAGGGTTGAACGTTTGAAACGAAAGCTAGAATAACTTATGGATATGCAATCAAACTATCTCTAATGAGCAACATTTTTTTTTTTCTTTCATCTTTTCGGACGCTGGGTAACTTGTACAGATGTTTTGTAAATTTCAAAGCTGTAAATTTCAGACTCAGTGAAACAGGGCAAGTTATTTTTATTTATTTATTTATTTATTTTTTTTTTTTTTAAATTTTCACATTAATAAGAACCCTGTTAGTGTATCCTCTTTCTTTTAATCTCTAATAATGCGTGAGCCAAACGGAAACGATATGTTTAATTAGATATAGAATAACCCAAGAACTAAAGATTTTCATTACTAAGACGCGATGCTTCCTTGTAGTACTTATGTGGTTTGTTTCCGTGTGTTCATTATTTCCAGGTCGCTAATTTTGTAGCAAGAAGCACGCATAGTTGCGGAAGGTAAAATTATGTTTGAAACACGTATATTCATGTTATTTTGACAAGATATGGTATGTAATTTTAGTGAAACTTGTTTAAAGGTTTTTGTAAATGCGTGTAATAATAAAATTGAAAAGTGTAGATACGCTGACTTTCTATTTGAGAGTTTCATTAATACCAAATTCGGTTTTTGGCAATGATGCGATTTTATTTTCAGAAAGATGTTTTAAAAGGCAATGTTAGTGTCCAGTTGTTCTCTGTCCTACATACGGTTTGTAAGCACCCTAAAATGGTTATTGTAAAGTAAACTTTTTAACTTCTTTAGAGCCTCTTGGTACGAATCGGACACATTTAAGTGTATATAATACTTTTTTATCAATACTTTGTGAATGGAAATAAATTGCTTAATATGTTAAATCTAATCTCTCTTCTGAGTACAATGTAATACGAAATAGAACGCTGGGAACATATTCTATAAATAGTAGGTCTTCATTTAATATATTCTAAAGATTCAAAAATTATATTTCATCATTCCACTTTGGAAAATAATAATCTAACAATATAATACTTGGATGTTTTTCTTGCGGGGAGAACTACCAGCAGTTCTTAAACGTAAATATTTTTACTAACTTATTTACCAGTGTCTTGTTTGAATTCTGTAAATTATACAACTATCATGCTATATATAAATTGAAATGAGAATAAAAAGTTTAATAGATATGGACAAAATCTCTTTGAAAAGACTAAATACATATTTTCAAGTTTTTAAGCTGTTGTCTTGTCCCAGGGTATAGAAGAAAGAGGAAAAAAAAAAAAAAAAGATTAACGATCGACCATATGTGCAAGTATTCAAACGGGCAACCGATAATCGTGACCGAATATTTTTTTTTCTTCTTTCTTCTATGCCTTATTAACAAGGAGTTTAATGGTGTGTATTTTTAATCTCACCAGAATGCTTTTATCCGTAATTATCATGTTGGTATGCTTTATTTTAATTGCATTTCCCTTACCATCTTAAATCTGATCAGATCTGATTTGATGACCACTGATAATTATTGAATTATTCGCATTATTGCTTTGCTCATTTAAAACTTGTTAATATGGATATTTTCGATAGTTTCGGTAATCGTGAAGTTCTGTACCCTAGCCACTTGAAGCTGCGTTGCTCACAATCTGCATTTAAAAATTATGTTGTAAGAAGGAAAGATTTTCAGCAAAACTCTGGAAACAAATTCCTTAGTACCTTTGTACATCATTTTTTGTACCTGTATATTTTGAGCTAGACGAGTGAAACTCCGTAGCCATTGTTACATACAGGTGCACAGAAGAACCATCCGAGATGCTGGAATTAGTACTTACTTTAGCCCTCGTTGGCAGCTTGTAAAGCTTCAGCCCTACGTGGCGTGTTATATTCTGACAGATGGTACCGTTCGTCACAAATTGCCTCAAGTAATTGCTGTTCGTTTGCTGATCTATGTTGCCGTTAGTGCAGTTTAGTTGTAGGAAATGCCAAACATTTTTCTGTAGGGTTTATTTTTCGGGAATTACCCGAATACACGGCAGAGTTTTAACTGTTTTGCCTCTGCTAGCGGATCGTCAGCTTTGCTGTTGTATGACATGGTGCTTTGTCATCAGTGAATTGTAGGCATTTCGTAACAGTCCATTTGTGTTAAAGAAGAGTAGCTATCCTTCTTGCAATACTTCGATGTATTTCTCAGCTTTTATTTGCCCGTTGCAACCAATTAATTTACTGTGACCATTTTTCTAAAACGCATTCCACACTATGATATCGTATTTCATTGTAGAATGGTGAAATTGAGGTCTTTTGACCATTTTCATCCCTGTTGAGAATTAACGATATCAACTTTCATCGAAGAACGCAGTATGATTTCAGAAGTGTTGTGGTTAGCTGCATATGGCGGTGACTTAATTATGCATCCGTGTTATTTGTAGTTCTGCAAACAGAGGCTTCTCTTTCGCTACACGTCGGTACATATTCGCACTATACAAATACCATTGGACGGTCTGCGATGACTTACCAAATTTGGATGTGACGTTATTCGCAGATCTGGATATGTGTCTCCTTTAATTCCAGACTATTGCAAGTTTCAGGGTTGGTTACGGTTTACTTGTAATTGAGTCGACACATATTGTTCCATTTTGTTTTAGCTGCATTAAAATCATGTTAACAGTTGCTAACGGAATACGTAATACAGCATTGATGGCGTGCGATCTTCCGCCACATTCTAATTGTCAATTATGCTATCTTCGACGAACTGTCAGCTCCTCACTGCCACGTTTACGGGCCATAGAGCTACTTGTTGTACTGTATGCTCACATCACCTATGTTACAGTTATCGGTCATTTGCATTCTATCGATGTATCCACGAAACCGTGTTATTTGCAAGTGTCTACTTATACCAGACCAATGTGTTCAATATGTAGTCCCTTATGTAACGTTCGTACAAAATATTCATTGTTTTATTATTATAAATAAAGGGAAAAAAGAAAGAAAAACTACTCGGTTCCGTTCCTGTTCTTTCCAAAGTACTTTTGGCCTGCTATTGTATCATGACGCTCGTCGGGTTGAAAGAAGGAAGAAAATCAGCATAGAACTGATTGTATTCAATCAGTAGCAAACTGAATAAGGCAGTATTAAAAAAAAAAAGCATGCTGTATGCAAAATAGTCATTTATTGAACAAGAGTATGCTTTATAAAAAAATATTTAGAAATATGTTATTAACTCAGTTAATCTATTATTGATGGCTTAGTAGGTGAAAGTGATCGTAATTTTCTGGATTAGTTAAAATAAGTGTTAATTTTTAGTCCTCTTTTTTCAGATGTTAAAGTTTTTTATGGACTTAAAAGGCAAAATGCCTAATAAACTTATCAGAAAAGGAGCCTTCAAAGATCAACATTTTGATGGAAATTGTAACTTTCTCTATCATGAAGTTGACAAAGTGACGGAAAGGGTAAGCACTTTTATATTAGTAATTACATATTTTCGTTCTTCATTGATTTTTTTTTTTTTTTTCTAAAAGAAATCAAGGGTGGTATGCATCGTACAAGTCAACCGAACTAATCTGATCTGGATGTATTGATATACTTTCGAAGTTCCACAGTGTAGCAGTAGATAGCGCTGTAAGCGATATACTGTGCATATTAAAATACACTCATGCGCACGACACATTGCATTTATCAAAACGCGACGTACGTGGTGTTCTCCTTATATTGCATTTTGACTCGTTTGTTATGAGTCTCTCAATGAAGGATCGCGCATTGTTTGTGAAGCTCTTTTACAAGAACGGCGACTGTGCGCTAGCAGCTTTAAAGAAATTCTGGTCATTAAAGGCTACGAAAAAAAGGCTGTGGTCCAATGTCTGCCAAGGGTCTGAAGAAATTGATTAAGAAATTCGAAGAGACAGGTTCTTTTGAAGTGAAATCTGGCAGAGGGAGGAAATCAATTACTTCGACGCCAGTAGGTGTGGCCACAGCATTACAGGAAGAGACGAGCAGTGGTATGCAAACGTGCAGTGATCGGGGAATTGCCCGATCTTTAGACATGCCTGTAAGCACGTTGCATAAAATTGTACGCAATATCCTTTCCTATCCTGCATTACCCAGGTTCAGGAGTTGCTTCCTGCTGACCTGCCAGAAGACACATTTTTACGCTAGAATTCCTTGCTCGCATGAACGTGGACATTGAATGACCATGAAACATTTTGTGGACAGACGAAGCCCATTTCCATCTTCAGGGCTTTGTCAACATAAAATTGCAGGATATAGGCAACGGTCCATTCGCACATGCACGAGTACCGCTTCATTCTGCAAAGGTAACTGTGTGGTGTGGGTTGACGGCATCATTTATTTTAGGGCCATTTTTTTCGAGATGGATCCTGCGCGTCCCATTACCTGTACCATCAATGGTAAACTCTGTGAGAGTCCTTTGCGCAGCCGTTCATTCCAACAGTTCAACAGCGTGTATGTCTGGACAGAATCATTTTCATGCAAGATGGTGCTACTCCGCACATTGCAAAGCCAGTAATACAACTGCTCAAGAGGCATTTCAGAAATGATAGAATTAGCAGGTGTCATTTTCAAACAGCCTGGCCTGCAAGATCACCGGACCTAAATCCTTGTGCTTTCTGGCTATGGGGTTATCTTAAAAATGTGTTCGACCCAATTGCAAATTTATCTGAATTGAAGGCAACACATTCACGTGACCCCTGAGACACTACGGTCTATTGTGGAACATGCTGTGTTTATCATTTCAAATTAGGACGGAAAATGGTGGACAGCATATTAAACATGTCTTGCGCAAGCCTAGCGATAATTAACACGTTTTTGTTGTTGCTTTTTATGTGGTTTTTGGCCGAAGGACAATTAAAAACCGAATCATTATATGCTTTTTATGCGGATTTTGCCCGATTTTTCCCATCCAATGTGGTACGACCTTGCCGTGGTGGATGGGCTTTCCACAAATAGTGCTACAACTGTTGAATGACTTGGAAACCAATTTTTTCCGTTACAAAACCGAAACAATCATGCACATTAAACAGTACAGTTGGTTTAATGTTCAACTTATGCCAAAGCCGTCGTATTTCGATCCAAAATGTCACTTGTAGCCGAATCCACTCTTGTTATGCCACGTACAGCGCCATCAATTGGTACACTTTGGAACTTCTTTTTTTCGCATGCCATACCTTTTTCCCCTTCAAGATATTCAGTTCAAATTTGAAGTCCTTGTACCAGTTCTTTTTTTTTTTTTTTAATACCGCATTTTGAAAGTGATACCTTTTTTAATACCGCATTTTGAAAGTGATACCTTTTTTAATACCGCATTTTGAAAGTGATACTTTAATTATAATCACCCTGTATTTTGTTTTTGTGGCGAGTACTAGCTTTTTGCTTACATTACAGTGATAATTTTGTACTGTATTTAAAAAAAGGAAGGAAAAAAGAGCGGTGGACGGTTGAGGGAATGGTGAGGCCTTTTTTTTTTTTTTTTTCGTAAACCTCGCCATAAATGGTAGTGTCGGGAGTCAGGGAAAATTACTTACTCAGCCATGGAAGGCCAAAGAAATCAGTATCGGAAAATTTCAGTGTGAAACACGCGCATCCAACAACCTCTTGTTCATTGTTCGTGTGCGCAGGTGGAAACCACAACAGCTGCATTAACAGTTCCTGTGCTATCAGTTAGGACAGCTGGTGATGTTTCGATCTCCCTCGTGACAATGTGGATAACGTGCTCACCTTTGGTGTGGAAGACCCGGGTTTGATTCCCGGCGAGAGTGCATGTCATTTGGATCCCATTAAACTATAGGTCCACGTCTCAGATTACCTCGCTGCTGAAGAGAACGCTAAACTCAAACCAAATCAAAAAGTGTAATGATCATTCTGCTCGGTGATTCTCAGTGACACTGGAGAAGGGGAAAAGGTACTCCGCTATGAAATCTTTTGCTTTTCATCGTGTACGCTATCGATGGGTCATTTGACACGTCACAGCCCGCTTGAGCGACAATTTGTAGAAGGACCACTCGCCCTCACGCAGCACCACGTTCGAAATCATTGGCATTGCAGATACAGACTATGATCCCACACAACTATACTCGTCATGTGGTCCGATAACCTTCAAATTACAAGCCGCGTGTCCTCTAAAGTCACTATGATTAGCATGCCTTCTACAGGTCACATTCTGTGGTGCAAATTTCGTTCGAATCGGATAATCTATACGAGATATTAAATGGTTTTCCATCAGTGTATAATAAAAATTTATTTAGTACATGTATATTTTGTATGTATTTGGTTGGTACTATACGAAGGTAACACTGGAAACTTTTAGTCAAAAGTAAAACACGGGAGAGCATTGCTGTACTGTTAATACGTTTTAAAACGGTTTTTGATATAATTTATGTACTTTTTTCATTCATTGAAACCATCTCTTAAATCTTGGTTCTAAGTGTTTCCCTAGTTGAAACATATAAACCACTAAGATACATCATCAAAGTAGGAAGTGATACTTCATTTCTCTGTCTTCTAATTGTAGTAAGTAAAAGAAAGCATGATGCGCGAGGTACAGGTACAGGCAGAAGTCATTTCTTCAGTGTTTAAAGACCTTAAAACTCGATTGTGTGGCCGTGTTTCCAGGAGAACTGTTGAATATTAATCCGACTTGGACGTTCACTAAGATCACTCGATCCAACTACCGAACCATTTCGGATTGATTACATATTCTCCGTAGCGTGGCAATGTGACATTTTGTTTGACTAGTTTGAAAAAAGAACTCTTCTTCGGATTGATTACATATTCTCCGTAGCGTGGCAATGTGACATTTTGTTTGACTAGGTTGAAAAAAGAACTCTTCTTCGGATTGATTACATATTCTCCGTAGCGTGGCAATATGACATTTTGTTTGACTAGTTTGAAAAAAGAACTCTTCTTCGGATTGATTACATATTCTCCGTAGCGTGGCAATGTGACATTTTGTTTGACTAGGTTGAAAAAAAGAACTCTTCTTCGGATTGATTACATATTCTCCGTAGCGTGGCAATGTGACATTTTGTTTGACTAGGTTGAAAAAAGAACTCTTCTTCGGATTGATTACATATTCTCCGTAGCGTGGCAATGTGACATTTTGTTTGACTAGTTTGAAAAAAGAACTCTTCTTCGGATTGATTACATATTCTCCGTAGCGTGGCAATGTGACATTTTGTTTGACTAGGTTGAAAAAAGAACTCTTCTTCGGATTGATTACATATTCTCCGTAGCGTGGCAATGTGACATTTTGTTTGACTAGGTTGAAAAAAGAACTCTTTTATAGTTCACCTTATGGAGCATTATCTAGAAAGATTCTCGTGCTGGGTTTTTGTTTTCCCCTCAGTTTCGTAACAATGACCAATGTTTAATCATCAATGACGATATATCATCTAGAAACGATAATAAAATCTGTCACTTTCTTTCTTGCATCACGAAAATTTATGCAAAAGCGTTTGAGCTTGACCCGTGTCAATTACTTTAGAGCGGTACAGTGCAAGTTAATTTGTTGTCCTTTTGTATCACATGATGCTCTACATTGTAATTTTAAGGCGTTTTTGCTGCCCAAGTGTGCGACCTTTTGACGGTTCGTTCACCAAGCTGCTGTTGGATATGCTTGAATTATTAAATAAAGAATGTCCCAACAAGAACGCCAGGTTTAATATACCCTAATAAGTGCTTTACTTTTACACAATGGAAAACACTTTTACATAATTACATCAGTAAATGTTCCGATTTAAGAATGGAAAATGTCTCGCATAGGTCTTCCACGACTTGTTCCGCAACATCATACTTTCTTGATGAAATTCATAATCACTTTTTCACACGTATGCCTTTAGCTAATGACACGTTCAATTTCTTCTGTAAGATCTTGCACTGTTCTGGGTTTATTTGTGTAAAGCTGTGATTTCAGAAATATATCCCCGAAAAGTTTCCGTACTAAGTAGGTTTATGTATACTTTACGTGTGTTCGAGAAAAAGCAGACATATCAATAGAATTTATTTTTTATCTGGAACTCACAATAGGTATTTGAGAGGAAAATAAAGAAATTTAACAGAAATGGACCATTGTTTTGTCAAAAAACTTAAATCTTTGATTCATCAAAGTAGCCTCCACGTGCTGTAATAACAGCTTTACAGACTTTGGGCATTCGGCGTATGAGTTTCTGTAGAGTTTCGGGCTTGATTGCTGTCCAGGCTTTGCGAAGACACTCAAATAAGTGTTTCTCACTAGAGGGACGCATCGTTCGAACTGCCCTGTCAAGCTCATCCCACAGTAGCTCATTTGGATTGCAATTCGGTGATTGTGGGGTCCACATCATATTCTTGAGATCTCCCCGTTGCTCGTTTGCTGACAAATACCCTCTACAAAGTCGGGATGTGTGTTTTGGGTTATTGTCTTGCTGCATGATGAAACCACGACCAATGAGCCTCTTCCCAGATGGCACTGCGTGTTTGATCAAAATCTGATGGTACTGTTCTTTCTGCATTGTACCCTCTATTTGCACTAAATCCCCCACTTGATCGTTACCAAAGCAACCCCACACCATCACAGAACCACCCTCGTGCTTTATCGTTGGCAAAATACACGATGGAAGCAGTCTTTCGCCCTTGGAGCGATCCACGAAAACCGTGCGTCTATGACTGAAGAGTTCAAACTTTGATTCGTCAGTAAATAAGCACTTGTTCCACTGCTCTGGCCCCCAGCTTCAAATTTTCTTGCCCACAGCAATCTCTCCTTTTTGTTTTGAGGGCGCAAGAGCGGTTTCCTAGTTGCCATACGACCGTTTAGTCCCGCATTAACTAACCGCGTCCGGACAGTTTCATAGCTGATCGGCTTTTCGCGAGTTTCGTTCACTTCACCATGTATTTGGGGCACTGTTTTCAACCTGTCGCGTTTGCTTGTCACTATAATGTATTTGTTCTCCCTTGCAGTAGTAGCTCTAGGCCTTCCAGATCTTGCTCGAGAGCGATTTTCCCCTGTTTCAGCAAATCGTTTTAAGGTATCATGCACTGTAGTATAAGGTGTGTTCACTTTTGCGGCTATTTCCCATATTGTATAACCTTCTTCACGTAAAGTAACTATTTTTGCTCTCGTTTCGGTGCCCAATTCCCTTTTCGTACGGGGCATTATGCTGACTAATAGGGAATACTTTACACCTCACTTCAACACACACACACACAACTAGCATGCAATAGACAACTCCCAAAAGTGAGATCTGAGAGAGAAGTAGACAGAGCAGCTTGAGAGACACCTATGAGGCATTTATTGTGTGTTTGAACTTCAATTTGCAGGGTAATGGTCGTTTTGTATCGCACGCGTACATAATGCACCATCACAGCGGCGCGATATTTAAGTTTATTTTTCTTAATTCATCCACAATAGGCCAAGACCTTTTCTCTCGTCGGGTTCTAAAATGTTTTACCTTTCATTTGTGAGCAAATTGCAATGAATTTGCCATATATATATATATATATATATATATATATATATATATATATATATATATATATATATATATATATAAATGAAAAAAAAAGAAGCTGTTTCAAGGAGTAAGGTCACATGACCTTGGTGCCCAATTTTGATCACCGTTGCGAGCGCGTATTCGGCTCGGGAATTTCTCATGAAGCAAAATAATTGTGTCATGGGAGGATTGGCAGGTAGCGCCATCTTATGTGAAACTACATGCGTTCAATATCAAACTCGACATTCTTATATCGGAATTTTCACCTGTGGTCTTTTTGGGCATATCAAATCCAGCATTCTTGTTGGGACACCGTATAGAATGAAGTTCACAAACTTTTGTAATCAGGTATAACGGCAATACTATTGGTTACTCACATGATAACGGCGTTTAACTACGTTATACAGTTTTGGAATGTAGGTTTTTTGTGGTCAAAGCCGTCTCCTCTTGGCTTGTACAATCTGAGGTGAAAGTAAATTGTGCGATCAATGATGCAGCTTAGAATCCAATATCCAGCATGAAGAAATTATTTCGTGCTAACTTTGATTTTTCAAATCAATAATAGTGATATCCCACTAAATATTTAAAACAAAGGGAAAAATAATAACAATAATGAAAAGAATTGACTTTATAATACGCAGGTTATACAATACAACATGGTATTTTCCAAATATTCGAACATGTACTTTCGGAAACCTTTTAATACCTAGTATTTTATTTTGAATATAGGACACATGTATTTGGAATTGAAAAATCTACAAATACAAATTCATGTAGCTGCGCGTTAATCTCTCAACAAATTCCCACCATGTTAAAGTTTAAGTCGGACATTCACTTCAGAATTATCTGTAATGTATCCGTGGTTAATATTATGAGTGCACTTCGGGATATTAATGGTGTACAATCATAAAAGTGTCGTGCTAAATGATGGTTCATCATCTCAAAATATTTTGAATTCCTAGAACGAATTAGAAATAGTAAACTTGTTACTTTTTCTTAAGCTCCTATCTATTTTTCGTCATAGCGTGGAGCTTGGGCCAACTATCCCACTTTCCCCACCCACGGGCCGGTTCTCTTGTGGCTATATGTTTAGCTTGCTGAATTTCTATGTAGGATTTTTGGGTTTGATTCTCACTGGTAGTACACGTGTTTCTTCCATTCTAAACTGTTCTAAAATTTATGTCTTAGCTTTGGTGGTGAAGAACACCAATTAAAAAATAAATATTGTTAACGTATCTAGCAACTTCAGTGTTACCGTTGTACAAATGTTGAGCTATTAAATTTTATTATTTCTAATTTGATTTCTCTGTTTCTTTTTAGGAAAAAGTGGTTGTGATGTCAACGATAAACCCAACAAGGGATTTATTAAATGAACTGATTGGCCACCAAAATCTCCCGGAAGACCAAATGCGGAAAGTGGGACAGTTGAAGGACTTGCTCGAAAGGATCTTGATGCTTGATTCATCGAAGCGTATCTCGATCAACCACGCGTTGACACATCCGTTCATTCAAGAGAAAATATGAGCGTGAAGCGTGGCGTTGGGTTGAATGTTGACTCCGAGGTAACTACTGCCTCACGAGTGCCTGGAATTAAGAAAAAAAAAATAATAATAATTGTATTGTAGTATTGTTAGATGGTGGCGATTGGTATTCTGTTTATTTCAGGATATTTGTACTTCATCGTGGAACGTTCCTGATTTTTTTAAAACATATATTATATATATTAAATATATAAACCTAAAACTCAAAATCTCCAAAATGTGCAAACCCAGTGTTTGTAAATAATTTTCAAAGGTCTAAGCATAATAAAATACAGTTCGCATTATACTTAAGTATAAATATATAAATATACAAACATATATATTTTCGTAGTGAATATTTGACAGTGTATCAGCTCAAATGATACCGTTGTATTATTTTACAGTGTTCAGTCTTTTTTTCTTTCAAAGGAAAAGGGATTTTAAAAAAAAACAAATGAAACATTGGTGCACATTTTGAACTTAAATGTGTATATGCAATCGGAATATATAATGCTAAATGATGAATTCTTTTTGTATACCTCATGTAAACTAACGTGATCGTAAACTCCTTGATCTGTTATAAGTGTTTACTGGTATATAAATTAATAAAAAAAATATTTATTGGAAATGTATTAGTATTCTTAATTCCCAAGAACGTTCTCTTACTTATGAATTCTTTCGTATATTTTTCTTCTTTCTTCCTTGGGTTGAAGCAAGTTTTATTAACTTAAATGCTAATTAAGCAGAAATTTGCCTTGATTTTGTGGCTGACATGATTGAAAGCCTAGAGATAGGTTAAACCTGACTTAGTTACATGGAAATCATTGAAGCATCATTATGAAGGAACGTTTTGAGTATGTAGTAGATGTTTTTTCTAATACTATTCAGTGTTTTGAATATGTGAAGCGCTAAGCTTGAAAGTATCAGCTTGCTCAAGAAGACTTTTCGACTTTCTGATTATAGTTTCAGCACATTAATTAAGTGTAGAATGTCTGGTAACTAAAGAGACATGATGGGTGAGTTTTGGTACATGGGTGTGGGGTTAGAAATAGATGTATTTTTTTATCATTCTGTTTTTGGTTTAAGTTAAAAGATTACTGTGTGTGTTGCAAAATATGCTTGTTACGTGTCCTTATTTCGCTTTCACAAGAAAAACATACTGGGCACACTAGGAGATTGTGGTTCAAAATAATAGTGCCTGTTCTGTAGCTGAAAACGAACAATGAAGGAGTTATTGCAAATACAATTTCTAAAATGTATTTGCAATCCCCCACTCTTTGAAGGCTGTACAAGCATCGTTAGTTGTTTGTTATATTATTCAAGTAAACGACCAGTGTGCCATCTGTTGACGAGGAACGAGTGGAGCACGACAAAAAGTTTGACAATTCAGGATAACTTCCTGTGTCGCGTTCCACTCGTTCCTCGTCAACAGATGGCACTACAGTTGTTTGCTTGAAGAATAAAACAAACAACTTGAAACAAAACTGACGATGTCTGTAGCATCATCATAAGAGTAGGGCGTTAAAATATTTCATTCAGTACGCCGTGATTGTTGCGAAAGTAATCAGTAGTAGATATGTTTCAGTGCCGAAGAAGTTTGTTGTAATCAGAGAAACATTATCAAAGCATAATAATTCATAGATACTATAGGATATATGATGGATAACTCAAATATACAGTCATACCTTGTGTCGCGAAGCATAGTATTTAAATTAAAAAGTTTGTGCGCGCTAATACTTTTGTCGATGACTTATAAAAAATTGCTAAAGGGGACACATGTGAAGAAAAGTAAAATAATGTCACTTCTCAAAACTGTAACGAAGTAGGCTTCTTACAGAAGGTATGATGCTAATGTTTGTAGTATTATCAATGATACTAATTCGTTGTCCCTTCTAGAGTAAAATTTCATGTTTACGAAGTGAAATTATTTTATTTTTCTCAGAAAGGTTTCACAAGTAGGCAGGAGCCTTCATACATGTGTTCATCAGTCATGTGTCCTGTTTTTTTAAGAGAAAGGTGTCAGCGCAACTTAAACTGTAAGATTAAAGTACAACTGTTTCATGATACAAAGTAAGACTATATATTTGGGTTCTTGTTAAGACATGTTTTAAATATTACTAATTTGACACTTCCATGATATCTTAAAGGATTAAGTAAATATAGTCTGTATCAACCGTATACAGGGTGTTACAAAAATGGGTCACATTTTATGAACAGATTTCTCATATCAAAATAAGAAAAGAAATCATCTAGACTTGTGCTCGAAAGTGGATAGTGCCGAAAACGTAAAACAAGTGAACTGTAAAAGTTCATAGCTCCACTACTATGGGACCTATCGTAGCCGGGTCAAGACATCACTGAGGAACTGGTATGTGAACTATCCAAATATCCATGTTTATGAATGCTCCAGTAGTTGCACACAAATTTTTAGAGAGGTAGATGGAGAGTGATCAAGTACTCCCAAACAGCCTCTCCAAAAATGATGTGCAAGTACGGAAGGTTCTGGAAGATGGATATTTGGATATTTCACATACTAGTTCCTCAGTGAAATTTTGACCCAACTACGATCGGTCCTATAGTAGTGGAACTATGGACCTTTAAAGTTCATTTTTTCACGTTTTCGGCACTTTCTAACTACGAAACTATGCACTTCCGACCACAGATACATATGAACTTTTTTTCTTGATGTGAGGAGTCAATTCCCGAAATATTATGACAGTTTTTTTTGTAACACCCTGTATAACGTTGACACGTTACAGTAACGTCTATAGCAATTGCAATCACGTTGAGGTGCACTTATCAAGCATATTTGAATGGAATTTGTGTTTATCTGAATGGGGAACCTGGTTTTTGAAATGATTTGTACGTTTCTTTCCCGAATGGTTACATTTTGCCCTTGTTATACTTTTCCTCTTCTTCTTCTTCTTTATTAGTGTACTTTTTTTTGTTATGTGCTGAATATTATATTACTACGTTCACTTTACGCATTCTTCTTCCAGGAAACAAGCCAGCCATGAGAGTGTCTATGCCTAAATGTTACTCATCATGGTTGCGTGTGCTGCCTTCAGGCGAGAAGTATCAGTTACTTGCTGTTTAAAGGTATTTTTGATAGTAACTGGAAGGGTAGACCTCTTGCATTGACTGTTTTTCCGGTATTATTTTTTAAGAAAAAAAAAACTACTTTTTTTTTAAAGTGAGAAATAACCAACAGTATATTGATGAAAACATATTTTGAATTAAAAATTGCAACTTTTTTATTTATTTCTTTTTTTACAAAATATGAGAGCCATATGTAGAAATTAATAGATGTATCTTTATTTTTTATTTTATTTTATTTATTTATTTATTTATTTATTTTTTGTTTATAGTTTTAGTATATGTTAGACTGATACATATTGAACAGATTGCGATATCATTACAAAAGGGAAAAATAACGTTGCAATAATTATGGGAAATCCGAAATGAAGCATGAATATTATATATTGCGTAAGGAATTCAGTTTTGAGAGCTTCGATATGACAGCTAATGTGCAGTTAGACTTTTACATGTTTTGTTTTCTTGTTTGTTATGTTTTACTATCAGTCACATGAAATCAACTAATTAACCTTATATGCAAATACTTCGTCACTGCTAGTATATTGAACTTCAAGAATTTATAACCATTCAGTAAGAGGCAAACCTTATTACATTTATCGCTTTTTTAGATTTCAGTATAATATAGAACTAAGAACAATGTATTCAATTAAGTATTCGATGTAAATTTAATAAGGGATAATAGGAGAACAATAGAAAGAAATGCAAAGGTCTTATTAAACGCTTGCAGAGACATGGGTGTAGAAGTAAATTCAGAGAAAACTAAAAACATGAAAATTCGTTGGCATCGTAATACTGTAAATTATAGATGCATTAAACTATCAAATAATAATAAATTTTGATAAAGTGGATACTTTCAAAAACTTAGGATCAATATTAACGGACGAAAACCATATTCACGAATAAATTAAATATCAACTAAAAGCAGGAAATTCGTGTTGTTCGGTTCAGGGTCTCTTCGAGACCGCGAGTTCTGTCGAGAAATTTGAAGCTTAAAATATGTAAAATGATAATCGTGCCTGTTGTTCTGTATGGTTACAAAACATGGTCGCCTGCACTGAGGAGAACATAGACTGAATGTATTTGAGAATAAGACCCAAGAGGACCGGAATGGGGAGTGATGGAAACTTTATAACGAGAAATTATATAATTTATACGGTTTACCAAACATTGTTAGAGTCATCAAGTCTAGGAAGCTTAGGTGGGCAGGTTATGTAGCCAGAATGGAAGAAAGTAGGAATGCTTTCAAGGTCTTAACTGGAAGTCCAATTGGAAAACTACCATTAGGAAGACCTAGGGCAGATGGGAAGATAATATTAAGATGATCTCGCCGAAATAGGAATACAAAGTAGAAACTGGATCCATTTGGCTGAGGATAGAAATCAATAGAGAGCTTTTGTGAATGCGGCATTGAACCTCCGGGTTCCATAGGCCATAGAGTTAGTTTAGTTTTATTTGGAGAGCCTGTCAGTCGAATTAATTATTCAAAATGTGACATTGTGAAGTAATGCGGATTGTAAAAATAATAACAATAATAATATAAAGCATTACAAATTCTTATCTTAATGCGTGGTATGGATTGTTTCAGAAAATAATCTTGATCGCTATTCTACTTCCTACTGCAAGTCTGTTACAGGTGTGAGTTAATTCTTGAATGAATTCTATATTTGAACAGAGTAGTGCGGGCTAAACACCTTTTTGTGTATATTTTATATTACTAAAGAGTATAAATTATATCACTTAAATTGAGCAAAATATTCAAAAATGTACGTTACGTACGTAAATTTAGTTACTAAAGTATCGATATATTTCTTGAAGCTCTTCAGAGCCTCAATGGAGTTACATTTTATTGTTTTATCATATATCAGAGCTGCAAATAACTTTAATTTATAATAGCAGTTTGCAGGTTTGGGAGGAAAATTCGAAGCTGACGTTGTACTGTTTTCTTGTGTGTTTTGGGTGAAAAGATGACTGTATAACAAACATTAACTATGTGTACATTCCGAGAGAAATTTTAACATACCAACAAAATGATAAGTTTTGGTGAATAAGTGTACATTATATGACTGTTTTTAACAGTCACTGTCACAATATTGTATGATTTCATTTCTATTGAAACTTCTGGGACCGCGGTGGTTCAGTGGTTGAGCGTTGACCTCTGGTGCGTGGGGTCCCTGATTCGATGCCAGCTCGCGCCAAGTGAACTTTGTGGTGGACAAACACCGTGGAAGTTTTCTCGGGGTTCTCCCGTTTCCTCCTACTTTATTCAATCCACCATTCCATTCATTTCTCATCACCACCGTCACCTTTAGCCTAGTCGGGATAATCGGGGACGTAAAGTTGAAATATTTCACTTGACTTTAGTTTGAAAAGGATTACGTTAAAATCAGTTTCTTAATATTCGTAGATGAACTTCTTCAGTAAATGACTTTGTTTTAGTTGTATTCATAGTAAGCGACACAAAAGGGGATTATATGAGGATACAGAATCTAAATACGATCACATAAAAAGACAAAACGGAGTATTTACCTTCCTTTTCGCTCTTTGTCACATGAGTTAAATTTTAAATACCAAGAAGAAGAAAATTAATGAAGTGTTAGTCAGAGGTAGTTCACGAAATAGTAAACGTGAAAATCTAATTCACTTTCAAGTATTGTGTTTCTGTTATATTACTTCCCGTAGTTTATCAACAATCTTTCTGATACAAGAGAGGAGGTGTGAATTATATATATATATATGTGATAACATAAAAATTATATGGTTTAATTTTATTTAAAACACAAGTATTTATCAACAGTTGGACACACATGTTTCGATATTGTTTCTTTTCACGAATTTGTTCTCTCCATTATGAAACTATACAAAGGTTTAAGAGTGTTAATTGCAGTGTGTGGTAGAGAGTGGTGCTTATGTGTGAGTTTAGTTGTACTCTTAAGTAGCATTTGTGTATGTGTGGATGTCTGTATAGTATGTGTCATTATGTGTAAATGAGAAGAGCCTTTTAACAAGGTTTACCCTTCCAAAACAAGGACATTTTGTTTTTCATATTGTAGTTTTTGTACCATGATACTAAATAAATGTTTCCCTTTCCCACAGGCTCGCCAGGCTTACATAGGAGATACGTTGTCACGCTCGTAATGTAAAGTAAGTTTGAAAAACAATCACCTGGGAGCGATCTGTTTAGGTATTCCACGTTTATCTTAATTTTTGTTTTATTATTATTATTATCAATTGCATGTTGTAAGTGATTGTTCTAAATTATGTACCTCTTTTTGTTTTGCAAAGATATTTTTTCTAAATCTTAGTTGCATGTTAATAATATACAGGGCAGCTCATAGTCGCTTGACAGAAATTATGTAAGTACATGCATGTAATAGATATGAAAAATAATGTTATTCTCCTTTGTGTAGTATACAGAGTTTTCCAGAAGTTCTTCCTACATTTCAGTTTACTGTAAGATATTTCAGTGAAATTAGGTTGGTACTAAGTTCTGCCTGGCAACATTTCATGTCTGACATTCTCAGTCTGTCTCTGCCTCACCATTCACATATACAGGGTGTTCCAAAACAAGACCGACAACGTTTGGGAGGTGATTCCTGACACCAAGATAAGACAAAAAGTATAGACCAACCTGGATGCACAAATGCTTCCTTTCGGAGTTATAGGCTGCCCAAAACATGAAAAAATGAACTTAAAGGTCCATAGCTTCAATACTACGGGACCTACCGTAGTCGGGTCAATACTTCACTTAAGAACTAATATGTGAGTAATTCAAAAATACAGGTTTTAGAATCCTGCGGCACTCACGCAACAATTTTTATAGAGGTAATTTGGCTAGGGGCATGTCACTTGAAGTACTCACCAAGTACCTCTATAAAAGTTGTTCCGGAAGTACCGCAGGATTCTGAAACACAGATATTTGGATAGGGCACATACTAGTTCTTAAGTGAAGTATTAACCCGACTACGGTAGGTCCCATAGTATTGAAGCTATGGAACTTTAATGTTCAATTTTTTCATGTTTTTGGCAGGCTATAACTCCGAAAGGAAGCATTTGTGCACCCAGATCGGTCTATACTTTTCGTCTTACCTTGGTATCAGGAATCACCTCCCAAACATTGTCGGTGTTGTTTTGAAACACCCTGTATGTATATGCCTGCGGTCTTGATTTGAAACCCAGAAAGGTTTTCCGGCACCGGTTAGTCGAAATGCTCACTATGACTGCAGGCATCTGTTCGCAGGTCATTCGATCTTTCTGCTTTTCCGCCTATATTTTTGTCGTGACATATCTCACAGCCAACTCTGACGGGAGTTGGGTCTGGAGACCTTACGTGTCATAATGTTAGTCCTTTGCAGCCAATCCAGCTGCCTTCAAATTCCTGATCTAGATCGTAAAGCGATACTTCCTGTCTCTAGAAACTTTGCTTCCGTATGCTTTCTGCAACCAAGACCTCTTTTTGCAACACGCTCCTCAACTACCGTTGCGTTAGAACATATCATTTTTCTACGTGCATAGTGTTGTCAGGTAAAACTAAAGATAGGTGTGCAATACAGCTTAATTCTGCTGAAATATCTGGGAAAATGGGGGGGGGGGGGAGCACGGTGGCTCAGTAGTAGAGCGCTTACCTCTGGTACGTGGGTCTCTTGTTTCAATCCCCGGCCAAATAAATTTGTTGTGGACAACATCGTGCACATGAGTTCTCTAGGAGTACTATCGTTTCCTCCCACTTTCTCGTTCCCAATTCTTCCATCATCATCCACTTGCATTAATCTTCGTCTCCCTTAGCCTGAAGGGCATAATCGTGGGACGTTAAACTGAAATATTTCATTTCATTTTCTACTGTAATATATGTTCGTTACAAAGTTACTGTGAATCGAAATGTGGTAAGAAATTCTAGAAAACTGTACAATGCACAATATATATATATATATTAATTAAATCTTCCATTATTAACATTAATATAACTTCTTATACATGTAGTTTCTGTTAAGTAGGTAACATGATAGTCAGTGAAGAGTGAGGAAAGTGCTAATGTCGAGCGACGTATGGGCCACACCGTATATAGATGACATTATTTTTATAGGCAGCAATTCAAATAATTTGTTACTGATATGAGTGAAGTAGATGGTTTGCTGATTTTCTTGAAAGGTGATCATCAGGTTTACTTCCAATTTTACAATGTATTGCAGAAATCAGAAGAAAACGTTTTTTTTTTTTTTTTTCGTAATTTTCTACAAAATAAAGTAATCTTTTTCTTTAAATGATATTTGTTCTTTCTCCGTTTGTCGTGGAAGCCTATGAAGATATACTCTTTGACAGTGAAGAATACATGGACAGCACAAAATGCCCTACTGTAAGATTTTCTAAATAATTAATAATTATACGGTAAAAGTTTAGTGTTCACTGATTTCCGTAATATTTTGAAGAAGAGCGTGAAGAAATGGGTTCAGGACTGATGAAAACCTTTTAAGAAAGTAACATTACACTTGTATTAATGGGAAGAAGTTTTTTTTTTACAGTGATACGAAATATTTTCGTGAGATTTTTTTAAAAATGTAAATTGCACAAATAAGTACAAAAATCTATACAGAAACCCACGGTTTACGAACTCTTCGGTTCGCGAACAAGTTTAATGAGCAATTTTTCCCTGAACTTGCGAACAATATTTCGGCGTATAGATGCGCACATACGCGTATGCGTACAATTTCACGCATCCAGTAGTGCTTTTTCACGTTTATGGTAAACGTTATCTATCAAACTACTGTAATCAAAAACTACTTTTCATTCTTTTTATGTACTTTCTGGTGTTTTTAGCCCGTATACTAGTTGGTTTCGTTTAGTGTTATTTTAAAAAGGTTATTTTCATACTCTACTAATCAGCACAAAAAAAAAAAAAATGTTTTTGTGGCTAGAACGGATTAATTGCATTTGTTAATTTTTAATAGGCAAAGTAATTTCGGTCCGTGGGTCCTCTGTACCTAGAGGTCTGTGCGGAAATTACATATTGCATCCGCAGGTAATGAAGAAACAAATGTATACTTTTTATTGTTGCAGGGCTCATAGCGAGTTACTTTTTTAACTAAAGTTACTTTTTTCAAGTTGGTCACTAAAAGTTAGTTTTTTGGGAGGTAAAGTGACTTTTTCGTGTGATTTATGTTTTGCATTGGCAGTTTTCTAACAAAAATAAATGGAAAAAGGCAGAAACTTGTTAGTCATTACTCTTCTGAAAGCTTCAGTACTTGCTGCCACATGTGAACCAGTCAGTTTTATTCTCACTTCAGCTTATATTCTTTCTAAAGCACAGTGGATGGTTGGTGGATGCTTAAGCTCTCAAAGTGGGGTTGAGAATCCTTCTGTGTTTTCTTTCTTTTATCATACTAGTCTTTTAGTTTTCTTTCGTAATAGTTAACGCTCCGCTCAACGTTGTGTATGTACGTTTGTGCGGTTCATCATGTTCGTCTTCTGTTATGCTTCTTGCATGTTCCTCTTAAGAGTAGGTGATGAATTTGAATATTTCATGGCTTTGAGAACTCTCAATGCTAAGTTAAATATAATGTCTGGGATGAAGAAATTCTGAAATAGGCCAGAACTGGTTCCACTTACTCAGAAGCTTCTTACATCTGCTAAGTCTGCTTACCGTAACTACAAAGCATACGTAGAAAACCTAAGAAAGGAGGAAGCTCAAAAAGAAGAAGTAAAGAAGAAAAGATGAAACAAAACAACAAACAGAGAGAGAGAGGATGGAGAAATTGGCAAAGGAAAAAAGGGGCATGATGAGATTTTGGTCACTTTTTCGTGTGCTTTTGGTCACTTTTCAACTATTTACAAGAGACCAGACCACTATGAGCCCTGATATTGTTATTGGAAAATAAGTGAAATACTTAACATCGTTGATTGGGTCAGGAAGAGTTCTCCAGTCAGTTTCAGTAACTTACTGTGTCTTTGTTCAAGATCAACTCACTTTATAAACACATTTTTTACTTCTAGTACAAGGATCCTAAAATAGAAATAAGACCTTTCGATTAACATTGTTCATGCAGAAAGAGAGGAAAGAAAAATACTCCGATTTCTTTATGAAAGAACTGAAGATTTAATGTATCTACTTGTTTCTCACAGTGTTAGTGTGTACAAAAAACTAGTTAAATCTTCAGTTCTTTTATAAAGAATCGGCGTGAAAAACGTTTCTACACAAACAACCAGTTTAGCAAGAGGTCCTCGTGCAATTTTAGGACCGGAAGTGCAAAATGTGTTTAAAAAGTAAATCGATTTTGAACAGAGCCACGGAATAAGTGATTAAAATTGTTGGGAAAGCTCTCACAAAGACAACCAAAGTAAGTCTTTCACTTATTTCCTTAAAAATTAAGCTAAAAATGTGTCAAATAATCTTTTATATAAATCTTTAAATAAATACATATAGAGCTTATTTGTTCTGTAACAATCACATTTTCCAAATTAGTTTCTAACGAAATAATTATAAATATCTCATTTATAGTTTTCTGTATCCTGTGACATCAATCATATTCAAGTCAAACATCCGTGCATACCTCTGTCTACTATTTCTACCCAAGGGGACTGCGGTGGCTCAGTGATACAGCGTTCACCTATGGTGCTGAGTTCCCTGATTCGATCCCAGCTCGCGCTAAGTGGGCTGTGTGGTGGACAAACAGCGCGTGCGTGGGTTTTCTCGGGTTTCTCCCGTTTCCTCTCACTTTCTTCTTCATTCCACCATTTGATTCATTTCTCATCATTGCCGTTTCATTTAGCCCACATGGCATAACTTAGATTTCATTTCATTTGCCTTGTCAGCATCATATACGACACCCTTTCGGTTGACTAGCTCTGGCTGTTTCTTTTGAGTTGCTACTTTGAACTCAGGCTAATTGTTGACAGTACATGTTCGAGTCTATCGTTCTGCCCTTCGGAAGCAGTTTGTGGTGTCACACCAAACGCACAGCATAACCTTCCGGGCTCTTAGTGTGAGCGTTGCCACAGACTATGGAGCTTCTCGTTTCGACCACGATCTTTTTCGCATATTGTTGTTGTAGATTATCCACTTTTCATGACTCGTGATTAACCGCTTCAGAAATGTCTCGAATTCATTATGTTTCAGTAGAGATTTGCAGCTAGAAATTTAATCCAGTAAATGTTTTTGAGTCGGATCATGTAACACTCAAACGTCGAGCTGTTTTTGTAGCCAGCTTTCTCAAAATGGTTTAACAGTGCTTAGGTCAATGGCGACGTTATGATTGCTTGCAGTGCGATGTTATGGCTGGTCTTGCTCTACTTTTGCAGTGATTGGTCACCCCTCAGGGATCATCTTGGACATCACAATTTCCAATCAGATCGACTGAACCATCTTTTGGCTGTTGCTTTTGGTGATGTATGGGACCTGCACAGCATTTTGTGCCTTTATCGAAATAAAATTGTAAAATGCACCCAGTTTTGCGTAGTTTCTTCATCTTCACAGCGCAATAGCTTTTATCTGATTACAACAGTTCCAACACTTTGCACATCTACTGGCTTCAACTGTTAGCTGTTGAATGACGTTATACCTGACCCGCTGCGACTCATATACCCTGAAATTGGGACACAACAACACCGCATGTGCAAATATTTCAGTACTTTTAGACAACCTGATATATAATAAGTACCAGTGGCGGATTCAATGGGGGAGCTATAGGGGCTATAGCCCCCCCCTGACGCTCAGGTATACATTGGATAAAATGGGCTTCAATCCTGCTTTACACTGGATAAAACGGCAAAATATGGTTTAGCCCCTCCCTTGATCACATCCTGGATCCGCCCCTGATAAGTACAGTGGATTTTATAGTCCTAATACATAGGCAATATGATAACACTCGCTGTGTGAAATTAAATAAAACCTTTAACATTCCACAATTGTTTTCTGTAAACTGAAGACAAATGGATTATAGATGAAAGTAAATGATAATGGGAAGTGAGAGTCGATAATGTAAGCTTTCAGTCTTACAAGCCTGGAATTGAACCTTCATCTTCTCGCTTCAGAGACGAAAACCACTATCATGGACTCACTTCTTACTCTGGGACCAATGGAGAGTTCTACTTTCTATATCGTTGGTTATATATAGTTTCGATTATATTAGGTAAATGCTGATATTATCTCCCCGAAGATAATATTGTCTTCTACATCGAACGTATGGGACGCAACTGAAGAAACACTGGCCAAAGCTTCAATACACTGTATATTAAACTATAGTGTGTTACAGTTTCGGATATCTAACGTATCCTTCATCAGGTACTATATAGACACTATAATCCGAAACTATAACACATTATAGTGTAAAATACAGTGTGTTAAAGCTTTGATAAGTGTTCTTTCTTCTGTTAAAATATCCAATCCAAAGCCATGGAGAGTGTTGTTAACGAAACTGAAGCATGAATTTCCACATTATATTTGTCTAAATAATCGGGACATTTTAAAAATACTTCAGTACAAAATTTACGTCTGTATTTAAAATTCAGGTGATAAATCAATTTGACTTAAATGTTCCCACTGTTTCACCGGGAGAGAATTGTAGAAGATTTTTGTTTCAAATGGACAACTGTTGAGAGACGTGCGAACGTTCTCTTGCGGTAGTGGATCCATTCACTTATCAGGAACATAAGCATAATACTGGGTGATTTGCTACCGAGCTACACGACCGGTAATGCAACTACTGGATTGTATAATTACCCTTATACGAGAGTTGTTACAAAAGTTTTAAATCTAACAAACGTAAGAACTAACTTTGAGTTCCAATTATAGTGGTACGTTTTAGCATAGTCCCTGACTATTCAAAACACTACTTGTCGATACTCAGATGCGTTTATGTCACTGGTAAAAGAGGTTTGTCGGAAGCGGTCCAGAATATCATCTTTTGTGTCAGACTCTTACTGCTTCTTTTTGAGGTTTGGGAACACATGAAAATCAGAACGTTCCAAATCGGACAATTAAGGAGTATGGAAGACCTTCTCGAAGTCGCAGTTGTGAATTGCTGCCATGACAACGACCGACTTGTAAATAAGCTCATTGTCCTGTTCAAAAAGAACACCATTTTTTTTATCCGTTTCCCACGATGCTTCTTCCGAATGTTATCACGCAGCCTTGTAGAAAGGCAAAGCATAATAATCCCCAGTTATTGTTTCCCCCTTTGGCAGATAATCTACCATCACCACTCCTTTCTTGGTGAGCTACTGACTGGGACTTCTTTGGAGGTTGGCGAAAAAAGTTGTTTCCGTTGCCTAGATCTTTGCTTTGACTCAGCTTGGAACCAGATCTGTATCTACTGTTACGAATAGTCAGAAAGGAATCTGAATTAGCCTGGAAATCTGAAGATTATTCTTTGAAATGTTACACCTAATCTTCTTTTGGTCAGAGGTTAAAAATGTGGGTACCTGTCTCACTGAAACTTTTCTTTTTCATTCCCAAATGATGGGTGATATATTTTTTTTTCAACGCTTGCAGTTGACAAACCAACTGTCTCGGCAATCTGCCTGACAGTCAATCAGAGGTAATGTATGTCACTTACCATGGACTTCGTCAATATTTGCGTGGATTGGTGTTTCTACGGGCCTTCCTGGTGGAGAGTAATCTTCAATGCTGGTTGCCTCCCTCCGAAATTCAGCTGTTTCTTAACTAAGGGATAAGAAGGGTCGCCTAATGTAGTTATCAGGTTTGCTTGGATATTTTGAAGCGTTAAACCCACATGAAAGTAATCAACAAAGGTCTTGCTTTTAGTTTCACCATTTGGTCACAATCGCTCATTCTGTTATCTTTCTTTACCTGCAATAACATAGGAAAAGTAGATATTAACACCAAATTTGGTATGATATGAAGATGCAATATACAGGATGGTCCAGAAGTGTGGAAACACCGTAATAGGTTATAAACATTGCAGAATATAACCTAAGTAATGATGTAGGTGCTTTGTGTGTTCCAACTTAGCGTACATAAAAATTTGCATCACTTTAAAAGTATCATACAAATATTATTTCGTCGGTATCAAAGAGCTTGAATCAACTATTAAGAATTATTCATCACAATTTTTTTTTTTTTTTTTTTTATACTCCCATATTCAAAGTGTAGGGCATGGAGATATCCCAAACAGTGTCGATCGTACGTTATTCCCCCGATATATCTTCAGGAAAATGATTGTTATTTAATATTGCGTTATTATAAAAAATATTTTTTCTAAATCATAATTTCAATCGTATGCAGCATTCTATCCTATGCCGGTGTCGGTCGTACACCATGTCGATCCTACATATGTAACCTCCTTAGTTATACGACAAGGACAAATCACTGTTACAGGACGTGTACAATGTGTTCCCCATTATGGTCGATTGCCAGATGCATTCTGAGTTCCAGTCACGCAGAACCTTACGCAAACCGTTGGCGGTCCACAGTTCATTTTTTTTGGATACCGAACATTCCTAATTTTCACCATATACACAACAGACTACACATAGCTCCACAGGTAGTAAACCAGTGGGTTAGGTCAGGGGAATGAGGTGGCCCTTCTACAGCATCTTGCCGACCAATCCACTCATTAGGAAACTGCTAATCGATGTACTCACGCCCACAGATACCGCAGTGGGGTGGAGCGCCATAATGCTAGAAAACAGCATCCTCCGACAACAGTGATGAAAAGAGGCCGTCTTGTAACATGCGCCGATAACTCATCTCTGTTAGGATCCCGTCGATGAAGTACACACCCACAACGCGACTTCGCACACGCCGGGAACACCTGCGGATGCGTAAAGCGAATGCAGATTACTATCTTACCAGTACCGCACATTTTGTTTGTTAATCTTGTCTGAAAAGTTTACCTCATCTGTAAATAATTCAACAGAGTCGAACGTCGGATTTTGTCGTGCCTGTTCTGTTTCCCTTCGAGCAAATTCCGGTTGACAATCTGGATCATTTTCTGTAAGGTGTTGGTGAAATTGCAGCTTATAAGTGTGCCCCGTATTCATTGACACAATGTGCATGAGTAATGTGCGACGAATGTCATCACTTCAGAGCTACACTACACGTGTTTCTCTTGGAACTTCACCAAATGGTGCCAACACTGCCACAATTGTTGCCATGCGTGGTGTACTAGTTTTGGGTCGATCTATCTCATATCCGGTTTCGTGGAATTTCTTCAGCACTTTGAACACAATAGCATTGCTAATGGAAGTCTTTTCCGCATGACTGCAGTTAAAATAGTCTGCTGTCACTCCGGTGCTTCGTTCTCTTACCACGAAAGTAACGAAATCTGAAAACGGTCATGAAAGTGAATAAAAAGTCACGAAATTTAGCTTTCGGGTCACGATTTATTTTTATTTATTTATTTATTTATTTATTTATTTTTTAATCTGTAGAAATACAAGTACAGACTTGAAAATTTTGGTCTATAAAACGTCAAAATTCGCCACCAAAAATGTCTATGGTCGGCTTTAGAAGCTACCAAATCGCAAGTAAAGCGCGCTTCTATCGCATTCATGAAAATTCGGCCTAATTCGCATCCAAAATCGCTCTTGAGAATGTTACGAATGTTTATGGTTTGGTAAAGGAAAGGTCACGAAATTTCATTTTGGAATTTCAGTAGATACCATGTAAAATGACATCATGTGTTGTGTTACGGTTTCCATTTCGTTAAAGACGTTCAAGATGGCGGAGTCATTGTCTTAAAACATTTTCTCTTAACCGTATTCCCCACCTACACTGTTACTTTGGTTATATTTTGCATAGTTTACCATTTATTAGGGCGTTTCCACTGTTTTGGGCCACCTTGTATATATGCGCGAAAAGTTTTACATGTCTATTTATAATATTTCTCAGTTAGGCTTAGAGCTTTCGCAACAACCTTCGTACTATCAAATCTGTCAATCTTTATATTGTAATGTACCGCATGCTTATGTATACAAACAATGCCATGTACTCTTGTTTGTGAACATCACCACATGGATTTACTACACACCATGTGGGATTACTACGAGCAGCAGACCAATGGCACCTCAGGGGCCGCGATGGCTCAGTGGTAGAGCGTTCACCTCTGGTGCTAGGGGTCTCAGGTTCAAACCCTGCTCCCGCCAAGTGAACTTTGTGGTGGACAAACACCGTGTGCGTGGGTTTTCTCGGGGTTCTCCCGTTTCCTCCCACTTTCTTCATTCCACCATTTCATTCATTACTCATTATCACCATCTCCTTTAGCCTAACCGGCATAACCGTGGGACGTAAAACTCAAAATTTCATTTCATTTCAATCACTGGCACCTCCTACAAAGCACATGACGACAGGACTGCAGCAGCGCCATTGTGCTCTGGACGCCTATAAATTCGGCAGCAACCAGCAGACCAGTATCAGTTCTCTGGTGTCCCTCCTACTGCTTTATTAGACTAACCTACACCCAGAGCCTCTAGTCTGCTTCAGGACTTTTGGCTATACCTTTTCCTCCTGGCTTAGCCTGCTCCGGGGCTCTGTGACTTCTAACCCGTTTCACTGCCTATTTTGGGGCTCTATGGAGATCCTGTTCTCGACCACACGGTCAAGAATTACCTAATTTCAACCTGATAAATTAGATGAAAGCACTTTTGTAGTATTTTCTGTAAATACTGTTTTATATAGTGAATCTTTATATATAAACCAGTAGTGGGAGTCGATTTCGGACCTTGTTTTTATTACTTAGCTCTATCTATCAAGAAGTTTTATAAATATATATCGAAGTACCTTTTGATACAAAATGGAATGGATGTATGGTTGCGGTGCATTATTGTGGCTGTTCTGATGTATTGTTGAAAATGTGTTATAAATCTTATTATTTTTCTCGCATATATATATCAACTGATCCTTACGATGAGTTGTTAATAGTAGTACTTCTATTTTATATTCTAGTTTTAAGCTCTTTGTGAATCGTGAGAAGTGAATAGTAAATACCTATCGATCTCATGTTTTTTTTTTATTATCAACTGAGGTTTGTTTTGCTATCGAAATTCTAGCTGATACTTTGTTTTCTCTTAGCAACACAAAAGGCGTTGTTGGCATAAAGATAACGACATCCAACAGGTTGATAGGTGTTTTGGATACAGAAAGGTTCAAGATGGTTTCGTTTAAATCTGCTAGCTGGTGCTGGTGAAAAGAGTTTGAAGATAAAATGGCTGAACTGAATTCTGCTGAATTTCGTTTCGAAAACAAATGCAGGAGCACATAATAAATCTGCACATAGTACAAAACCTGTTAAATAATTCGCCAAGAGGATGCCTTCTACCTCAAAGAAAATTGGAGAGAGAGAGAACAATCTTTTTCTAAGGAAATCCATAGAGGAGTTTAAAAGCTCAAGATGTTTTCGGCATTTTGATATGATTTAAAATTTGGGTAAGTAAATGATTTTAATTTATTTATATTGCAATGAAATTGATTTGATAGTTGTTTTGTTTTCCGACACAGTTCTCCTGTTTGCTGGCAAATTGTAAGCTCTTAGCCATGTAAAGTTCAAATTCACCGTGTTCAATGATATATGAATCTCTCAGTAAAGATTCAGAATTAGCGATATATATATATATATATATGTGTGTGTGTGTGTGTGCAGAAATAGTTAGACGATTTTTTTTTGCAAATTAAATATTTTAATGACTTTTTATGAACAAAAGTTTTACATGTCCAGAATGTACATACAAAAGCATTACATATGGTAACTACGTCTTAAAAATTGTCAGTGAGGTGTGCACCATGGTTATTCAAACAGATCTCTGCACGTCACCTCACAGCACTCTCAGCTCGTTGAACCATGTCCAGCGGGGTTTGGTGGATTGCATGTTGAATGGATTCACGCAAATCCTGAAATGTTGCAGGTTTTGTTGCATACACTTGTTGCTTCAAGTAACCCTATAGGAAGAAGTCACATGTCGATAGGTCGCGCGAGCGTGCAGGCTAAGCAACATTGCCGCGACGAGAGACAACCCGTCCTGGAAACATCCTCCCAAGAATGTTGTTCGATGCAATTGCTGTGTGTGACGTGGCCTCGTCTTGTTGGAACCACATCTGTCTAAGGCGACGCCGTCGCAGTTCTGGGAGTAGAAAGTTTTCGAATATGTCCACATATCGAGCACACGTGAGAGTTACAGTGCTACCATCCTCGTCGTTGAAAAAGTATGGTCCAATAATCCTATCAAAATAAACACCACACCATACTGTTACTTTAGGGCTATGAAGGGGCACCTCATGCAACAACCTTGGATTTCTGGGTGCCCAGTAACGGAAATTCTGCTTATTTACACACCCATCAATGTGAAAATGAGCCTCGTCGGACATGATTAATCTCTGTAGAAAGTTTGGGTTCTCATTAATCATTTGCAACACTGTATTGCAGAATTGTACGCGAGCATTAAAATCCTCAGGGAGCAACTTGTAAATCATCTAAATTTTGAATGGGTGGAAGTGTAGGTCCTAGTGTAATATTCGCCGCACACTCCTATCTGACATGTTGCCTCAGGCACACTCCTATGTTGCCTGGTGTTCTCACTGAACATCGACGACCTGGGAATTTCTTTGATCTTGCAGAAGCCGAAGCTCGGAACTTTTTCACCCAATTAAGAATAGTTTGTCGTGTCGGTACTTGTCCATTTCTGCCAATGTTAAAATGACTCCGAAACTTACACTGCGTAATTGTTGCAGAGTCTTTGTTCTTGAAGAAACACTCCACTGCGAAAGCGCGATGTTCGTCCTACCAACGCTCCATGGCTACTAACGGAAGGCTTACGTAATTCTTCCCATACTGCGCATGCGCACCGAACAGTCGAACAAACCTACATGCATACACAATGCTTTAAACCACTTTACAAAACAAAACAACAATGAGCACGTTATCTATCGGGTTACGTTTTCTATGTTCATTTTACATCGTCTAACTATTTCTGCCGCACCCTTTATATATACATATAATATATAAACTACAGAAGCTTTAATTTTTGTCCTTTTCTTTAACGTATACGAGATTTTTTTTTCGCAGCTAATTTATCAGTGTGTTTATCTTCAGGGGTGTATAGCCAGCTTCGATTCGAATTCTGATAAGGGCTCATGTTATTCAGATTCTAAGTCATGACCATATATTACATAGTTTAGTTGCTATAAGGGAAAGATTCGACTTCTGATAGGGGCTCATGTTATTCGGATTCTAAATCATGTCCATATAACATAGTTTCGTTTCTATAAGGGAAAGGTAGGCTGCAAATAAATAAATAGACCGAATGGAGAAACTAATTTGAAGTCAGCTGAATATCAGCGGCGGCTAGTACCATATGTTGCATGGTTGCGCAACCGTATATTTGTTTTAATACTAAAACTATTTTTAAGTATTAAAGTAGTGTATCAGTAAAAAATAAACCTTTGCTCTTGAGCCCAAAACAGTATTGATGCATTTCTTAAAAAATAAATTAAAAAACTGAAAGAAAGAGAATGATTTACATTTCCAGTTGCAGAGCGTTGCCACTGGAAGCAGTAACATTGAGCATATGGAAGCGAGCTCCTATCTCTTAACATGGAGAAGTAGATTTATTCTTGCATCGTTCCTATTATCTTGCCGTATTGCCCGCTTGCAGTTGCACCTTCTGAAACTGGACAGCTTCTGTAATAGCTACGAATTCCTCCGCTTGGCAGCGCTTGACTCAGTTGACAGGGTGAGAGAGATACAGACGCTCGGAAGAAAGGAGTTATTCACAAAACGCGAACTCGCAAAGAACAGATACAGATTTGGTGGTAGCAGGGACGGATCTAGGCTGAAAGTTTGGGGGGGTGGTCGTTCGAAGTCAATAGATTTTAACATTTATAATACAAAGGTGAAAATTCTTGGGATAAGTTTTATTTTTAAAATAAAAAATATCCTATTCTTGGGGGGGGGGATCGAATCTCGAAGAAGAAAATATCTTACCACTGGTTGCTGGCTCTGTGTCTTTCGTGCACATGATCCCGTGTTCGATTTCCGGCAGAGAACATAAAAAATTAATCTCAAATCATTCACTTTCAATAATCATCTGTCTTCTTTAGCCTAATTTGTTGGAATGTTAAACTATTATTTTTTTTTTTCATTTTCGAAGAAAAACATCTAAGATTTCATGCTTCTTTATAGTAGAACAGCAGACAAAAATACGTGGTTTCTGAAAATGAACTTTTTGTTCCTTATATTCATAAAAGAAATGGTAACAAAATGCATATTGTTGGAGGAGAGAGGTGTTTCTGTACCCTAAAGAAAAGAAAGCTGAAAATATTTGCAGTAGCGATGCTTTCTATTCAGAAAAACTTGACGAGCAGCATTTCAGATTTCAATGAAGTCATAGAAAAATTAGAAGCTCGAAAAGAACGAGGAAAGAACTTCCATTTTAAAATAATGCATAGTTTATATGATTAAATAATGTTGTTTAACTGCGTGCAAGAATATATGCAATTTTCTTGCTTTTTTTCTTCTTTTTGGGTTAACGCCAACATTCATGGCTTACAGCACATGCTACGTATTAATAACATGAGTGTAGAAGTTTGGTATATAAATAATGTATAGACGTACATCGATAGTGGTTGTTTGAAAAAAAAAAAAAAAAAGGAAATAGCTTATATACAGAGGTTGTTCAGTCTACATTTGGCCAATTTCGACTTACCTAAAAATTTAGAAGAATTCATGACACCAGGTCCGTAAGTGCTCGATGTGTTTCCCTTGGTTCCTAACAATAACTCGACAGCGTAATTTCCACTGTAATAGGCTTCTGTGAAGAACTGGGAGGGAAATCTTGTCCCATTCCCTTTGCACTGCTTTTCAAAGTCCTTCCAAGTTGTTACACGCAGTTTTCCCAAAGCCCGCTTCAGCAATTCAAATCCACAATAGTCCATAGGATTTGCATCTGCAGATTTAAAAGGTATATCATTGATAGGTATCACCTGTATACCACTTGCCTCCTGCTTCCCTGTAAAATGCGAAGGACGATCGTGAGGTATGTGATGAGGCCTTGTCCATGTGAATGCGCACCAGATTGGCGTCATTTCCGTACATTGTTGGAATCTCATGCTCGTAGATCGGCCACATGATCTGCTCCTGAAAAGACTGCGAATTTATTTTGCAGTTCTTCGCCACCCTACGAATCTTCAGTTTACCTCGGTAACAGTAGCCAGTAACGACCATGAACCCTTTTGGGAAGGATTCTTTACAGACACGGACCCACCTTCTGAAGTTCTTGGCGCCTTTCTCTCGGTACATGATGGCTCTCGGTTTGCCGCAGTCGGAAAGGTAAACCCATGCTTCATCGAGCGTTACGACGTACATCCACCTTTGTTTTGCCGGATGCCGTTCGTACAGCTTCCGGGCGTTACGCTTTCGTTCCTTTTAGTGGGCATCCGTGAGAAGATGGCCGCGAGCTTTCATGACTTTTTCCAGCTTGAGTTGATGGTGTAATGTCCGGCTCACAGTCCCCAAAGACACGTCAAGACGATTAGTCATACACCTTTGTGTTGACGGATTTTCTTGCATTGCTAGTTTGCGAAGTTTCCTCTGCATGGTGGAGATAGCCTTGGTGCATTTCCGCTTCCTAGGCAACTTCGTTGGTTATCCAAATGGTGGAGCTTTTAACATTTTTTATTCCACTTAAACTGATGTTGCAACCATTCTTCTTGCACTGTTTTCTAATGAGAGAAACACTAAAGTGGGCGTCATAAAAAGCCGCAACATATCCTACCCAAAATCGGCTTAGTTTGGGCGGCATTTTGGTCACAGAGCGAAAACTCACACACGGAAACAAATTTAACACAACACTCATAACAATGGTCCTGTTTTGTGCATTATTGTCGTCCGCGCGGCGAAACAACTCCGTTCCCAGGAAGCCACTGCACAACACTGCAGGACGCCACGAGCCAGGTCGGGTGAGTCCATTCTGCCCGGGAGGGGGAAGGAACGAAATCGGCCAAACGTAGGCTGAACCTCTGTTTTAAATCAATATTAGAGAAATACTTTAATCAATAATATACAAATAGAGCTTAAAAGTATTCCCCTTCATATTTCCTGATTTTTTTTTGGATAAGACTCAAGAATGCTGGGGGAGGGGAACACTTGCGGGCAGTGTTGAATTCAGACATTTTCACATGGGGGGGAATGTAAACTCCTCAGGGTGAAGGGGAGTTTGGGTGAAGTAATTTCTACATTTTGTGATTGAAATTTTGAGTTTCTTCGGGGGGACATTCCCCCCGGGCTACCCCTGAATTCATCCCTGTTTGCACGTACCTACCTACGTTTGATATTGCAACATTGCAACCGGTGCTTGTACAGACCACGAACCGCTACTGCTGAATATGATTCTGCGTGGAACTTAAATCCTTACAGTGTTAGCAGTTGTGAGAATGTTTCACACATCAGCAAAGTTGGATAAAGGTAAAAGGTGGATATAAAACGTAAAATACTTCGTAAGCCCCTATCAGAAATACGTTTGTAAGAATTTCATTAAAATTTTAGCAAAGACTTCCGTAATTTTGATTCAGGTATATATGCAATGACTGATACGATGAATCCAAACATTGCTAAGTACTGACGGTTTGCAAGTTGTTAATGTATTTATTATTGTAATTTGTTCTTAAGTAGTTTCGTGTATTGTTGATTTGATATTTTGGAAAAGTAGAATATGTGACGCTCGAAAAGGAAACGTTGCCTTAAAACGATTTTTTGATTAGATAAATGATAATCTGGTAACACAATGCGCTCTGAAATACCGAAATTTCCAGTTTTATCAACCAGTGCTCCCTGCATTAGCAAACTCCTTTAATTTTTGTGTGCACTGTAGAAGAAACTGATACATAGAGAGTGGTTGTAAAGTCAGTGCCTACTTGTAACAGTGAATATTTCAGAAAGTAAACAACCTATCAGAGTTTTATTTCCATCGAATACATTAATAGGGTGTGCACCCGCTTTTTCCACACACTTCTGGAATCTTTTAGGAACAGAATCCACGGTTCTTCTTAGCATCTCAACTGGAACATTTGCAAACACTTCATGGATATTTTGTTCAAGACTGTTAGTATCCCTTGGTTTTAACTTGTACATTCGTTGCTTAGCTCAACACCAAAGGAAGAAGTCGCATGGGGTTATATCGGGGCTGCGTGCAGGCCATTCTGTCGGTCCCGGACGCACCATCAACCTCCAAACTTCATACGTGGTGGCAATTTTAGCTCTGTCTTCTACGCTGTATACACCAGCCACTTTATGGTTTTCAATGGATCAATTTCTGAAATCGTAAATGGTGAACCTCACATTAGTAAACAGTATTACATGCCAGCTAGAGCTGATGCTAGTTTCCAGGATAATCTAAATAAAAAAGATATTGAATTTACAACCACCCTGTATATGTAAAGAGCTATTTTTTAAAGCGATATCACATCACAGTTCGTTCATTTGCCACACAAAACATAGAAAGGCGATACAAACGAAAATGCGATGCAGTTATAATCATAGTTTGTTACCGGAGTAAGTTATTGTGGAAGAAAAAGTTCGATTGGTGTGTTTGTTGAAGTTTAGAACCCCTTTTCAGCATTGAGGTTATTTGACAATTGTACCTACAGTTTAACATGAAATCTAAACCACCGTAATTCGTTCAGATTGCAAGGCTCTCCTAATGGGAATCGAACCTGGCCTACGAAAGGCGTACGCGCTAGCCACTAGACAAGCTGGGGGGTACTAAAAGAAAGTATATAATTTGTCTTCATGATGAAATAGTCCTCGTTCGTTAAAAGTTAAGTGCACTCGAGAACATAATGTAACTATTAATGTTTCTTTTAGGACTTCAATAGCAGACAAATCTGCTAAGGACTAAACACCATATTATTAGAGATTGGCTGTAGAATTGAGGACAAAAAGACCATGTACACTTTAATTTAATTCCATTTGAAGATGAAGCACATCAGTGGATTTTTAAGGTTCAAAACGTCAGCTTTTCGAAAACTTGATCGCAAGTCAAAGCACGAAACTTTACCAGTACTCTCTCTCGTATTTTCAGAGCTTTTTAGAGGCTCTGTTAAGGGGTTCATAAGTGATATATGTAGCTGTTTTATAACATTGTCTCTGTCATGCTGAATGCAAAATGTAGGATAGGTTGAACATTTCGCCACTTAGCAATAGTGTTCGTGCCCATTGTAGTCTGAGCCGTTTGTGGTTTCTGGTCATGCAACGTAGTGGCAGGAGTGTCACTAGTCCCTCCCACACCGACACCATCAAACCGTTGACGCACAAAAGTCTACATCTGTTACGGCCATGTGGGAAGATGGCGGTCACCTCATGCTGTGGTCGCATTGCATGGTCCAGTACCCGTTCTCTGCCTCGTACCACCGTCGTCTGTGTACTGTTTCCACATACGCATCATTGTCATAACAGCTTGCCCTGTACGAACCGAAATGTCGCAATATGACATACACGTTTCTCGGAGACTGATCATTTTGCCCCGTTTGAATGTACTCATATGCTGATATTGCGCTCTTTGACGTCGGCGAGGCTTATTGACATTTGCTTTGATGTTTTCACTTCGTTTGGCTTCTTCATTGACTGAGCGTAGCATAACACTACTACAAGCGAGAGCGCTGCTGGTCCTACTTGTCCACTATCTCACTGCAAACTTAATCGCTTATTGCTGGTATACTGATCTACTAATCCTCAGAGTTTGGTCTCATTTAGGCCGCTTTCTGGGTGTTACAGTTTTCAAACAGTAGTGTGTAATTGTACGTAATCTTTGTCTACTTCGCTTTTCGTTATCATACTTCTTTGTGATATAGATACTCAGATTAACCCGTTTTAGGATGGTTACCAACCTCACCGTTCCGACCTTTCATAATTAATGACTGCCTTATGATTGTCAACACTTCTGCGCACGGCTCACAGGTACGATTGGTTAACCAATCGTCATACCTGGACTTGTCTCTTTTTGATGAGGGTAATGGGTTAAGCCTTTAGACTCCACGGCTCAAATAGACGGCTCGAGACTAGTCTTAGTGTTTCCCAGTTATACTTACTGGTTGTGGGAGCCTCCCTAGCGAGTAGAGGCCTACTAATATGAGGAGGTTGGCACCCTAGCATTATAAGGTGAACTCAATTCTCCCTTGGAGTACGTCTCCAAGTTACCGATTTCACGGTATGGCCACAGCACGGTAGAGTCCATCCAAAACAAGAACTCTTAGGCTATCCCAGGGGGTTCATATTCTGGCCCCACTTACCTCTCGTCGTTCAACAGCGTCAAGGGGTACTTCACATTCGTTCAACCTTCATTCTCTGGACCCAAAGGTACACATTACTCACCCATATGGGAGATATCCCGAACGTTTTCACTTCCCGGTAGGATTCAACAGGGTGTTAAATGGCCTGCCTACCTCATTTTACAGAAGATATACACCAGAACCAGTATCTGATGTAGACCATCTATACCAGAAAGATATTGCCATTTGGGAAGCACCAATCGCTCTCCCCTAGTAAGGGTTGTAATAATTGCCTTCCTCTCTCCGATCAACTTGGCTGTGAGATATGACATACACTACCGAGCCCATTGCTCTATGTTAGACTCCTTTGGGAGGCTAGTGACACCAAATGCTGACATCTCACCTCCCTCGGTAAGGAATTTTCATCAACACCTTTACCTATGTCCATTACCCTGCAACCGAGCACTGTAAGGAAGCACCGTGCTTCTACAGAGCGACGTTTTTTCCCCAGGGTGCTGATAGACAGGGTGTATTAACGGAATGCATTATACGAGGTGTTTTACCTGGGGTCCCTTCCCTTTTCTCAGCACGGGTTTGCGACCGGCCATGGCAAGAGTTGCTTGTCTGATACAAAAAATATTTGTTTCGTGTCCACGCAAAGCAGTAAAATATGTAATATTGGTACAGGTCCTGTTTTTGTTTTGCTACGTGGGGATGAGCATTGTCGTGAAGCAAAATACTGTTTGTGTTGATCTTTTAGCGTCGCTTATTTTTATTACTGCTCTCAGACGATGAAGTATTTTGCAGTACGTGTTTGCGTTAATCGTGGTTCACTTTGCAAGGAACTCCACTAGCAGGAACCACGGTCATCGAAGAATACGCTCACCATACTGATGTTTCTTTGGTTTTGGTGACTGCTTTTACTGCATACTGTCCAGTTTTGATTTCGGTTGGTAATGGGAGCATATAGATTCATCTCCGACAACCAAATTACAAATGAAGTTTTTACCTTGATTTTTGTATCCCATTAAATAGGTCAATGATAGTTCAGTTCTACATATTATTTCCCTAACAAACACTGGCAACTATTGGACCCATACTTTCTCTGTAACCCAGTGTGTTCTTGGCATTGTTCTGGACACTACCGTATTATAACACTTGCGCTGGCTCACTAATGGCTGACCGGAAAGTTAGTCTGTCGTTTTGAATAAGGATTTTCAATAAGAGTCACTGTCGTATCAAGAATGATAGTTAGCAATTGTTCTGGCCGCGAATTGTGCTTCACTATTTTTGTTCGATACACATTTGTCATCAAATACAGCCTGCATTCTCCGGTAAATGCCTCTTGGGTGTGAGAACTTTCAGCGTGAAGAAAGCATATCGCACCTAATTGTTTTTCTATGTTACGTCCATGGGTGAAGAAGTCAATAGCACACTACCACCTGCGCCTGCGCTGATGCCCTGACATTGCCATATCAGATACGCCTGTAGGTGTTGCGGCACAAGTAACAGTCTCACACAACTCACATTTGAAATGGACCTTTTCATTCATTACCACCTTCTATATTTGAGAAAACTTTCAAGTTGGGGTTGATGAGATCTCCTAGTACGATCTAAGACTACAGAGTTTGAAGAGGATTTTACAGTACTCCTGGGTTTTCTGAGGTTTATCCGTTTCTCTCTCTTTTTTTTTTCTTTCTTCATCTCACCAACTCTGTCACCCTCATTTATTTGTATGTGTTGTGCTGCTGCTTCAACTTAGAGGACAGAAACTTGAGATTAATAATTTCATATATTTTTCCATACATGTAAATGATGTGATCATTTGCTTCAGAATTTTTTCAGTAGGTGTATGCGTGTGTTGGATCTTTTCCTACGGAAATCCTTTACGTACCTCGTCTTAAATTATTCCTATTATTTGATTTGTTTGAAAAGTAAGGTAGGTACATTCCGTACGAGAACAAAATATCTTGTTTTCACATGGAGGATATCATGTTCGTTAATGACCCACATAATCACCTCAAAGATCAAGCCAAATGTTCATCGCTCTTGTAATGCAAAGATTCCATTGTAGAGAAAGTGGGGGACAGAGTTATTGATTATGTTGTCACGACATCACGCACTCCCTGCTCCGTTTGCAAATATGTTCCTTCAAGGTGACGCTTCAGGAAGCCAAATATATGGAAGTCACTAGGGCCTAAGTCGGGACTGTAGAATGGGTGGTCCAGTATCTCTCAGCCATAACGCCGCAGCCAGTCCTTAGTCATCTTTGGCACGTTGAACGATCATTGTCGTGCAAAACAATAACACTGTCCGACAGTAGTTCCTGTTGCTTCCGTCGAATGGCATTAGGCAATGTGCGAGGGTGTCCCAGTGTTTGTTAGCATTACAATCTCAACACGTTCCAAAAAGTTCACAAGCAGGACACCTCTGTAGTCCCAGGAAATTGTGACCATGATTTTGAAATGAATCAGTGTCTTCTTGCCCGTGAGGATGCCTTTCAAGATAATGCTGGTGCTAAATTAGAACGATGCCTAATCGCATGACTTTTTAGTCCTCGGATAGCAATTTCGGCACCGCTTTCCTGTAGCCTAATATCATGCATTACGTAATGGGCGTGTTCTACCAAAATATCTACTTCCTTGGCTACATTCTGCAGTGTGATCGTGTAGTAGTCCTTGGTCAATCACTCAAGTAGCATAGCAACATCCTCCCCAGACAATGTTATTTGTAGTCTGTTAGGATATGAAAATGATCAAAAAAGTGCTCACAAATAAGGCACAAACTGCTGCGTTGTAATGAGAAATAGCCTGTGCAAATAAGTATGATGATTAAAATAGAGATTTTGAAGATATAGATTATAAGAGTAGAGAGGGGCCGCGGTGGCTCAATGGTAGAGGTTTCACCTCTGGTGCTTGGGGTTTCTGGTTCGATCCCAGTTCGCGCCAAGTGAACTTTGTGGTGGACAAACACCGTGTGCGTGGGTTCACGTTTCCTCCCACTTTCTTCATTCCACCATTTCATTCATTATTTCATTATTACAGTCTCCTTTGGCCTAGCCGGTGTAATCGTGGGACGTAAAACAAAGATTTCATTATTTGTAAAGTAGAGCTTATGAAGATACAGTTTGGAAGATAGATTGATTTTGTAATTAATGATTGTATGGAAGACTACAAATGTAAGAAATACGATTAAGATGATAAGATGTGTAAAGATTCGGCATTGAACCTCCGGATTCTATAGCCCATAGAGTGAGTGAGTGAGTTAGTAGTATTTAGCGACTACTTTGATACTGCTCCCTAGACATACGCAGGGCAGTTGGCTCCACAATATGGAGGTGGTGTGATGTCATGCATACCCGTAACACGCACACCACGAATAAAACAGATAAACATTTTAAAACACCACAGACAGCTCAATTTAGCTTATTTTTCAACAAACCAAATAATATTTTGAAGATGCCAACATTTTTTTACAGCTGCCTTGCTGTCTTCGTAGTTTTGAGACATTAGAATATTACTACATAACTGTATGGCTAATGGAACCCGGAGGTTCTATCCCGCGTTCACAAGAGCTTTCAGTTGACTTCCGTTGATGCCAACTTGATCCAGTTTCTACTTTGTACTTCTGTTTCTCTCGAGATCCATCTTAATATTGTTCCTCCCCCCCCCCCATTTGCGTCTAGGTCTTCCTAAAGGTCATTTTCCGATTAGATTTCTAGTTAAAAATTTGAAAGCATTCCTACATTCATTCATTCTGGCTACATGTCTTGCCCACCTAAGCCTTGATGATCCGAATAGTGTTTGGCAAATGGTATAAATTATGCAGTTCTCATTATAAAGTTTCCACGACTTCCCATTCCCGTTCCTCATGAGCCCTAATATTCGCCTCAGGAGTTCATTCTCAAATGCTTTCAGTCTGCGGTCTTCCCTCAGAGTAAGCAAACATGTTTCGCAATCATACAGCACAACAGGCATGATTATCTTTTATATATTTTACGCTTCAAATTCCTCGACAGAAGATTTTGAACTAAATAATAACATGAATTCCCTGCTTTCAGTCAACATTTCTTCGTGGATATGGGTTTGGTCTGTTAATATTGATCTTAGATATTTGAAAGTATCCATTTTATCAAAAGTATGTGATATTTTAACGCATCAATAATTTGCCGTATTACGATCCCGACGAATTTCCATGTATTTAGTTTTCTCTGCATTTACTCCTAAACCCATGTCCTTGCAAGCGTAAGACCTCTGCATTTCTTTCTGTTGTTCTATCATCCCCTATCAGATTCACAACAGCATACGCCGTGACCTGGTGAAGAGCATTCAGCTCTAGGCCCTAGTTGCTATCTTTGGTTTTCTTATCGCGTACCGCAGAACAAAATTGCATAATAATGGCGATAACGCGTCTCCTTGTTTCAAGCCATTCTCGACGTAAAAGCTCGTAGACAGGTATTTTCCTACTCGGACTTTTCTCTGGGATTCATCGAAACACATTTCAATTAACCTTTCTTTCAGTTTTCCAAATTCTGTAAGAATGTTGTACAATGTTTCTCTCCTAACCGACTCATGGGCCTTTCTAAAATCAGTAAATAATTGATGTATCAAGGTAGTGTATTCCCATTTCTATCGAGTATTTGTCGAATGGTAAACATCTGATCAATAGTTGATCGATTTCGCCTAAATCCGCACTGATAGTTTCCAATAATTTCATCTGCGTATGGGGCCAATCTTGCTAACAGATTATTTGAGAGAATCCTATAGGATGTTGGCAGAAGAGAAATGCCTTGATAATTATTACAATAATTTTGTCGCTTTTCTTGTGAATTGGAACAGTGATTGATTATTTCCACTCTTGTAGCAATTCCTCCTTGTTACAGACAAGGAGATTGACTTTGTATCTCGTTCCACAATTTTTCCCCTCCAGCTAAATTTAACTCAGCCGAAATTTCGTATACACCCGAAGATTTGTATTTCGTCAATTTCTTTATAGCAGTTTCTGTTTCTGTTCGGTTAGGCTCTGGAATATACGATTCTGCTGTGTACATTTTCTTTTCTCCATGAATATTAGTGTTTGGCTGCGTGTTTAGTAAATCGTCAAAAAAAAAAATCTGTCATTTATTCAAAGTGCTATTTGTGTCAGTGAAAATTGTTCCGTCGGCTTTCTTTAATATATAAGCGCAAAGTTGATAGTTTTTCTTAAATTCGTTGATGTTCTTATACAGGTCCGGAATGTTTTTGTTTGTACTGCTATCTGAAAATTCATTAATTTTATCTTTTCAAAAATGGCATTTCTTTGTTCTAAAAGTTCTGTAAGTTTCCCGCCTAATGTCAACGAAATGTTGTGTAGTTATATCGTTCGGATTTTGTGGCCAACGCAGTTTTGCCTGTTTTCTGTTCTCTGCTAATTTAGTGCATTCCTAGTGGAACCATAGTTTGTCCTACGTATTTCCATGTGCCTGAACGATCCCAGTTTACGCCAAGTGAACTTTGTGGTAGACAATCACCGTGTGCGTGGGTTTTCTGGGGTTCTCCAGTTTCCTCCTTTATTCCACAATTTCATTCATTTATCATCACCGTCTCCCTTAGCTTTCACATCATAACTGTGGGACGTAAATCTGAAAGATATCATTTTCATTTATTTCGTTTTTCCGCGTGCCTCAATTTTTCTTTTGCTGAAATTTTAATGTTATCCCTAATTTCATCCCAAGTATCTTCAACACTAGTGCCTTCCGAACCTTCTAAAACCCGAGAATCTATTCGACATTTCAGTGTTCCTCCCTCGTGTGGCTCTCCTCTAATTTCGTCCGTCATAAGGTGTTGAGTATTTCCTTTATTGAACGATAATCTCCCTGTTATCATTGCTACTAGGTAGTGATCAGTGTCACTGTCAGCTTCTCTAAATGACCGAATATTAATTATGCTGTCTTTTTCAGTTTACTGAAATGTGATCAATTTGATTATGTTTTTTTCCATCTGGTGAAGTCGAGGTACTATATTTATGAATGTCACGATGCGGGAATTTTATACTCTTCACGATAAGGGTTTGAAAAGTTTACGAGTTTAACATCATTGTCATTACGGGGGGCGCGGTGGGTGGTAGAGCATTCACCTCCGGTGCTTGGGGTCCCTGGTTCGATCCCAGCTCGCGCCGTGTGGACTTTGTGGTGGACAAACACCGTGCTCGTGGGTTTTCTCGGGATTCTTCCGTTTCCTCCCACTTTCTTCATTCCACCATTTCATTCATTTCATTTCATCACTGTCATTACTTATGCAGACTCATTCCCTATTATAATTTGAAAATATCCTCTCGTCCTGCCTTTACATTGACATCTCCTAACAGAATTTTCATACAGTATCACGGGAATCGGTCGAATACCCGTTTTCGTAAAAACTGTCTTATATCGTCATCCCTGTCTTCTGTTGAAGCATGTACATTTAAAACAATAATATCACACCACCGATCCTTAAGAGTAATAAAAGAGTCTGTCATTAACAAATTCAATCTGTTAATTTGCTGATATTCGTTTGTGAACGAAAAAGCATGTTCCTAGTTGATATTTTTTTTTCCATCTCCGTAAAAGAACATAAAATTTCCGGACTGCACAGCACCTTCTCTTTCCCATTTAACTTCCTGAACTCCTATTAGATCCATCCTATATTTCTCTAACTCACTTGTTGCGGATTTTAACATGGTTGCTCTATAGAGTTCTTATATTCTATGTTCTAAATCTCATGTTAATTTTACTTAGCTAAGGTCGTGCCAAGTTAAAAGGGGTTCGAGGCTTCTATGAATGTTTCTGAACAAGTGACTTTTTTTACAGGATGAGTTTTTTTTAGCCTCACACCAAACCCCCAAGCTGGAGGGCTACTCCTTGCCGTCTGTTTGCAACTGCTTATTCAATTATATTCGCAGCTAACCTCTGTTTCTAGGTGCCGTCTTCTCGATTCACAACTTAGGACCCGCCATGCCGTTGTGATAGGGACCCACATTACATTGGACATTAAAATACTGCCAGCTTGCTCAGACGCAGTATGGCATGCAATATGGTGTGGGTGGACTTCCTACTATTTTCACCTTCCTAGCTAAACAGTGATAGTTACATGTCGATCTTCCATCACTATTAGCTCTAACTTTTGCCACCACACTTAAGCCTGTAGCCATTGAGGGATGATTATCTCTCTTGGGTCATCCTGTAGATTGTACGACCACATTTGAATATTCTCTTCCAGCGCTTCACTGTGTCATTAGAAGTTAGGCATTTCTCATCATATACAGTTGTTATCTCTTGTATCGTTTGTGCTGCTACCTATTCTGTGGCTGTAACGTAAGTTCAACAGGACCTGTAAAAACACAAATTAGCACACACATTATTGAGATGCCAACCTATCATGATGCAGATTTTTACATTATCAGCACATCTCTTTTATAGTGAGGGTACTAACTTTCTAGCCTTCCCTCGTAGAACAAATACGCATAGCACAAACTTGTTAAACGTTAAGTGTCTGTAGACTTACTTTTGTACCTCGGAGATATTGTATTTTCAGTCTATATTTTCGGTCAGCTCTGTGATTTTAGTCATTACCACATCTGTATGTAAAATTCGATTTTTTAGTCAGTCGTTTTGATGCTGTTGACCTACAAAACAAAAATGAAAATAATGAATGAGTTTTTGGAAAAATAAAAAGGTTTCGGATGGCTCAATAATAATAATAATAATAATAATAATAATAATAATAATAATAATAATAAAAGCAACAGCGAATCAATTTTCAGCAAAACAAAAATTGTCACAGTCCGATTATTCACGGAATTGAGCAGTCATTCGTCTAGCTTTGTAGTTCAAATATTTGGAGCAAAACAGTATTGGAGACACATTTGAAACTGAAGCAGTAATTATACGAGGGTAAATAAAAAATCCTCAATGTAGCTATAACTTTTGTTATATTGTTTATACTGATCTCTGTCATCGTTTATTTTGTTGTTATTCTATTGTGATCATGCTATGAAAGTTTTATGCTACTTTCTCAATTTTTCTTCTTTTTGTTGTACATAGATCATGGCCGCTCCATTAGAAATTTCCACCAAAGAGGAACAACGAGCTCTTCCACTATCTACGGCTCCTTCCTCGTGCGTTTTTTAAATTTCAATCTATTCGTAGACACTCCGTTGCGTCAATACAATGTTTCCGTATTGTGCCGAAAGTCATTGATTGATTGCGGTCCCTGATACACCCACCTCCCGACCACAAAAAAACCGGATCACTGCTCGTTATTCCTCTTTGGTGCAAACTTCTAGTGGAGCAGCCATGAATGAAGACAAATGGAGGAATTAGTATAAAACTTTCTTAGCATGACCATAACAACATAACAATACGCAACATTGCGCATAATTATTGATTTACCCTCGAAGCACTCTGGGGCACTTTCGATAATGCAGCACTATTCTTTGTACCAGATTAGTGAGAGTTTAATGTGTACTGTTAAACGTTAATCGAGCCATAAGAAAGTAAATAATGAAGAGTTCGTTAGCTATATTGTAAATTGCCATGCGTATTATTGTAAGGGTTAATAGACGATTTTTCCTGCAATTGGGACTCGGAACTGGTTTTATTTTTTTACTGTACTTATTTATTTTAGTTTCACTTTTGTGATGTCCCTTTTGTAGTTATGGTTCATATCTCCCTCAAGTACGGACGAAGACAACTTTCCTGTTGTTTAAAAATGGACAGTGTCTAGACAATATTTATATGATAGAAATCATAAAAGGTTGAGTTTAGTACAGATTGAGTTTTTGTATCTTCACTATGCTCCCTTTTCTACTGTATTACATATATATTTGTAACTTTCAAGCCTTTAGTACGAGGCTAAGTTAAAAATTAGTCTCTATGTACATTCATGTCCAAAATTATTGTCGCATATCTATAACTGTCTTCTTGTAAGAATATAATTTGGTAATGATTTTTCAAGGTACTTTTAGTACTGTTACTAGGTGTATAATCGGGAAATGTATATTTGTGTTCAATTTCATAGGAAAAGAATTATAAATACGAAAATTATAATGAGTAAAATAAAATGTTGCTAAATGGACAAGCAAATTTTAGTTTCGTTTTATTATTCGTATTTACTGCTCTTTTGACATGAAATTTGCCACATACATGTCTTTGCCGATTATACACATACTAACATTATAAGAAATACCGGGCGAATTCGTTATCAAATTATATTCCTAGAACAACATATTTATAGACACGCGACAATAATTTTGGACATGAGTGTACCTATAACTTCTCTTACATTGTACAATCCGCGGCAAAAAACCTGCAACATGAGAATGTAAGTTTATTGTGATACTACGCCTAACAGCACAGGGAATCAACATAACGTCTAAGTGGCACGAATCACGCCAGGATAAACCTCGGCGTCCTCCCGTGAACACTTATTTTGGAGCAAAAGACTTCGTCATTTCACAATAAACTTACATGATTATGTTGCAGGTTTTTTGCCGCTGATTGTACATATTGACATCTGTCCTTGTTTATTTTATTGTTATGTTGTTGTGGTCATGCTGTGAAAGTTTGATCCTAATTCCTCCGTTTGTCTTCCGTTTGTTGCAGATAGATCATGGCCGCTCCATTAGAAGGTTGCACCAAAGAGGAACAACAAGCAGTGACGTGACATGGCTCTGTTAGACAGACGAGTGACTGTCGATGAAGTGGCACATCATCTGGATAGTAGTCATGGTTCAGCGTACGAAATCATCCACAACAGACTTGAAATTCGTAAAGTCACTCGTCCGGCTCCTTCCTCGTGCGTAACACTTGTGCGATCATTGCTGAATTTTTCAGTCCATTCGTACATACTCCATTGTGGCAAGACACTTGTTCCCGAAATTCTTGCCGAAATTCTTTGATGGATTGCGGCCCTGATAAACCTCCGACCATAAAAATTGAATCACTGCTCGTTATTCCTCTTTGGTGCAAGCGTCGAATGGAGTGGTCATGATCTATCTACAACAAACAGAAGATAAATAGAGGAATTAATATAAAACTTTCATAGCATGACCACAACAGCAAACAATAAAATAAACTAGGACAGAGGTCAGCTATGAATAATGTAAGAAAAGTTATAGCTACATTACGCATAATTTTTGACTTACCCTCGTAGCATTTTGTAGATGCTATATGATTTCCATTATAAATTTTTGAAAATGTCTGAAGTTGTACTGAAGTTCAAAGAAGTGATCAGGAAGTGTAATAAAGACCTTTAGTTAAGATTATTTTCTTTAAAATAATAATAATAATAATAATAAACCGAGTAACTTATATTTTGTCTTCTATTATTTGCAGGTAAATGTTGAAGATATATTCTTAAGGGTATAGCAAGATGACTTAAACCTAGAAAAAAAATATCCTCATCATGGTGCGAAGCAAAGTCAGCAAATGATTGATGAAGCGAAGACATTTGCACATAGAGCAATATTGATCATCGGAATATTGTTCGTTTACTTAATTCTAAGCAGCGATTTAAGCACTTCGAAAGCAGGTTTGATCGAGTACTACTGGAGATGTATAATAAACCAAAGATCAGAAGCATTTTAGTTTATTTCTTACGAATGTGTTAAAGTCAGTCTTTTAACCATAATGGATGATAATCAGTGTAGCAAATGAGCTTTTACACCATTCTTATACGGTTGTATAGTATATGATTACTGAATGGAAGTCGGGGCGTATTTTGTAGAAGGTACAAGATAAATAATACCATTGTGGAATAATTGTATGCAGCATAAAATTGAAGCTCCATATGATAACTTAATAACACTTATGTGATATTTACAATTAATCTTCGTGTTGTTGTAATACTATTTATTTTTTTATAATCGACGACTTGTAAGAAGCTCTTGTAACATGAAGATATAGAATGTGCCACAGGTTTTGATGACCCATAATTTTATATAGCCTTTATCGTATCTGGCTCATACTTGAGAGAGTTATTTTGAACAGACCCCATTCAAAATCCAAGTACATATGCACAAACCAAGACTACCGTGGTTTAAAAATAACAAAATAATCTTACCTAATCGTATCCATGGTGTATGATTGAATGTAATTTCTTCAATAATTTTGCTGAAAATCTGCTCGTTATTGCTCAGTTTTAAAATTTTGATTGTTCATTTTCTCTCCAAAGCTTTCAAAATATTTCATTGTACCTTCTGATAAAGGATGGTAATAACTTTAAAAAATATCATCTATTCACTTATAGATGGTATAGTAAGCTAAGACTGTTTTATTATTTCTGCATCCCTAGTGCATATAAGGAAGGTACCACAAATAGTTTAATTTCCGGGTTAACTATTTTAACTAAAAGTATACTGAAGACATGTAAAGATGACATCACGAGTGTAGGGAAAGTTGTGACAAGGGATTCATGAACCTTTCTGATTTCTACAACAGTGAGAAAATAAGATATATCGTGTTACTAAAAATGCCAAGGCGAATTCCAATTATCAGGCTAATGTGACATCAGTTTATTGCTATCACATTACTAGTCGATATGGGAGGGAGACAAATCGGATATGGCTGCATTAAGACAAGGCATCAATCATACCTTTCGAGTCCTCTTCCTTCAATAAATGATAAAAGAAACTCCTATTCGTACTAAAGTTGAGTAAAACAACGTTTCATGCTAAGCAACTAGGTGCAGAGGTTGATTTCGGTCCATAGCGACGATTTCGATAAGCACCTACCTCAGACGCTCTATTTGATGCCCGTGTATTTTGACTATCTGCCGTCGAAATTTCCATTGGAGGAGGCTAGTTTGCAGTGTATATTTGTCCAGTTGCAACGACTCCTCTTCATAGATTTTCTCAAGTTGACATGGTGCGGTGTCTCCACTGTGCCATGACTCGTTTGAGGAGAAAGTAGAACAGTAGTCCATCGGTGACGCATCTGAAGTTTTCACTGGGAATATGGGTGAAGGAAATAGCACAGATAGGAATTTCTTGTCGTTTATTGAAGGAAGAGAACCGTCGAATGAGAGGTATGATTAATGCCTTGTCTTGATGCAACCATATCCGATTTGTTTCCTTCTCATACAGACTAGTAATGTCATAGCTATAAACTGGTGTCACATTAACCTGATAATTGGAGTTCGCCTTGGCATTTTGGCGACACGGTGTCCAAAACCATGCAACTTCCCATTGTTACAAAAATCAGCAACGATCATGAATTCCGTGTCACAACTTTCCCTACATTCGTTGTGCCATCTTTGCAAGTCTTCAACATCATGTTCTCTGTAAAGAGTAGCAAGCAAAGTACATGTATGCCTCGTCCATTGTGATTGTATTTTTCACGTCGCCTCGTAGGTAGTGCCCGTAATGCCATTGACAGTTTGAACGTTCTGCAATGTTTTGGTCAGAGTTCCTAAACACGTCCCTTTTGATGTGTGAATTTTCTTGTGGAATGTTCTAATATCATTATGCAATCTATCTCTGTGTATTTGGATTCTTCCGTATGACAAGAGCCTGGATTTTTCGGATATTTGCTAGTACAGTCTGTAGCACAATGGAGGTTAGCTTGTTTCTTACCTACAAAAATCACCCCACTCTTCACCCTTGTTATCTCATTTAACACACGTTCTATGCCGTCTTCGACATGATGGAACCTTATTCCCTCCAAATCTTGATAATGGTTGATAATGGCACTAAACTACATTTAACATCGGAAAGCGCCGTAGGAATCGATCTTCGATGGCATCCTTCAACACGAACGTTCTCGTCATCTATCACGTATAAACTGAAGTCCAATATATATATCGGACATCGTTCACTTCACCAACGTGTATACTATTGCCGCTTGTCAGATTCGTCATGTGGCACTATGGACTGGAAACAACCACTGTATAATTTTCGTTACACCCTGTTTGACTCTCATCGTTACCAACTACACTATTTATATTTCTGCTGACGAAAGAACGTGAAATGTCTTAAATATCTATCTGTATCTGAAAAAACATAATTATACAAGTATTTCCTGGAGGTACGTACCTACTATTTCACCACTAATACAGTAAGTCTACTTAAGCATCAGTCAAAAAACAAAAACGACTTAGAATCTCTAAGTCGTGGCATTGCAATTTCTAAATAAATAAATAAAAAACACTCTGTATCCAACCTAGGTCCAAATTGAATATTAAAATCATAATTGTCATTATTCTACAAAGCTCATGCTATAAGACAATCTGAAAACTCAACATAAAATAAAGTATGTACTTGTTAATAATTTGGCAGTGCTGAGTCATAATGCGGTACTTGAAACATTTCTGTAAATACGAATAAACAAACAGTGTGTGTTCCAAAAGTCATCTTTTTTTTTTTTTTTTTTTTTTTTTTAATTTATTAACAAGCTGTGCAAAGGGTTAATATTCTTCAAAGTACTGTCCATGAGCACCTACACAATTTTTCCACCGACTTTCCAATGCCCGGTAATCCCGTTCGAAGGCCTCGACGGGGATCTCTTTTAAAGGTATTGTTACAGCTACTTGGATAGTCTCAATGCTGTCAAAACGGTGCCCTTTGAGTACTTGCTTGATTTTGGGGCCCAAAAAGAAGTCGGTCGAAGCGAGGTTACGACTATAGGGTGACTGCGGCAGCGTTGTCATGTTACGCTTCCCCAGGAACTCACGGAGGCAGACACTTGTGGCTGGGCACATTGTTGTAATGCAGCAGCCAGGTACCGGCGATGTCTTTTCTCACCCCTTTCCGCAATCTTTCCAGAACATACACGTAGAGGCAGTGGTAATTGTTTGTTTTTGAGGTACAAATTCTGTGTGAACCACACTCTTAGCATCAACATGGTCTTCAGTTTTGATTTGCTCATCCTCGCTTTCTGTTTCGGTAACGCCAGGTGTGCCATTTAGCACTCTGGAGCATTTATCTGGGTCGTATTGGAATGTCTACGTTTCATCACCGGTAATAATAATGTGCAAATAATGCGGTTTAGTTTCAACACGTTCCTTCAGTTCACTCGCGATCAACAATTGATTGGCCTTTTTCTCGTCTGTCAACAATTTGGGGACCAGCTTAGTGCACACCTTTCTCATATTCAATTTTTCCGTAATGATGCGAGGCACAACGACTTTCGGAATGTTCAGAGTGTCAGCTAACAGCCGAACAGTCAGTATTGAACAGCTCAAGCACATGAGTCATAGTTTCACCAGTTTGGCTTGGTGGTGGCCGTCCAGAACGGGGTCATCGTCCACCCTTTTCTGGTTCGTATGTGTAACTTGCACATACGAAAGAGCAGACTCCTTGTAGGCTTGTTTAAGCAGTTCATGAGTTTCTGCAGCCGTTTTGTCGTGTTTTCTGCAGAACTTGATCTCCCGACTTCGTTCGAAAGTATCCGCCGTGACGTGTCTCAAAATAGGGATACACTAAATCGGCGATCCTGACACCACCGATACTCGGAGCAAACTGACCTAGCGTGCGCTGCAAAGCTGAAGGTCCCATTTACCTAACTCAACATGTCCGAACGTGTTGCAGTTGCGTGGCAAACAATTATATTTCATGACTTTTGGGGGACACCTTTTAAATTACACGCATTAAAAGCATTAACCGAAACTTATTTCTTTTCATTTCACTCTGAACAAAATTTTCATAAGTATTGGTGTAAAAATTATGAATGTCTAAATTTCTAACAAATAGTTAATTATTGTTATAACTACAATATCTCACATACATCCCTAAACAATGTTATTCATAAATAACTCATAGCATAACCGCATTACAATTAAATTTAAAAACTATTTAGAGTTTTACTGTAAAACTTAGAAAAATATAGGGTAATTATAAATGATTCATCTTAAAAACTGCTAACACAATACGTTAGTGCTAATGATGAAACAGAAGAACATATTGAAAGTTTAATTTCGTATATTCGTGAACTTTGCTCGTGGCGACATATGGCAGCACAACCCTAGTTTCCAAAATGGCATATATGCAACCGAAAGCATTCTTTGTTTTGTAATATGAGAAGTGTTGAATTCTCTAAACAGTTTGCAACTACACCGCCAGGTCATCAAAGCATTCTGAGATGGCACCGACCAGCGTTGCCAACATGTACGATAATTATCGAATCATACGATAATTTTATCACTCGTACGATGTACAATATGTGATATACGATAATAAGAAAGTATACGATAATTTAATAGATCCTGGTAAAATGCAAAGATAATGTTAGGGATATATGAAACTCGAAAGAAATTTCATTCATTGCGTGAAAAAGAGTATGAATTTAGCAACATATGTGTCAAAATTACTGACAACATTACAAAGGCGACCAATGTCTCGACAAAGTAAATAATGCAGGTAAATTAACGTTAATAGTGTAGTAATTTAAATATTTTTACGTCTCACTGTTAGCTACTGTTGAATGAAAATCAGTTTTTTTTTCGATAAATTGGTAGAGAATTGAACTTCAATTTGTTTCTATTTAGATTTTTAAATATAGTTTTAGTTATAAACGTTAATTTCCTCTTAATAATAATAATAATAGAAGAAGAAGAAGAAGACCGGAAGTACGATAATTTTACATCAAAAACTATAATTTTAAGTACTGCGTACAATAATATCTTCTTACCAGGTTGGCAACGCTGGTATCTACAGTTTAAAGACACCGGTTACCTGTGTAAAGTCAAAAGAACAGGACGTCCAAGCGTTAGTGGAGCAAGTTAGGAGGAGGGCTGAAGATGACTTAGTGCTTTTTCCATGGCTTCCTAGATCTCCCGATCTGACAGTTTATGGATTATTTCCTTTGGAGGCATGTAAAAGACACAGTGTATGTGTCTCGAGTAACAACAACTTGGGTGAGCTTCAAGATTGCATTATAGCTGCGTTCATGGCTATTAGTAGGGATATACTAGAGTGCTTGTGAGACAAAGAAGATTACGGCAGAAATGCGTGTCGTGTGACGAAAGGAAGTCACATCGAATATTTGTAACATGTCTGAAATTTCGACAGTTTCTGTATATTTTCATGTATCATTCGTTATTTTGCGTGTTAGGCATTTTTTAACATAGTCCATTCGATCCCGATAAATCATTTACAAGCACCCTGTACGTAAAAATGTGCCCTACTTTATGAATATGTACGCTGTAGCTTCTATAAATAGATACCCTGTACTTGACTTTTCGTTGCTGAGATCGGTGTGATTAGGGCTATGAGATGTCCGGATCTGGATGTCAAAAGTCGATTTGAAAAGTTAATCGATATATTGAAGAGGTGTGCGTGACACGCTACGAGGAAGCAGTAAGATTTTCCAGCCTTCTTTTTCTTCTTTTAATTATCGGCCAGTCTAGGAGTCTGCTAGACTAGTTTGTAACAAAAAGAGAAAAGTTATATAGCATTTTTTTTATATGCTAACCGAACACCTTGCTCTTTTTGCCATTCTCAACATTATGCTTCCCTCTGTTTTCTCATTTATCACCACCTCACTGACAAACACTACCAGGAAAAAGACCGTGTAGCTTTGTCAGATTTTTCAGAGAAAAAAGACAAAGATTTTTAACGTTATGTATATTCATATTTAGTTTCACATAAGTAAAACGTGCAGAAAACGTAAAACTTCCGGGAAGAATTAAGAATCTGGCAACCCTACAGTGAAGTGAGGACGTCATACTTTTTGTTTGTGTGTTTGTTATGCACCGACTAGTCTTAACAGATTCCTACAAACAGGCTATGATTAGAAACCGGAGAAAATCTTGTCGCTACCGTGTCGTATATTATGCATAACGGCATGATTTGTCATCGGTTCGATATTAGGGTGGCACCTAGTACCTCTATAATATCGAAATATCACAGTATCTGTATAACAAAATATCGCATAACCATGACTTTAAAGCACATTAAGTGGTTTATCTACTAGTATCAACTATCTACAGTTCTTTAGCACGCAGACATTTTAGCTGAGCAAACTGTCAGCGTCTTCATGAGTAAGAGCATGTAAACATGTTTACTTAAGAACATGTAAACAAGAAAGTATAAATGGCCGTATTTCCGCGAATCTAATAAACATCTAAAATCTAGAACTTAAGATCATGAAAATAGCGCATCAGTGCAAATTTATTTTTATGTGCTTTACGAGCGAGGATCAGAAACTAAGATTACAAGGCCAATATATCTGGAGTTTCGTCTGTTATAGAGGAATGAAGTGTGTGCGGTAATTTTAATACATGGAGTTGGCAACTGTGTAGTATTTCAGCCCGCTACCTACGGCGCTAATTGTGGGTAAACACAATTGGCGACTCGTTTGGAAAATTGGTCTCGCGAAGAAGTCCATTCACAAGGGAACATCTTATATTGATAGTAGCATTATCCAATCAAACAATGTGCAATCGATAGAGGAATGAAGAAGAGTGAGAAATCCAAAGTTTTACTGACCGACATCCAAAAAACAGGAGATACAGGGGTAGGAAAGATCTAGAATCATGTGAAGATAGCAATGCAAAAGATACACTGACACAGAAAGAACTTCAAAATGATTAAAGTAATCAAAATGACATTTACACAACAGTATAGTAAGCAAACATTGTACCCACAGACATGCTCAATAACATCATATGTAATGCAGTGTTGCCAACTGAACACAAAATGAAGTCTTGTTGAATGGCACTGAACACAAATTATAACATCTAGCAAATCTAATTATGAGTAGAACCACACCTGTCAAGTCTTGATGTACAGTGTTGCTAACGTTTGAAGATAGGCCTATATGAATCTTTGATGTAGAAGAGTACATACAGTACACGATTCGAATTAGTTAAAACCAAAATATGAGACCACAAACAAGAATATAATCACTGAAGTACAAAAATAACGGACGAAGCACAGTGTCGAAGCATTTTTGTCAAAGGAAAATTTAAGAATAGTACCAAAACACAGCACATAAGCTGAAATGATCCATGCTCTTGGATAACCAAGTGGTCCGCAAACGTTAGCAACACTGTACATCAAGACTTCACAAGTAAGTTTCTACTCATAATTAGATTTCCTAGATGTTATAATTTGTGTTGAGTGCCATTTAACAAAACTTCATTTTGTGCTCAATTGGCAACACTGCATTACATATGATGTTATTAAGCATGTCTGTGGGTACAATGTTTGCTTACTGTACTGCTGTGTAAATGTCATTTTGATTACTTTAATCATTTTGAAGTTCTTTCTGTGTCAGTGTATCTTTTGCATTGCTATCTTCACATGATTCTAGATCCTTCTTTTCTCTGTATCTCCTGTGTTTCTGGGTGTCGGCCCGTAAAGCTTCATTCCTCTATCGATTGCGCATTGTTTGATTGGGCAATGCTACTATCAATATAAGATGTTCCCTTGTCAGTTATTCGATTTCTGTGGGCGAAACATGTAGCCGCGGCTGAAATTCATCGGCATCTGGTAGAAGTTTACGGAAAGGCCGTAATGTCTCGTCAGCATGTCGCAGAATGGTGTCAAACGTTTGCGGCTGGTAGAGAAAACATCACCAATGAGGAACGCAGTGGCCGACTCAGCACAGCATCAACAGGTTGGAACACAACTCGTGTGGAGGAGTTGATTTAGGACAACACGAGGATCACGTTACAGCATGCATCTGATTTCAGAATTGGAAATGTCGCTTCGCGTCAGACAGGGGGTGAAACATTTCATGACAACATGCTTAACTCGCAAGGACAGAGTTTTTACCAGGAGGAAATCTTCAAACTTATCCCACGATACAAGTTCTTCAACCGATATGGAGATTATATCGAAAAAAATCTTAATGTGTGTACTATCTGTTAGCTGTATTGGTTGTATGAAATAATATGTACACGTTCCACTGCAGGCTTTGTAACCTTACTTTCTGATCAATCCTCGTATACAAGAATGGCTTTGTACATAATCTTCCAGAACAGAGAGTTTATATGTGACCTATTGTTACGTGATACACTTTCTGTAAAAGAGAAAAAGTAGTACCTACACGAAGTAAACTTTTAAAACAGTTGCGTTCTACCGTCTTGACGCTTGAAACTATTATAATAAGATGTCCTTTTCTGTTTGCCCTCCATTTCTTGACTATCTAATTTAAACATCCTATCAATGAGTTCCCTCGTGTCTGTTTTGTTAGCGTACGCGTCTTTGGGGCGAGAGGACAGAGTTCAATTCCCAGTGGGAGCTCGTGTGATTCGGATTCTACGTCTCATATAGCCTCGCTGCTGAAATGACGCTAAACTCTAATCAATAAAATTCAAAACTATATTCGATAATAGGCCAACAATAAAGGCACGGAAATCGAGAATTTCAACATACATTGTAACGTAAGAAAAGATAAATTTAAATGAAGTTAGCTGCGGATTGAAGTTGTACTTGAATCTAATGCGCCATCGATTCTAAGGGGCACCATAATTCTGAATGGAGAAAGGGAGTAGGGGGTTATTTTTTTGAGAATAGAGCTAAGACAACGTAACGTTTAGTTCTTTTAAACGGTGTGTGCACACCTGAATAGGTGGGGGGGGGGGAACGTTGCGAGCAGTTTCTCTGAATTATCGTAGTTGCTCCGAAGCTTAAAAAAAAAAAAAAAAAATCAGATTTTTATTCGTGCTGTTTTCTGAAGGGGAGCACGGTTTCTTAATGGTAGAGCGCTTGAGGTGCGTGGAGTCCCTGATTCCATCTCGTCCAAGTAAGTTTGCGATGGACAACATTGTGTCCGTGGGTTTTCTCGGGTACTCCTGTTTTCTCCCACGTACTCATTCCATCAATACATATATCGTTTCCCTTAGTTTAAAGGGCATAATCGCGGGGCATGAAATTAAAGATTATGTTTCATTTAGTACTCGTAGCTGAAGTAGGATGACTGAATGATCAGGATACGATATATTATTAATTTTCACGGCATTGGAAACTATGCTATATGGTGGGCATAAAACGAGCTATATTGAAAACGCAAGGTATAAGACAAATTATTTTGTATTCGTGTATTAAGGGAAAGTGGTCTGCAGCAAGCAGTATGGCAGAGACGGATGTTTTGAATATGATAGTATCAGAAGAGTGTGTATAGTATGGTTTATAAGTTTAAAGGACATTCAGCAACCGCGGCGACATCGAGTAACAATGCTGTATATGGTCACTGGGTCCTTGATTTGTGATGGGGCAGTAGGAATATTGCCCGGTTTTTCCCCTGGCATATAAATTCCCGGGAAGGAATTTATTTCCATTTCTTTACTTTATCTTCAAAATTATAAGAACCGTATGACTAATTACTATATTTTTATGTATTATGACTGAGTTGAAGGTTTTAAATAATTTAGAGGTTAAAAACATTAAAATTCGTTGACTGTACTTTATATAGCTAACAATATAATTTTTAAAGTTCCATTTCCATTTGCATTAAAAATTAGCAAAGTAGGCCCTACTAATTTACAAATGACGACAAGGAACCAGTTTGTAAAGTAATGTAGAATTTATGTAGAAATAGAGATGATGCACTCTACTATTAAAACTCCCCAAACCACCGTTAGTAATAGACCTCGATCTGTCTCCTGTCTCTGACTTTGATTTCTGAAGAAGTACTCGGACTTCTCTTACATGTGAATTAACACATGAAATTTCGAGAAATAGGTAGGAAGAAAGGTCGTGTGTTGTAATGTTACGTGCAAAATTGTAAAGATAAGTCAATATCTTACAAATATTGTGAACATAAATATGTACGCGCAAAAATCCACTTACATATAAATTTAAACTTTTTAGCACTGCAAAAGTATGTGGACTTACTATATCATTTTTTCTTAATATTTACTTGCATAGAATATATTGTATGCAAGTATACCTTTATGCGTACTCTCTAAATATAATAAAATATTAATAAAATAACATCATACCGTTCAGAATATACATTTTAAAGAATCCTGTGAAGACAACAGTAATAATATACTGTGATAAAAACAAATTTAACTTTGAAATCACAATATAATAATAGAATGCAATTTTCTTTGTGATTGTACATAAATTCCCGGAAAATTTCCATTTTTGGGAATCTTCCTGGGAATATTCCTAAAAAATATCTTCCCGGGAATTTACCCATCACTATCCTTGATGTCCCCAAATGCTAGATACGGTATAGAAAATTCCAGTCTGGAAATGACAGTTTCAGTTTTAAGCCACTACAAAGGCGATCAGTTGAGCTTGGCAGCAGCATTGTGCGAGCAGCTGTTAAGGAGAACTGACATCAAACGATGGATGTACACTTTGGAACTGTTCATCATTTGCAGGGGTTTAGTTTTGATACCATAGCAGAAGCGCAACGTGTAGACATTTGCAGTTCCTATTGACCTGTTACATGAAATGTGAACAGAATTGTAATGGAAGACAAAAATGGAGCTTTTACCGCAATGACATTAAATGCAAATGTCAGTGGGTGCCTAAAAGAGGTGCAATGGGGACGGTAGCAAAGAAAGAACACCCACAAACAGTGTTTTTTGTTTTGGTGAAATATGCACGGTATCGTCCATTTAAATTGGAGCGATCCAACTGGACACTTACGGCAGATGCCTAATGTCAGCATTTGGAACAGTTACGGGCTACATTGCCAAGCAAACCATTTCTGCACTACGCTATCGTAAAGAGTGACAGTGACCCGCCTATACTCTGCAAGGATCGCGTGTGAGCAATTAAGAGGAAGTCAGCTGGGGGAAATCACTCAAACGGTCTTTTTCACCAGATCTTACACTTACTTATGTCTATATCTGTTTCGTTGTCTCCAAACCATCGTGATTGGAAAACACTGCAAAACGTGGAGAACGTACGGCGAAGAATATCCGAGTTCATTCGTTTTTTCTCAAAATCCAGAACATTTTTTTTCTGGTGTGGTATTCAAAAACTGGTAGACAGATGGTAAAAGGTTATAGATGCAGGAGGCGTGTACGATTTAACAGAAAATAGCGTTGTCGGTTCTTATTTGTGTAAAAAGAATGGTATGGAATAATGTGGATACTTCCGTATCTCCAAACGTAGAGGCTTGTTGACTCAGTTTATATAAGGAATCCCTGTACTATACACTATTCTTGAAACACCCTGTATAACGATACCATAATTAATTGCATTATTTAGATGTAACATGTTAATTGTGTCCTGCATATAGTATTATCACATATAATCATTAGTAATTATATATATTGTTCAAAAGCCTATATAGGCCGCCTTTGGTGCGAGCTGTCTCGGGTTCGATTCCCGATGGGAGCACTCGGTCAGCCATTCTGAGTTAGGTTTTTCAGGTTTCTTAATTCACACCAGACAAATGCCTAGATGATACCTAACGTACAGGCCCAGGCTGCTTCCTTCCCCATTTCCCGGATATTGTGTGCGGGCGGAGGCATGTCGTCGCTTATATGTGACAGGGTTATGGCCATAGATGCCGGTAATGCCCAGGAATATGTATAAATAAGTAAAATAAAAAAGTGGTACATAAACCATAATATTGCACGAAGTTTAATATAATATATAGAATGTAAAATATATCGGTAGCAATAAAAGATCTAATGATTCAGTAAATTACCTAGGTGCATGTGGGTTACTATAAATTAGACCATTAAAAGGGAAATTGACTAATTCCAGACAGTAAGTACGAAACCACGAGAATACAACAAAATAGTAATATTAGAATAGTAAATTATACAGTAGAACAAGATAGTAATATTAGAATAGTAAGTTATACACTCGAGCCACGATTATGCGAGCTAATGTAGACCTGATTAACTTCGGATAATAACAGATTTTCTGCAATGTAAAAAAACAGTACTGTATGTATAGTAGTAAAGGCGTGAGGTACAGTATAATAAAATATATTAATTGCTGTACATCATGAGCAATCGTTGAGACTCGGATAATCGGTCTCTATTGTGCTTGTGCCGAAGTGAAAATAAATACTCCGGATACAAAATAGATGAGAATACTGCAACTGTCTTGTATCGGCGTTCTATGTTCACTGAATTCTTATCCGGTGAAATGTAAAAAGATACGCATCAAATTGCATCTTTGTGTGCAATATTATTAACTAGATCTGGTTTACTTTTCTGATCATACCAGTGCATCTCACTTTTTGTGGATATATTCGATTATGATCCATTTATGTGAGGTATAAGGATATGCTGCATTTTTACACGCATACTCAGTATTCGGACATGCTATTTATCTACGGTTTTTGCGACGGTAGTTCAACGCGGGCAGTAGAATAATACAGACGACGGTACCCTGATCGCAGAACTCCTGATCGGCGTGTATTTCCGCATGTGTATAGGAGGTTACGCAATAGTGGCATGCTTCCAAGTGCACAGTTGTCCTCTGACAGTCCCCGACGGCAGTCTTTGATGAGGACAACAATATCTTACAGATAATCCAAAGAAGCCCCACATCGAGCATACGCAGGATTGCTGCAGGTGCAGGTGTACCACGGTCCTATGTGTATCGGGTACTACTCGAAGATGGCTTACATCCTTTTCATCTGCAACAGGTGCAACACCTTCATGATGGAGACGGTGCGGTGCGTGTAGAATTTGGTTGCTGGATGTAGGCAATTAGATATTTATTCCCGTACATTCTATTTACGGATGAAGCCACCTTCACACGACAGGGTGTTCATAATACCTGGAACGCACATCATTGGATGCATGTCAATCCACATGCAACTGTACAGACTAATTTCTAGCAACGTTTCGCGGTGAACATGTGGTGCGGATTAGTTATGATGTGATTATTGGCCACGTTGTGTTGCCAGCATGAATGACGGCCTAAAATTACATGCATTTCCTACAGCATGACTTTCCACAGCAGCTAGATGTTCCCCTAGCTACACGCATAGCGATGATATTTCAATCGTGTCATTATACCCGTCCTATTATACATCTAAACACAACCTTTCCCAATCAATGAATCGGCCGTGGTGGATACATTAACTGGCTACCTCGGTCACCAAATTTAACAGCTGTGGACTTTTGTGTCGGATTGGGCGATCGAAAAGAACTAGTAGCCAAAATCCTTCGATACCATACGCGGGTGTCGTGCTGATCTGCTACGAGGCAAGTTCCCACACGCAGTGGTTGGTATGTTGCTGTTGATAGAAACATTTTTTGAAAATGTACGTTTCAACTAATGTTCTTATTTCGATGATACGTCACCGCTTTCCGGGTCTGTTGAGAAAACTGCCTAATGTATATTGTAGTTAGTCTCTTGTGATGCATTCTTTTTCTGTATTATGTAGGCCTATTCACTTTGGGTCATTTTGGACGTTCAAAAGAAAATGCAGTAGATGTCTTTGCATTCAGTGGTTATTTTTTGTAATTTACATTTTTCGTTCATCATCTCCGATAGTAATGGTAGTATTGTAACATAACTTTTAGCAAGGGTTCGATACCCAAATGCGCAGGTACACATGTGGCTTTTTGAAATTCGGAAAAACGTTCCCGAATACAGGGATATTTCACTATTATTATTATCATTGAAAACCCCATTTCCCTACCTTTGTCTTTATTTCGATATATCGACATCTCGGAAAGGCGGCCTTTTTTAAGGTTTTATACTTTCATTTTCCAAAATATTGCCCTTTTCTTCTCGGACACCCTGTATAAAAGAACATGTCAACATGTCAGTGCGTCACGCTAATTCCTAATAGTAAACATTGCTAATAGGTGTCACTAGCGTGCAGGTAATTTCTAGATTTAAAACGTGATTATTTAATTACAACGTTGTTTGAATTTATTGATTTCAAAATTGGACAAGGCCCGTAACGATATATAGATTTGAGCATTATGTTTGTGGCGATTTAATTTTGCAAGTTACTGTATTCTTTCAGTTTCATTATTTGAAAATGGGTAGTGACGATATTGAATATGAATGTACTTTCCTATTTATTATTAAGACAAGGGCTAGGAATTTTATGTGCAAATGTTTGGTTAAAAGGGCAAATTTCAAATGTAAATATGTATACAAACAGTACCAAAATTAATTACATCACAAACAGTACCAAAATTAATTACATCATATATAAGGATTCAAAATTCACTCGTACTCTTGCATTACCCGGGTTCGATTCCCGGCGGGAGCTCATGTGGTTCGGATTCCACGTCTCATATGGCCTCGCTGCTGAACGGGACGTTAAACTCAAAATCAACTCAGCGTATTCGTGTATTAAAAAGTCTGCCTAAAACAAGTCCTAGAGCATTATTTTTTTTTTCAGTGAGGCTGCACTTCGGTCACGAAGTAAGGATTTGTATGGTTAGCGTACGCTTTTTCGACCCAGGAGACCCACATTTGATTCCCGGTGGGAGCTCATGTGGTTTACATCCCATGTTAAGCTGTAGTTTCGTGTTTCTTGTGCTCGTTAGTGCTGAACTGCATGCTAAAGTCCAAATCATCCCATCCTGTCAATGTATAAATGTTTGTGTGTATAAAAGCACTTGAACAATTTCTCAATATATTTTGGTAATACCTGCAATTAGTCAGTGTATTGTAACCAACCTCCCTTTTTTTCTATTCTATAGGTTTTACTAAATCGAGACTGCACTGAAACGATGCTGCAATACTCGTTGTTCCTTGTTTAATTATTACAGAAATAAAACAAGAAAAGAAGCCACAAGTTTTTAAAAGTTCTAAAAGATGATGACATTTAAAAAAAAAAAGGTACAACCAAAACACAGGAGTGTTTATTTTATGTTTACACAGGAGGATAACGCCATTAGACAACAAGCCTAGGCGTTTCGACTTGATGGCTCGTCTAATGTTCTGTAAAGTGGCTTGATAACGCTAGGCATTGATGGTGATACTCCGTTCCAGGAACTCGACAAGCAGTGGGCCCTACATCATGACCTTACCAGAACTGGTGTGCACGGCCTTGGATTTCTTTGGAGGTGCTGAAGTCGCATGTTTCCACTGCTTGGTCTGACGCTTGCTTTCCGGTTCAAAATGGTGACATCATGTTTCGTCCCCTGTGACAATACGCGACAGAAAGTCGTATTCCTCCTCATGATAACGTTGTAGATGACTCAAAGACAGCGCCATTCGTGTATTGCGCTGTTCGGCGGTCAGTTGGCGGGGAACCTACTGCGCACAAATTTTTCGAAAGTTCAAGTGTTGATGCATTATGGTGTGGGTGGTGCCCACGCTAATACCCAGTAACCGATGGATCTCGTCCACGGTGATTCTGCGGTTGTCCAAGACGAGCATCGTCTTCCAGTGACTCGCGCCTCTCAAGGAATCTTTTGCGCCATTCAACAACACTTGAACGACTCAGACCGTACTCACTGTACACAGCCTTCATCCGTCGATACATTTCACGCCCTCAAACTCCCTTTGCCGCCAAGAATCGAATCACTCCTTGTTGTTCCTGCTTATTCGCCTGCATGTTGGGTAGTGGACGATAACTTGTGTGACCACCTTCTTTTCGGCGTGAAACCACACTGGCTCTATGCAACGTCAAACGGTGCGCACGCGTCAGTCTGTCTACCAGTCGATGGCGCCACCATACCCGCAGTTACTTGGTGCCACCTTACATGTAAGCCAAAGTTAGACGCACTGACCAGATTTCATTTGAGTGTTCCTCATAGTTCTAGTAAGTAGTTTGATTTAAACTATTCGCTGAGCAAAAAAAAAAAAAAAAAAAAAAAAAAAAAAAAAAAAAAAAAAAAAAAACTTTTATTGTAAAAATTATTAACGTCTAACTGTTTCGCCCGCTATCCACTTTGGCTTTATGAGAGTTAGTGCCTGATGACTAATCAAATTTAAGTCTCTAAAATGCAAAACTTAGACGATGGAAAACATTAATAAAGAAGTGTATTAAGCTCTGGTCAGAAGGTGTTATTATTCGTATATATAAATAGATTTAACTCTTCTTTTTCGTCATGTATGTATGTATGTATGTAAAGAGGCTACGACATTCGTGACTACCAACTGTAATCGTTTTCTTTTTATTTAAAAAAAATCTGATTGCAATTCTTCATAGATAGACGGCCGCGGTGGCTCAGTGGTAGAGCGTTCACCTCTGGTGCCTGGGATCCCAGGTTCGATCCAAGCTCGCGCCAAGTGAACTTTGTTGTGGACAAACCGTGTGCGTGGGTTTCTTCGGGGTTCTCCCGTTTCCTCCCACTTTATTGATTCCACCATGTCACTTATCATCACCGTCTCCTTTAGCCTAACCGTCATAACCGTAGGACGTAAAACTCAAAAGATTTCATTTCATTTTCTTCATAAATAGAGATTTTTAAAAAGGAAAAAGTAAAATGTCGAGCAGTCAGAGATAGGTGGAGAAAGATTTTTAAAAAGACAAAAGTAAAATGTTGAGCAGTCAGAGATAGGTGGAGAAAGATTTTTAAAAAGACAAAAGTAAAATATCGAGCAATCAGAGATAGGTGGAGAAAGATTTTTTAAAAAGGAAAAAGTAAAATGTCGAGCAGTCAGAGATAGGTGGAGAAAGATTTTTAAAAAGGAAAAAGTAAAATGTCGAGCAGTCAGAGATAGGTGGAGAAAGATTTTTAAAAAGACAAAAGTAAAATGTCGAGCAATCAGAGATAAGGTGGAGAAAGGTTTTTAAAAAGGAAAAAGTAAAATGTCGAGCAGTCAGAGATAGATGGAGAAAGATTTTTAAAAAGACAAAAGTAAAATGTCGAGCAATCAGAGATAGGTGGAGAAAGATTTTTAAAAAGGAAATAGTAAAATGTCGAGCAGTCACAGATAGGTGGAGAAAGATTTTTAAAAAGGAAAAAGTAAAATGTCGAGCAGTCAGAGATAGGTGGAGAAAACTTTACAATGTGTGTACAAATGTAAGAAAACTAATAAAGAAGTTTCTGGAAATGCGTGCTTCCAACTGACGTCAGTAATTATTCGCTGTGAAAATTGTTCACCGTACAAATTTGCAGTCGAAGCATTATGGGTCTATCTTGTTTCAGAAATTGTGTCATATGACGATACGTATGATATGATTAAGTATAGTTATTTTTTCTAAATAGGGCAATTTCCATACTGGCTGTAAATAATAGTTATAACGCAGAAACGCGTATTTGTTTTCCAGTTAATACTAATAACAAGAGATCACTTACGCCGAAATATTTTGCATATATTCATCAATTTCTTTATAGCAAACTATTTGCTGCACTCAAGTTTGGCTCAAACAAAACAAGTTTTTTGGTATGGACATTTATCCAAAATTTTATAGGTCTGCATTGGTAAAAATTAATTTCGAAACCAGAATTTTCAAATAAAAGGATGGTCGATCTATATAAAGCTCCCTTGTCTCCTACATTAGCAAATACCGTTAGTAACTTTCGAAATAGAAAATTTCCATTTTGAGGTTAAAATATACGTGATACTTTCAATTTTACTTCACAAGCAAAATTCTTAGTTTGCTAACCTAATTGGAAAATTAATAAATATCTATTAAAAATTACAATAGATAATAACATCAATGGAGCACTTAAGTTTCTAAACTTAGTAAGATAGTAAAATTGCCACTAAGATTTAAGCTACTTAAGGTTCACACAATGGGTTGACGCATTCAGATGCTGGAAAAGAACACGTACGTGGAAGAAGTTTGTAAGAGTCTTACGACACACATTTCTTCCATATCGGCATTTTCTTGAAGTTATAAATGGAGTTAGTAACTCCATGAAGCCATGTTGTGAAGTAACGTGAACTGTCATTGCATAAGCCAAAAATATTCAGATGGACGAAGCGGTAGTGTAAGACCACCCTGCTATCATGGCCAGTTGCAGGTATTTTGACACCCTAGGAGAGAAAGATTTCGGGGTCCCGTCTTCCCTCACATTTCCACCGTAGATAAGGGGGCGGTAAAAAAAAAAAAGCATAGGCGAAATGCAAAGCTGTTGATCTAATTTAGTGGTATTATCCTTTCTTGTTGTTTATTTAGGTAAAGATCTTTTTCCTCAATAAAAAAAAGTATCCTCCTAACTTGAACACACGGTCCAGTACACAATGAAGCTTGCTAACATATATGATACCTCTTGCGTTAATGCTTTTACATAGCTTGTTGTAATAATCGTTCACCCTATTCATATTACAAACTCAAAATACCCCAGAAATTTCCGGTTTGCCTATATGGCCCTGCCATGAACATGAAGCTGTCATTATCAAACGTATTTCTCCCATAATATATAAGAAGACCATCTAAGCTTTCTAAAGATTGGGAAAGAAGAACGAACACAAAGCTCTTAGGTTAATTGCTTAAAGCTGTACGAAGCATATTTCAATGATCTTAAATCAAAAGAACTACTTAAACATTCTGCAATATCCGATAATTTTACAAAGGGTGAAAGGGATTTGGGAACAGCCAGTCTTCAATCCTCTCATCAGTATTGAAAAATTGTTGTTAGGGTACAAACACTAAAATAAAATGGAAGTAGGTATTAAGTGAGGATGACAAATGTAGCATTAAAGGTAGGATCAAAGAACATACACAAGCCACAGTGGAATTGATAAGTCAATGGTGTGTGTAAACATTTATTACGGTACGTTAAATACAAAATTGGCACAGTTAAGGTATTTACATAATCACGGGCTAAAATAGCATTAAGTGCATGTAAATCTTTTCAACGCATATCACTAATCCAGTTCTTATCAATGGACTAATAGACATAATTTGAAGGGATTGTGTGATCTCATTATTACCGACTTCAAAAATAAGAAACAGTTTGCATTTAGTATGACAATGTTAAACATTTGGGGAGGGGGGGTTAAGGGGGATATGCAGAAAACTAATTCTGATCCTTAGTTATAGACTCAGATGAAGAAACTAATGATACCGTATATCAGCCTACGTAGGAAAAATAACTAAGATTTAGCAACCATTCTGTAAGTGTTCTTTAAATAACCATTGTTCATTTACTTTTAAGAACTTAATGTCTACTTTATTTAGTTCTTTGTATTTAAAAATCGTTAAAAGTTTCAGAAGTAAAATTTGAGTAGTAGTATCTTCAGAATACCAGGTAACCAAGAAAGTTCGTGCGGTTTCAGTACTAAAAAAAGAAAAGTTCCAAAAAGATGCGTTTACTTTATGTTTATTCCGCAAAATATCTACCAATCGCTTCTACAACCTTCTCCCATCGTTTTACAAGCCTGTAGATGCCATTTTTGAGGAAATCTTTGTGCTGGGACTCAAAAAACCTCTTCTCGAGCTTCGAGTTGTCGATTGCGCATATGGTTGTCCATAGACACACACACACAAAAAAAAAAGTTTGATTGAGCAGTGTCTGGTGAATACGCTGGATGTGGCAGAAGTTCCCAGCCAAGAGAAGAAATCGCCTCCAGGGTCATATTTGCTGTATGAGGTCTAGCGTTGTCGTGGAGGAAAAGAACGCCCTTCCTATTTACTAGTGTTTTTTGCAAGCTGTTCGGCTACTCTTTGCAATTCTGCTGAGCACACCTCTTTGGTTATGGTTTTACCACTTTCCAAGAACTCATGATGCACAATCCCAGCAGTAGTCCACCATACACACAGCATCGCCTTCCGCTGATGAAGAGCAGGTTTTGCACTTAAAGGCATGGAGTCATTTGACGATAGTCAATGGTACGATCGGTTTTTGTTATCGTACATTACCCACTTTTCATCACGTCAAAATGCGGTCCAAAATTGGATAGTTGTTCCTAGTCAGGAAGGAAGAGCAAATGTTCAGTCGTTGGAGACGGTTCGCAGTAGTCAGCAGGTGAGGAACCCACTTATTCAGTTTCCACGATTTTCCAAGCTCATGCAAGTGCACACGATTGAGTTCTTGACACGTTGACTCGTTCCAAATCGTTGAGCGAGTTCTTTACACGTTTAACTTGAATCCTCTTCAATTGCTGCCTTGAGTTGGTCCAAATCGAGAAATTTTGGTCTGTCCGATTGAGGTTTGTCTTCAAGTGTCTCATCGCCGGTCGTAAAGCTCTGAAACCACTTTTGAACTGTACCTTCTCCAAATGCTGTACATATTTTTCTTGTTGCTTCCGCACCTTTTGTGCCTAACTTGAACTCATACAGTAAACAAGCCCTGATTACTGCGTTCGACACAGACGTGGTTCACTGCGAATACTTGATCTCGAACTGTCGAATGCGACCTGTTATGTACGTTAGCCGACGTGCCAATGACTCAGCTTTCAGAAACTGTCACATACAGGTACCCCTGGCGGCAGAAATGTTTACTACCCCCACGAAAAATAGCGGCAGGTGTAAAAACAGCACGAACTTTCTTGGTTGCCTGGTATAAGCCTTATGCTTACAATATAAATTGAAATGTTCGTAATGTGTATAATCTAAGCCATAAGAATGGCGTCTTGGCCGTTATTATTATTATTATTATTATTATTATTATTATTATTATGAAGGACTGCAATTTTCTACATAGATAATGGCAATATGTAACAGAGACATTTTTTTTTTTTTTAAATAATGGTGATGGTTCTTACCTATTCATAGTATTAAGATTTTTCATAATACGGATTTCAATGGGAAAGGCCATTCTGGCTACTGCAAAGTCATACTTATTTAATGTACGTGTGCATTTCCATTTGATTTATTTATAAATATTTCTTGCCATTACCGATATCTACGACCTTAAGCCCGTCACCTATGATAAAAGACGTTCCTCGGTAAGCACACTTTCCGGAGAAGCAGGAAAGGAATGGGAAAGGAAGCGGCCTGATCGTTGTTATTCACTATCTCGGCATTTCCTAGTATTAATGAGAAAAACTCAGGAAAAATATAATTCAGGATGACAGGCCTGAAAAAGCTGTTAGACACCTTTTTGATCGGATGTCCACAGAGAAATCGAACCCAAGGCCGCTCGAACCAAATGCGAGAATGTTAGCACTACGCTACGTGACGTCGCGTCTTTCCATTTGACCGAGTGAATTCAGAATACTATCATTTTATTATTACTATTAATACTTTATATTGGAATGAAGCGCGTAAGAGCGTCAGCCACCACAACTGCTATATTAAGTGCAGACCCCAATTTCGTTTATCCACAACTCTAGAATAAAATATCTGCACGGGAAATAAACCCACATGCATACTAATGAAGTCGTTTTACCTTCATGTAAAGTTCGGTCAAAATGGGATGAGTTCTGTAAATCTCATATATTGTTCTTGTATTTAAAAAAAAAAAGAACAAATTAGGTACGAAAATAATGGGTATGGGTAAGTGGATCAAATTTTGACAGTGAAAAACGTTAATACTTCGGTCAATAAAAATTATTTGGTTTAACCATGTTGGATCAATATGCAACAGAAGCAGGCAAAGGTATTTTAATCTGTAAAGAATACTTCTTTATTGATACAGAAGTTGGAGTAGCAGATCTTCGATAATCATAGAAAATTTTATATACGAGGAATCTGTTTTAAATTTCTGGGAGATATGTATTTAACAGTCGAATATATATCCAAGTTAGACTCTATTTGAAGACATCATGTGCAAAGTTGATTGGTAAGTAATGTGAATTTGGAACCTGTTCTCACTCGCTGCCTTATTTGACTTTACTTTGCTAAAGAGAGATAAGGGTAGCATCAATGTTGTATCTGAATGTGTACTCATCATGAAGCAGAAGCCTGACAAATATACATTTACAATTGAAAAATAAGTTAGTTAAAGGACATGCCTATCAACTCCATTGAATGTACTTGAACATTATTCGTAATAATAAATATTATATATATATAGTAAATTATTATTTTTTCGTTTGTCTTTTAAGCTTCTAGTAGTTTCTGTAAATATAATAAACTAATTAAGGATCTTTTACCATTTTTCATTACTACTTACCACGTTCATTGGATATACATGGAATGTGAATTCAGTGCTGGCAACATACTTAGTACAAGCATGTAATCAGACTTATCCTGACAAACACAACACAAACTGTCGATATAATTTGAGTTGTCTTGTGGTAACTGTTGGAAAGGTGGTCTCGGCGTTGGATCACCCTAGGATGCGAACACGGAACGGAATATCGGAAAACCGAGTGCTTCGTAGATTCTTTCAACCAGTGCGTATTACGTGACAACGAGCATAATCATTCAACATATAAGGTAGTGTGTGTATCAGGAAGTATAGAGAGTTGTGACGCATAGCTGGACACAGGAAATGTTCGACGGAATAGGTTTGTAATTTGCTGAGTAGAAACTAGGATGACGCTTTGTTGTGGTACAGCAATATCAGCCTATTGGTATTTTGTCGCAGTGAACTTTGATAGTGCAGCTTCGATTAATGTAGGCTTACGTTCCCGTTTCCAGGTCTCGTCATTGTAAAAGTACATTGCAGGAATTATTACAAATGGAGACCAGCTACGCGTATCGATGCCACTCCTGTGAGATGAATAGGAACACACGGTGCCTCAATTTCCGCGGTTTTTCGTTCAGGAAATGCTACACTTATGACTAAGCCGACCTCGTACAGATACCTCGACGAATAATTTTAAGGTAACTTTCGAACTAACTATAGCTACTTCGTAACTTAAGGAGATCGCTACGGGTCCTATCTGCTGTCTTCCTTGGCCTTAACCTAACACCTCACCCCTCGACCCAACATAAAATTGTCCGATACTGTAGCTCGTTAACACATACCTTTAATAGACTGATATGGACTTTTGCCTCAGGTCGTTTGGATTTTCATTCAAAAACGCAGTTCAAATTTGTAAAATATGCTTTATGGGAACCGCACACAACACTGGCCACTTCAACCACTCGTAGCATCACAGCTGCTTTGTTTACCGATTGTTCCAAAGTACTACATTCGAACTACTAACGTTCAGACTCCTTGCGCACACGAGTATGCTAATACTTGGCCATATGTGTGTTTGCTAGTACTTTCTGCAACCTGCAAATACAGTATATCATAGCAGCGATGCAAAAGCGATCTCGTTATAATCCAATGATTTCCAGCCGGCTGATTTGTGACATAGGAGCGAGTTTATAATTGGGAAAGAGCAGAGAAACAATGCCCAGGGGAGAGAATAGAACAAGAAAGTGACAGTCTGTGGGTAGTCGTGGATTCACGAGTAATGTTCCAATAACGACTACTATCGATGTTCTTGTTTTCCTGTCGCCACTGCTCTCTGAATGCCAGATTTCTTGCGTGCTCCGTTCCATCTCCCTGTGGTTTACCGAAAAGAGAAGCAGCAGGTTGTGATGTCACAGAACATTCAGTTGGGAATAACTTGTTAGAAACGTTTTTTTGGGGGGGAGGGGGGGAGTACTTCATTATTTAGTATATATCAGTATCCGGTTAGTAGTATCGGTTCATTATTGCCAGACATACGAGAAATTCGAAACGGACACACACGGCCGTATTCAAAGGAGTCCTTGTGATTAGCATCATACTAACGTAAGGACTAATAGGTGACTCGTGTTATTCAAACTCTAAATATGACGCTAATAACTACTTAAAAATTACTTTGAATACAGTCTACAAGGTTTTCAGCGGATTAACTAATTTTTGTACTAGTTATTGTGCTGGACGTAGAGAAATCATCAACAAAAGTTGTGTATTCACACAGATACCTTGTATAAGTTGAATGCAGTGTCTGTTCTTCAACTAGTACATATAATGTTAAGTAATTCTTTTCGAATGTTGTGACATAGGAAGATATGATTCCACACAGTCGACTCAAAAGTTCTGCCACAAGTTTAGGAGACCATAAAAATAAAACGAAGTGTGGAGAGAAAGAAATGTACAATAATACACGGTAAGTAAAAAATCAATGTGTACAGTTATTTAAAATGTAGTTTCTGTGCTTGGACACAGGATCGTAAACGACGTGGTCAATCGCCGTGGCAGCACGCACTACATTCATGTCTATTTCAGCTTCTGCTTTCACTATAGCACACTTTAAGCGGTCCACAGTCCTGTGAGATTGAGCACACATCTTCTCCAAATAAGACCAGATCTTATCAAGAGGATTTAAGTCTGAACTAGACGTGGGTCATCCTTCGGTGGTGATGAACGCAATTTTGTTGCAACGAAACAACTTTTGCGTCCTCTTCGACTTGTGAGCTGATGCTTGAGTCCTGTTGGAACACCCAAGGTTTATTTTTGCCGTCCTGGTATACGTTGACTCCCGTTTTCATTTTTTTTGGGGGGGGGGGCAAAAATGGACGTCAGTGGGACCAAGGTACAAGATAACCAACCAAACCATCACTGATGCAGGATGATGGCCTCTCTGGACTCGAGGAACTTGTTTACTGGCTGTAGCATACACCCTATCATTCTGGCTGTTGTGTTCTTCAACTGTGAAACTGTGAGCAAAATTTGTGGATGCTTATCCACGTACCGCTGCAGGAGCACCTTGGATCTGTCACGTCGCATTCTCAGCAGACGCTGATTTAATCGCTGGCATGTCCTGTGCTAGGCATGCAGTCCTAGGTCTTCATTGATGATCATGACGTGGTCATTTGCAGGCCCATGAGTTTCTACTTACGGATCAGATTTAGAGCGGTTCTTACCTTCACTGCCTTGATACCTGGAGTCTTAGCGGAGCGATGTCTTATCAGTGCGAGGCTTATCGACAATGGACCAAGTTTTATTATACCGCTGTATGGCGCGATAAACGAATTTCTGTATAATGTTCAGTTTCTTCGGTAACTTAAAGATTGTTGTTAGGGGTTGTCCGCATTTCTTTAGGACCAAAACTGCAGTACATTCTTTCTTTCCCACTCCATCTTTACTCAGCAAGAAGCAAAGGATAATAATACTGTTGTAAGTTAAAACATCATTTCTGACTACTGGCATTTTTCGTACCGTAAGACGGGGTTACTTTGCACCAGATTTAAGGGGCCTTAGAATCATTCTGACGCGTGATTACTGACATACTTAAGAGTTCGACTAACGTTGCTGTAGTCAAGCCTTTAGTATGACGATAATCATACTTCAAAATGACTCTGCATAAGGCCCAAGGAATTTTAAAGAAAATCGTATGTAACTTCAAACGTAATGATTTCGAACACTATTTTAAACATATAGGGCCTTATGCAGAGTTGTTTTGACGTATGATTAGCATCATACTAAAGGTCTGACTACTACAGGAAATATATGTGGCCTTATGCAGAGTCGTTCTCTCGCGTGATTAGTGCAATACTAAAGCGTTAGACTAACATGTTGCCTGCAGTAGTCAGGTCTTTAGTATGACGCTAATCATATGTCAAAACTACTCTGCATAAGGTCTAAGTAGTCTAACTTTTTAGTATGGCACTAATAACGTGTCAGAATGACTGCATAAGGCCCATAATAGCTAGATATATATAAGGAAAACATTTGTGTAAGTGCATTAGTAAACCTTCAGTATGACCATAATTATTGAAATATAAACTTTGGTGTAAAGTAACTCCATAGGTGGGGATGCTTCGCACAACATACCAAAAAGTATGTTCAACATACGAACAGTGTTTCCCTTCAGGATTTGTACATTTCACTTCCTACACAAAATTGCAGTGGTACCGGCATCAGTACTTAGTATGAATTATCGATACATAAAGAAAAAAATGTATTTTCTGGTTCCGGCACAGGAACCACATTCTGATAGTTTAACATATGCCCCACATAAATGCAAACTCAGAAACAAGAACAAAAAAAATCGCAGTGAACTGATTTGCCTTGATTGCTCTTTATGTTCAAGAATATCATCCTAAATGTAATCAGTGGAATATTTACAGGGTTTGGGGCTTTCAAGCTCAAGTCCGCCCAAATTACATGATTTCTTTTTCAAAAAAATCTGTTAGTCATTCCCAGGCCCGTATCCAGGGGAGCCGGCTCCCCTAAATTTTTGATCCCCCCTAAAATTTTCACGATAGGTTTCTTTTTAAAAAAAAAATCTGAGGAAAGCCCCTCTCAAATGTTATTTTCCGGATCCGCCACTGTTCGTAATTTATTCTTCGAGGCGCAGCGGCGATATGCTTTTTTATTTAATTTGAAACTAGAAATATTTACCACAGAAACACATCAAGCTAACTCGAATTCGACTCCAAATTCTCCCTTACCTTAACGAGCATAATCGTGGGACGTTAAACTGGAAACTTTCAAACTTTTGGCTCCATATCAACGGTGTCTGTTTTATAGCAATAAACTGACATAAAAAATTAAGAATTATTAACCGGCACACTTGGTACATAGTCCAAATACTTAATAGGTTCCACATCAGTACACAAACTGGCTATGCGTAGGAAGCGGGTATATGTAAACTACTTTAAAGCTATTCCCGTCATCCCAGCAACTGTTTACTCGATCAGCATAGAAGTTGTACAATCAGAAACAATATTAAGTATAGGTTGGACCTATCATTTCTTATACCTCCAATCTGTAATATTGTTTTTGATTGTACAAGCGTATCGTACTACTGAAAGATAACTATCCGAATCATCTGGCTACACTCTTTTCTATATTTTTAAATCTCACACTCTTACCTCCCATACCCTCCAATACAAGCAAATACTAACCATCATCACTTCACTTATTACAGTTAAAATTACAATGTGAATGCAATATAGTACATTTTATAAAGTCTGTAGCAACAACACACTGGTATAACACATTATTATAATCTTTACAGAAGCAAAGTATGTGACTTTCACCTACAATACTTTATAACCAACATCCTTTACATCTTTTTAAGTGAAGATACATTTCTGAATATTACATAGGCTGGTCAATAAAGACTGACCATTAGTGTTTATGAGGTGAATACAACAGCAAGGCACAGAAAACGAAATACACGTCTGTGTAGTGGGAGAAGTGACGAATAGATCGAGCACATCATGTGACCTTGGCAGCCTTTCAAGAACACGTAGTCTCAGTTTTGCATATGACAACATGGCACGCGAAGAACAGTACAGAAATTCTGTTGTCTATCTTGCGAAGATCAACGTTCCGTGTATACTCCATCCTCCCTATATCCCTTATTTATTCTCTTGTGATTTCTTTTTCCAACTGAAGAAACACCACCTAGGAGAGCGTTTTGCATCTTCAGGGGCAGTGGTGAAAGCTGCGGAGGATCTGTCCAAAAATGGTTTCCAGCATGTCTTTGATGACTGGCAAAAACGTTGGGACAAGTGCATTGCATGTAATGAGGACTATTTTGAAAAAAGAAAGATCAACATTTGGAGGATTAGTACATGTAATTATATTTTATTCATTTATGATCATTCTTATTCATCAGCCCTTGTATTTTATATTAAAAATTATAATTCTTCCTCTCTATCTTCCTTCTCTTCAAGATATAGACTACACTAATCGCTACAATATATTATTTTGCCATCAATAGAGAAAACTGCAACAATTTGTGAAGATTTGTAACATCAGCAGAGAACAATTGTACAAGTTATCAATATTGTTACATCAGTGGAGAGTGCTACTTCAAGTCAGGATTGCTACATGTACTTAATAAATTTTCAACACGATGTCACAAAAAGTACACTACACGTAGTTGTCGAGGTTTGAAGCTTTGCGCCGTGTGTTGCTCCTACAACACAAGAATATTGGTCTAATAAGTAAGAAGTAAAATATTTCACCCAAACTAACAACACTGGCTCCAAGAAATAACGAAATAACACCACCAAGGGACACTGTAAAAAAAGAGAAAATATGTTATAAGAAAAATTGGTGCTAGACTAGTTATCTTCGTTTGAAAGTTATTCTAAGAATAAAGATATGTCTGAATGACGTAAAACTGTTTACTTGTTTTACTTTGGGTTAGAAGTCTGGAAAATAGCCATTCTCAGACCCGTAAATCAGGCCGACTTAAGAATTCTTGTGCCGGTTTCAACAAGTAAACATAGTCATGTGTTTTCCAAAATTCATCTGAAACAGTTCAAACGTTTTTCCGTGACAATGCAGAGAGATAACGTTTTTATGCATATTGAGAAAAATATAAAAATCGACCACTTCTCTCTTTTCCCCTTAGAAGCGGAATTTTCAGAAACGCTGGGCACGTCCATTTATTTAAGTACTTCATATTTGAAGTTTTGAATCTCCTAACATGAGAGTTCATGAGATAATTTTGGCATACATTTTGAACTCCCCTTAGGATACGCATTATAATCAAAGTGACATGACACAAAACCCGATTCCACATATACGCAAAGTGCTAGAGCCTGTCTATTCCACCTATGCCCTCGGAAACTATGCGAACTATACTTCGGGCCCACCCCCGCCACCCTCTGACGGAGGAAATCCTCTCTTGCTTAGGGAAAAGAAGTGAATGACCTCAGCTGTGTTGTCAATTTGTCATTCAGTCATTTGGTCTTGACGAGTGAAGATTGTAAGCTACTTAGAATAGCTAATAAGACAGAGCACACCGAAGTCCGTGAAACAATTCATTGTGGCAATACTTCCACATCCAACAATTGAAAGATCTCGGCCGCAGCAACTTGTTCCTCCTCTTTCGAGGGAGGTACGGGAAATCACATATCGACAGCAGTGCCAGCAAGGGCACAGTTGAAATAGAAATACTCTACAAGCTTTTCATCATAGTTCTCATCGGTTGTGTTCGTCACCAACCAACCGCCTTACACGTAACTCCTAGTGCCGTTCGATGCATCTTATGAGTATTTAAGTCATAAGACCCCGTCCATTTAAAATTCAAATAAGTCAAGACTTCGTCCTCGTTATTCTAGGATGAACATCTTTCCATATTGCTTTCTGTTTAAGAGTAAACATTAGACTGTGCTGTATTGGGGTTTAGCGTCCCTTTCAACACCAGGGTTATGCAAGACTTGGACATAATGCTTAACGTGGAATCCAAACCATATAAGCTCCCGCCGGGAATCGAATTTAGATCTCCTACGCCGGGATACACGTTAGAGGAAAAGAGGAAAATAAGTTGTGATTTTGTTTAATTTATATATGTTCTAATGTAGTATATTGCATTATATATATATATAATTCAGACATGAATGCTCTTTGTCAGTTACATATTCCTTATTTGCACAAAAAATTTACCTAGCCTGGTTTCGATACGTTATCCACTAGACCAAGAGCAGATGACTAGTAGCCTTTTTCATTTGTTTCTGTTACTATTCTGTTGGCATATTTGATTTTTCACAGGTTTAAGCTCGTATCATGTAATATACCAGTTTTGTATATATATTCCAATATTATATATACCAATTTTTAAAAAGTTCGTTACTCAATTCTCTATGTCTTTTGTGTGTGTGTGTTATTTGCGAATTTTCCAATTTTGAACCCTCCATTCGATAGAGCACCAAAAACTATCTAAGAAAGCGATGGAATTTTTCTCGTGTCTTACCGTTCCCGAGATATTGTCCCCAAAAACGTTCCTATTTCGGGAGATTTAAGGAGCCATATCTAAAGGAACCGCAAGTCACAGAGAGATGATATTGGTGTTGATCAATAGCTAAGAGGATGGTGAACATTTTGGTACCAAATAGTAACAGGTGGCCACTGGCCAACTGGCGACCGTTCTCCAGATATTCCCAACGTCTTTGGTTTCACTAAGATGAACTTGTCTCAACTTGACTTCGGCCCTTGTGCCGTGCGCAGACCAATCAACTTTCTTTTCCAGACGGTGACAACTATTTCGTTTTTGGTTACCACGCATCGAACCTTTAACCTGAAGATTCTTGTGCAACTTTTCCGCCCGTTAGGTTTTCTACCAGTCAACTAGATTTGTTTCTAGGGCAAACCTTTCCCAGCCCTTTATAAACTGCTGTTTTGGGCTCAATCGGCACTTTGTGCCCAAGGGATCACTCTTGGATGTTGTGCACATGGTGGAAGTACGCAATCGCCTAGGCACGACTGACTCAATTGGACATTCTTCCTGCTCTTGGATCCCTCAAGGTCGTACTATCTAGACGGAGTCCGCAATATCTTACGATCCAGGACTCCGAACTTGACTCCTGGTAAATCCTTGCCTTCACTCTGCCCGCCTCCTTAGCGAAGTCATCCTATTTTGGCTAATTTGACAGTCTGTTTAATACCAGTTATTGATGCAATAATTACGCGTCATGAGTTATTGAATTATTGCGTCATTAGATATCGATTCAGTAATTATTGAATCAATAACTAATGCCGCAATAATTACTGCGGCATTAGTTACGGCAACTGCTATTGGTATTGAAAAAATAATAATTCTTTTTAAGTTAGTTCTGGTAATGGTCTTCGAGCATTCTCAAATGGTTTGTGATTGTTTTCTACATGCCTTCTGAGTATTTAATTGGAGATAATGCCCAGACGGTCTATTTCTATTACAAAATACGCACATTGCTCTGTAACAGAATGGAGAGAAAATATTTTTCCCTCGTAAGGAAATGCGAGGAATGCAAACAACTTTTTGAACTTAACTCTCTGAAAGGCAGTCCTACTTTTTGTGACCAGAAGTGTACAGCATTCTTGCCGAATTTAGTGATCAAAGGAAGCTGGTTAGATTGGTAGGATGTATTTGAATGAAACTAAAATTAAAATTAGAGTAGGAGATTCTTGTCCACGAGCATTCATGTCGAGATTCGTTGTCACTATTATTATTCAACTTTGTCTAGAATACAGTGGCGGATCCAGGGGGAACGATCGGGGCAATCGCCCTTCCCCAGAAGAGGAAACTTTCTTATTTTATATATAAATAAAACAGAGTTTGGAACTCTTAAAAGTAGCTGTAAGTACCCGTATTACAACCCACCGCTCCCCCCCCCAGAAGCCCGTCCTGGATCCGCCCCTGCTAGAATATGCTATAAAGAATACTGATGACAGCTACCACGGCCTAGAGCCAAATGACACTCACAAAGTAGAAAGTGGATCCAATTGGCTAAGAACGGAAATCTTTAGAGAGCTTTCGTAAACACAACATTGACTTGCGGATGCTATAGACCAAAGGGTGAGTTAGTTGTTATTAATAATAGAGTCAATCCATTCTAAGTGATCTAGCATGTGTCGCTCGACCATTTCCAAACAATCTAATTTTTTCATGAATGTTTGTCCTATATCAGGATAATACAAAACCACAATTAATTACTTTTTACAAAATTCCATGGCGACACAGGGACTGGCGCCATTTTGCGTTTTTTTTTTTTTTTTTTTTCGATTTTAGGCGTTTACGTTGTTTTGAATATCTCAGCATCCACTTGTCCTAACAAATTGAAAATTGCTGGACGTCTCCAACTCCTGCAGAGCTAAAACTTTGATCTCTTAACATTTTTGCCTGAAATCACTTGAAGAGTGTGAAATCAGGGCCTGCAGTAGCAACATTTTTGGACATTGGAAACATGTTTGGGGAGAGGAAACAACTGACGTAGAGGTCTGAATTTGTGTGTGCATGTAGTCCGGGGACATAAGTTAATACACAAAAATTTACAGACCTGTAGCTGTTCCCAAAGGCCTGAAAAAAAAAATCGTGAATTTGGAGAATTATGCCAATTTAGCATATTTCACTGTCCAATAGCTCCAATGGGCCTGGATAGAAAAATCTGAAATTCTGGGAATAGTTTGTCCTTTAGTATACATAACAGACAACAAAGCGCGTTTTGTGGTTTTGAGCAGAAGGGGGTCAAAGTACTAAGTAATGACGTCATACTCTAGGAAGTGTTTTCATGAAATCTGGAAATTTGTCAGTGTTTACAGCGAGTAAGTGTTCACTGAGTTGAGAATATAGATCAAAAGAAAGGACAACAGTCTCCTGCATGAGTTGAGAGTTAAAACAAGAATAAATATGATTGAATATCATTGATATAGCAAGCAGCAAGAGCAAGGAATACTTACGGACTTTTTTTGTCAAGGGTGCATTTTGACTTTTCTCGCCTTCTGCTCATAGCGGCATTCTTCACCAGTGCTGCTGTGGGTCTGATAAGACAGTGTTACAACTAGAAAGAAACAAGCTTGAGAGCCTTGACTGGACTAACCATTCATCCTACTTTATTTTACTTCACAACAACAAATTTCCATTAGATTTTACGAACAAAACACCTCCTAGAGTATGACATTACTTAATACTTTGGCTCCCTTCTGCTGAAAAACACAAAACGCGCTTTGTTGTGTGTTATGATATACTAAAGGACTAACTAGTCCGAAAATATCAGATGTTTTTAAAATCCAGACCCATTGGAGATATTGGACAGTGAAATATGCTAAATTGGCATAATTCCTCAACTTTACGATTTTTTTTTCAGACCTTTGGGAACAGCTGTAAATTTTTGTATATGACTCCGGACTACATGCACACATAAATTCACATCAGTTGTTTCCTCTTCCCAAACATGTTTTCAATGTCCAAAAATGTTGCTACAGTAGGCCCTGATTTCACCCCCTTCAAATGGTTTTAGGCAAAAATGTTAAGAGATCAAAGTTTTAGTTCTGCACGAGTTGAAGACGTCCAGCAATTTTCAATTTGTTAGGACAAATGCATGCTGAGATATTCCAAACAATGTAAACGCCTAAAATCGAAAAAACTCAAAATGGCGGCAGCCGTTGCGTCGCCATGGGATGTTGTAAAAAATAATTAATTGTGGTTTCGAAGTACCCTGATATAGGATAAACATTCATGAACAAATTAGAGCGGCGATTTTTCTTTTTTTCTCGATCACTTTACATGGATTGACCCAATGAAAAAAAAATTATATATATATATTTACCAGCAACATCCAATGAGTCTCTAATTACTCGAAGTCTGACTTTCTCTGAGCTTAATTTCATTTCGTATGACCATTTTGAATACGTAATACGAGTATTTGGTTTTGCTCTGAAAGGAAATTAATTAAGTTATTACTTTCATATAAAGATAGGTTACTTATGGATACTATACAGGTTGGCCAGCCACATAAAAATGGTCCGGCGTGGTAATAGCGGATACTATACAGGTTGGCCAGCCACATAAAAATGGTCCGGCGTGGTAATAGCGGGTGTTATACAGGTTGGCCAGCCACATAAAAATGGTCCGGCGTGGTAATAGCGGATACTATACATGTTGGCCAGCCACATAAAAATGGTCCGACGTGGTAATAGTGGATACTAGCCGAAAGAATGAAAAAATGTAAACACTTACATACCTGCGTGTTACAAGAAATGCTGAAAGTGGCCATCGTTAACCTCGAAACGCTTCTACGGACGTCACAGCATACTGGCTGATGACGCCTGTAGCTCTCCATGGGTGACTTTCCGGATATGTTTGCTGTAGTTCAGACAGAGTATGAGAGTTAATATAATATACCTTCTGCTTTAAGCATCCTCAGAGATAAAAATCACAAAAGGACAAATTTTGGGATCGAATAGGACACAATCCTTTACTTAGATTGTACTCTTCTGTAAATAGTCATGTACTAACGCCAGAGATTCGTTCAAAATGTGGTATCTGATTTCCATCTTATTGGAAGTAGGTGTATAGAAGTACGATATTTCTTGTAGCGCCAGTTCGTCTAAAACTGCTGCAAGAAGCCACGATAAACTTCAATACGTGTTCACCGTTGATTCAAAGAACACAGGACCCACCACACGTGTCCCTGAAATTGCACTTCAAACTTTTTTTTTTTTTTTTTAATAGAGTGGTATTTCGTGCAGGATATGTGGATTCTCAACAAACCAGCGTCCCACATAATGCACATTCACAAACCCGATGAATGGTACCACGGCTTGTCTGACATGAAGTGCAGCAGAAGGTTCAAACATCCGTCCGCAGTCATTGTCAGTAACCATTTATAGAAACCTCAGCACATGTTGACACATTGTTCGTGGCACACTGATCTGCTGAGATAGTTTTCGGGTAGGCTTTTCCAGGAAACGTATTATCTTCTGTTGAATAACATAGATGGACAACATTTGGTTTTCGCCTACTCACATTCGCCACAAATCCAGTTTAACGCCACTTTTGTACAACGTTATGAACACAGCATTTTGTAGTTGGTTTTGTTCTTAGGTATCTCCTAATGAAGACTTCTTGTATGTTCTTAATTGACCTTGTTCGCACTTATTCTTCCACACCAAAATTAGCTGCTGTACGGAAAATACAATATTCTCGTGGGGACGCGGTAGCTCAGTGGTAGAGAGTTCACCTCCGGTGCTTGGGGTCCCTGGTTCGATCCCAGCTCGCGCTGTGTGAACTTTGTGGTGGACAAACACCGTGCTCGTGGGTTTTCTCAGGGTTCTCCCATTTCCTCTCACTTTCTTGATTCTACCATTTCACTCATCTCTCATCATCACCGTCTCCTTTAGCTTAACCGGCATAACCATGGGACGTAAAACAAAGATTTCATTTCATATTTTACAATATTCTCGACGCGACTTATTTACCAGAACTTAACAGCTAAGGAATGCCAGGAAAACAAGTGCACGTTTGGCGGCATGCTGGTGTCACATCGCAGAGCCAGACAGAAATAGGGCATCCCACAAAGTGCTAAACAGTTGTGCATCGGACGGCACACCGCCGCTAGTCACAATTACCCAGAGAACTACCGTATACACATTTATTTGCTCATCTCTGATTTTACCCGGCCGGACTATTTTTATGTGAGTCATTCTGATTTTTACATATTAAATATTTTCTACTGTTACCTTGTATCACCTGATAAACGACTTATTTAAGCAATTTTAGTGTCCTCTTCCCTTGGGCTTACTGTTAGGGTCTCCTTTCGTAGGGAACTATCTTAGGACAGCTACAACATTAATCTTTGGAAAATGAATTTTTTTTGTCTGACTACAAAAAAGGAAGAAGAAGGATAATTTGCCTTTATCTGAAATGTAAAATGCATGTGCGTGTTAATATTTCTATATTGGCATAACTGAAAAGAATATCTCCACCAGTGTCATAGAACACGTGAGGGACTCTAAGGGCGAATACTCTTCGCACATAAAGCTTGTCCAAACATGTACAGCAGGAGCAGACTCGACAAACAGACTGATAACATTCAAGTACTTCATGCGTGTTCATCCAACATCGAAAGGGAAGTCTTTGAATTGATCTTCGACCAAACTGAAGGACCTAGGCTTATTCAAGATCACAGGTGAAATAACTTTATTTTCAACTTTAAAAATATTAAAAAAAGCGTAGCAAAAATTTAGCTTATTACTGCTATCGGTATTGAGATCAACTTACAAAAAATTAGTAATATATAATATATCCATAGTTCATCCATGCTAAAACTAATCTGATACAGTGGTCGATTTTTGTTTATTTATCAACACAACAGAGTCTTGTGCAGCTCTATGTTATTCGTAATCGTCAAATTTATCTGAATATTTGTATCCACGATCTATATACAGGATGTTTCAAAACAACACCGACACCTTGGGAGATAATTCCTGATACCAAGATAAGACGAAGAGTATAGACCAATCTGGGTGCACAAATGCTTCCTTTCAGAGTTATAGGCTACCGAAAACATGAAAAAATTAACTTTAAAGGTCCAAAACTATGAGACCTACCGTAGTCAGGTCAAGACCTCACTCAGGAACAACTATGTGCTCTGTCCAAATATCCAAGTTTCACAATGCTGCTGTACTTCCGCAACAATTTTCATAGAAATAGTTGGTAAGTACTTCAAATTAAATGCCGTAGTCAAAGTCCCATAGTTTTGGAGCTATGGTTCTTTAAAGTCTTTTTTTTTATTTTTTTTTGCTTGTTTGTTTGTTTTCGGCAGCCGATAACTCCAAAAGGAAGTATTTGTGCATGCCGGTTGGTCTATAGTTTTTGTCTTATCTTGGTGTCAGGAATTATCTTCCAAAGGTTGTCGGTGTTGTTTAGAAACACCCTCTCTTTCTTTCTCTCTCTCTCTCTCTCTCTCTCTCTCTCTATATATATATATATATATATATATATATATATATATATATATATATATATATATATATATATATATATATATATATATATATATATATATATATATATATATATATATATATATATATATAGTTTCAGAGCTAGGGCTGTCCAAAATCGAGAAAAAGCCAGATTTCAACAGGTCCTATTTCGAATTTCAGAAACTGTGAATGGTGGCCCTTATCAGCGTAAAGGAAGCTAAGCATACACAATCCAAAAGTGCACATTTCGTCAATTTTCAATAGCTGAACAGGACACCTCTACAGGGTGTAATTCTCGCATATGCTCTCAATAGAGTTTTCAGATATACTCTGATTTCAAGGAGTGTCCAAAGTAGGCAGGAGGTAAGCATTGACAACAATGGATTTCCAGTACTTCGGAGGGAAGTCGGAAGTGTTAGGAACTGGCAGCTTCATGTTTTCTGTGTACGGAATAACGTGTGTTGCGATTTATTTCGTCATGGTATATTTCACGTTTTCTTCAGTTATAAGCGTGAAAGGAAACATTGCAGTATGTGTTCTCCCGAGTACGAGAGACCGTGCTGGTGACGATCCTTAACATCGCGCCAAAGGATCCCATGTTCACTACTGTCAAAGCTATCGTTTGCCTACTTTGGACCAATCATAAAGTCAAAGCATATCTCAAAATTCGGTTGATGGCATGTCTGGGAATTTCACCCTGTATGGAATACTCTGTACACCCATTGAACATTAATAAAATATGCATTTTTGGATTGCGTATGCATGACTTCCTTTACGCTGATGAGGACCATCATCCACAGTTTCTGGAATTCGAAATAGGGCCTCTTGAAATTTGGCTTTTTCTCGATTTTGGAGAGCCTTAGCTATGAAACTATTCACTTTTCCCCACAGATACATATGAACTTTTTATCTTATTTTGATGTAAGGAATCACGTCATAAAGTTTGTCGATATAGTTCATTAACACCCTGTATATATATATATATATATATATATATATATATATATATATATATATATATATATATATATATATATATATATATATCACAGATTGACAAAGGTAATATTTAATCCTAAGACAACGTTTATTGAAGTTTGGTAGTGTTCAACTGTTTTCTGGATTTTCGTTATTTTTGTCACTCTCAGGAAGTTCTCAAACTCAGTGTTAATATTTAAGCTCATCATAGTTTTTCTAAGGAGAAGTTCGACTGAAGCGTGAAAAGTAATCAGCAGTCTCTTTTTCATTATATTATCTTTACAAATACTAAATTTTGTCGAGAACTAGTTTCATTAATTATGATAACCATAATAATAGTCACATGGGAAAGGTAGTAAGTAATGAAAGTGATAGAGCACACTGAAATTATTTAAATAAATCACTTAACAGGCGATACAAGGTAAGAGTAATATACACACACACACAAAAAAGAAAGTTTATGTTGATAATCTATCAATACATTAGCATACATTACACATTATTTTTTTAAAAAAAAATAATTTTACTATTACATTAAATTTTTACTATCTGAAAATACAGTATAATTACCAAAATATATATATATATATACTGATAGCTATACTAAGGTTGTTCTACGATTTAGTAAGTCATATGTAGTACTACTAAGTTATATAAAGTTTCTGTTTTGTTTCTTACGTAGTCAGGACTGAACAAATAGTTTTAATACTACTACTACTACTACTACTACAACTAATAATAATAATAGGTCGTTTGAATCTATAAGTAATGTCTTTTAATATTTACTTTAATGGACATCCTAAATAACACTTCTGGAAAAATTAAGGTATATATAAAACTGATAGTGTAACTACATTTTATCCATCTTGATTTGAAATTGTTATTTTTCTTTTAATCTATATTATAAAATTGAATGTGACTACGTTTGTGACTCTTAATCTCGAACCACTCGATCGACCTCGATCAAATTTTTAACGTATTTTGAAGTGGCCTGGGAGTGTTTTTATCTATTTACTTTGACGGTAGAACTTATGGGGAGGGAGGTGAGGAGATATAAAAATTAATAAAACTTATTAACACTTGAACAACCCCACCAATCTCAATCAAATTTTTAACATAGCCTAAATGAGGTTCGGGCCTGGAAAGTTTTTTTTTTTTAAATCATTTTTCTTTCTGACGGTAGAGCTTAGTGAAGGGGCAAATATAAAAATAAATAAAACTTAATAACTCTCAAACTATCCAACCGATCCCGATCAAATTTTCAACATAGATGAGGTTCGGGCCTGAGATGGTTTTTATCATATCACTTTAACGGTGCAGCGTAGGAGAGGGGGAGATACTTTTAAAAAACGATCTAAAATTACCGATATTAGTGTCGAATCTACAGTTTTCGGGGTCGCTGAGATGAACAGTGACACTTGCGATCCCGTTTACTTCCAAATATATCCCCGCAACTTTGGGAACGGCGAGATATATAAAAACGATCGAAAATGTGCGATAATATCTATTCCACTAAAAACAAAAATAGCTTATTTAATGGGTGCAAAACACATGAGATACGGAGTTGTACATTTAATTTTTTTTTAATTGTAACTCAGCGAAGCGCGTAATCGATGTTAGTTTATAGATAAATTTCACTCTAGAGTTACGGTACGTTCGTAGGTATGAAATACGTATAAGTGAGCAGCTGTAAAGGACAATAAAGCGTGCAAACATTTTGTAAAGAATTTGGCATATCTGGGGTAAATTAAATGCTAGCGAATGTTTGTTTCTATGTACAGAAGACCATCACATATTTAAATTATCATATGTATAAAAATGTATAGTGCACGTGTCATATAGCCTCGCTGCTGAAGGGGACGTTAAACTCAAAAACAACAACAAAAGTGTATAGTTCTTCAGGACCATATTTAGTTTTAATACGTTACTCAATTAAAAGAAGGAGCTCAACACATCAAGGATTTGAAAGAATACTTGTATGAAGATTGATCTTACTCAACAATATGAGTGAACACAACCATGCCTCTTTTCTCTGTACAGCTTCTTGGACAGTTACAGATAATGCCATCTATTTCTTCATCGTGGATGTTCACTGCATTCAACTTATCTGAAATATATCATTAATATTGCATATAGAAAGGAATATATACTAACGTGTGCTACAAATTTCTAATTGGAATGATTTAGTATTTTAGAAACTTTTTATACTTGGGGGCAAAGCGTAGCTCATCTGAAATTTGTAACACCGTGTTTTTAGACAACTTAAGGATGAATTTAACTAATCATTTTAGGATAAGAAATGAAATAATTAATTACTTTTGGATATTTTTGACATTATACCACAAGCTATTAGGATTTGAAATTGTTTTAACTATAGAAATTTACTATATTGTAATGGCACAAAAACTTAACCATTATGGTTACTTAACATTGCAAATAGATGCAGTACTTACAGGTAGTTTAGCTTAGTTTAACTCCAAATGATGTTTTTTTACTATTTAATTTTAATTACAACTCCCGAGTTTATACCCTGTCCTTAACCAGCACAACTCCTTTTTGGGATTTAGGTGCTTCCAGGGTACTTTACAATACCTTACCTATATAGCAGCATTTGACAATTAATCATATAGAAATAAAAGTCAAGTATATTCACTTTGTCAATTACGAACAACCACTACTTTTTAATATTTCAGAGTAAGATTGAACCATATTCCAGTAGACACGGGATAGTTATTTTTAAAATTTAACACAAATCAAAAAATAAGGTCAAATTTAGTAAAATGATGTAGTGTAAAGGAAAATGCCTTAAATTGCTCTTAACTGCGCCAGATTTTCAAATTTTCTTTATTTTTTTTTACCCCAAAAGTAGTTAGTTCAAACATAGGCGGCGCCAGGATTTTGGTAATGGGGTGGGACAACACATCCTAACATTGTTGCCGGAACGCTCTGCACTATTGAGCCTTAAAATCTCAAAAATAATCCCCAAGTTTTACTCAAAAAGAAAAAAAAACTAGAAAAACACGGTATGATTGCAAGTAATTTATGAGAACTTCAGAAGTCACACAAACATATCCAAACATAGGAAACAAGAAATATACAAAATAAAAAGGATTATTAAGGATTATTGTAAAAAATCTGAAAATCGAAGTTAATGTGGGTGCAGCTGCACCTAGTGTGGCGCCGCCTGTGAGTTCAAATGCCAATAAATACATATGTTACGATGAATTATAAAAAGTAAATGAGTTTCAATGGTTGTGTATTTGTCTTAATATAATGTTCATTTTTGTGTATCAAACTCCATAAACAGAATGTATTACGTTCTCAACATAGCATCATGCTGATGGTAAGAACTGTTGTCAACTATATTATATTACTCTTTGCTAATTAATTAATTAACGGAAGTTGATTCAAGTCGTTAATTTAAACTTAAGGACACTTTAAGGATCCTGGCACTATAATCATGTATTATTATTATTTTATTTATTATTATTATTATTATACCGTTAGATCACTGTCTCTTCTATATTAAATCAATAGAACTTCTTATGCACTATCAGGAATTAACAGAATGAAATCTTTATACAATAAAATTTACTGTTTTAGATGGATGGAATGAGTTGGAGCTTTCTCAGTGGTGGAAACAAACCAGATAGTCAATCGCATGATCCTGAACAGTCAATCAGTGATGTCAATCCATAGGAAATTAGGAACACGGAATTCAAGGCTAGTACAAAATTAGTATTTTGAACTATTTCCAGACTCAATATTTGAGATATTGAAGTCACTTGAGAACTTCTAAACTTCTTTAGAAGTAAAACGAAATATTATATTAACATCTACTTACAACAATTGATAATGGATAAATAATTTTGTTCTTCTCCCCATTTGACTATAGCTATCTACCTCAATTGATCTGTAAGCTTCAAGTCGTTGCAATTTGGATAACGTCGCTAATGTTCAGAAACTAATTCTTCATGCTAAGTGAAAGCAACATGTTCTATAATAGACATGAATCATAAGACGCTTTACTTACCGAACACATACAGAGAAAATTTTGTTTATAATTTACCTGGCTGTTTATTTTCTTTTTTATCACTTAAATTACCTTCAATCTTTCTTATACATATCTCCTCTTCTTTACTGCACTTCTTTTGATTTCCTGAAATACAAAATTATTTTATCAGTTAGGTTTTACCACTTGCTCAAATCATCTAAGAAGGTTATTCTATTTCAAAGTTTCTCTTTCGTTCTTAATTTAGGAAACAAACCATACAAGGTATATACAAGAGTTCTTACGTTCTACAACACAGAACCGGTTGTTAAAAAATTAGAAAAGCACCACTGGGAAATAACATGCTAAATCAACTCCAACAAACACATTTCGAAACGCCAACAATTTCAATGTACCTGTTCATTTAATCATGAGAGTTAAATTTCGAATCATAGAGTTTCCTTGGTCAATCATAGATATTATTCGTGTAATCATACAATCAATATTTTCAGTCATAAAATCAACCTATTCATTCATCCAAATTACCTATTAAATCCACGGGTAGAAGTGCAGGGGAACGCGGGAGGACGCCGTATACCCAATTCCAGAAAATATCTGTTGCGTCCCTCACTTTCACAAAAAAATACAATGGGCAAAGATAGGCACGAGGAACGGCGTGACGTCATGCATCCCCCTACCTTTTCAGATCTACTTTTACCCCTGATTAAATCTTGAAATTCTATTTCCAATCATAGAATTTGATTGTTTAATCATACTCAACTTTAATCATGAAAGTTACGAGGTGTGTTCTAAAAGTGTCGAACCTTATTTTTTCCGCTTAAACCAATGAAGCGCGGCAGGCTTCCTTCAGTGTTGATGTAGAGGGGACACTTATGCACAGTAGTGATTTTATTTATTTATTTATTTATTTATTTATTTATTTGCCAACGAGTGAAGACGTGTAGTGAGCGGTCGTCGGATTTCATTTTTTTTTTAATGACAAAAAATTGAACCGCGGTATTGCATCAAATTTTCCCAAAAGCTTGGCTATACCCAAGCGGAAACCATTCAATCCGATCGCTACATTCAATTTTGAACAAGAATTTCAGCATGAAGAGAGTGTCCGCAAAATTTGATTCAGGCTTGCATCGCCAAACACATTACTGTGTGTTGTCAGGCATCCTACTCACCCAACATGGCTCCGTGTGACTTTCTGGTTATTTCCCAAGCTGAAATTGCCACTAAAAAGGAACCCGATTTGAGTCAAGAGATGGCATCATGCGTAATGAGATGGCATGGTTGCTCAACATTGCAAAAACTGCGTTCCAGAAGTGTTTCCAATAATGGCTGGAGCGCTGGGAGAAGTACGTGCATTACGAAGGAGACTACTTCGAAAGAAATTAGTGTTTTGAATTTCCAAATCAATAAATGTATTTTTGCCAACCAAATGTTCGATACATTTTGGACATACCTTTTATAACTTCCTTTCTAATCACAGTATTAAGCAGGTGAATAAAGAGTTTATGTATTGAATTGTAGAAGCTATTTGATTAATAGAATATATGTATTTACTTATCGAATATTAGGATTAAATCAAATAATTTACCTGTTGAGTATCCAATCAACTTATCAGTGCAGTTACATAGTTCCATCTTCTTTTCCAGTTTGCACTGAGCTACACATGCAGTATAACTGTAATATTTGAAAGCCCATAACCCTTCTGTTTCTTCTGGAAATTTACATTTTCTGGAGTCAACCGGCATATTTCTGACGTTTTCGTCAGAAACCTCATCAATTATATTTGCCAGGCCATACGTTTCCGTAAGTTGAGGACCACCAGCAAGATCCTCGAGGTAAAGAGGAACTTCTATTTCTGAGTGAGTTGAACTCTAAAAAAAAAATTACAGAGTAAGATCTTCATACATTGGAATATCATCCAGTCTTTACCATCAATATGTTGCTCACGAAGTAATTAAAGTCACCTGGTGTCACTAAAACTTATACAAAATTCTCTTTAACGAACACAAAGAATAATCTCTGTATAGTAGCTGTATTTGTAATACTTACAAGATATGTATTTAGAGTTTCCGCCTAGGATCATTCAAAACTTGAAAAACGAGAAGATATAGGAGATAACATGAAAAATACTACATTTTTCAAGGTCTTACGCGTTTTACGCGTGTAAGTATGTGTTAGAAATTTGATTCATACTCTTCTAAAAGTAAGCCACTATTCAAGATTAAAGGAAAGAATGTATGTAGATTACCTCGGGTAATAATTGTAATCACTACCTTTTATAACGCACTACTAATAATAGAAATACTAATGGAAGGAGAAAACAACCGATTTTTTATTTTACACACCAAATCCTCTATAGATGCGAATTCCAACACAAAGAACGAAAAAGTGACTGACTGGACAGGATCACTTTTTGGACACAGAATTGTCCAATCACAGTGAGTGGTCTGTGGTACAACCCACGTGGTCCGAGATAAGAACACCAATCTCAACAGTGGGAGAATGGGTGGCTGTTCTGGGATACAGACTTGGTGGCGTAGTGGTTAACGCCTCAGCACGGTATGCCGGAGGTCCCGGGTTCGAGTACTGGCCCAGTCGATTACTTTATTGCTCTTTACGTTAAAACAGAAATATTAAATTTATATAAGTTACGCAGTTAAGAAAAGGCATGAGTTTCCCAGATTCGAAATAAACATTAGATATTTAAATGTTTATATATGAACTTACTGCAATAAACATCTTATAGAGCTACCTTGTGAATATAATGATTATCGTGCGGGGCTTTGAGGTGGGGAAACCCGGTTGCAATTCCTAGTGCTAGCTCATGTAGTTCGGATTCCACGTTAAGCTGTAGGTTCACGTTTCATATAACATTGATGGTAGATTCGAAGTGAACCAACCAATAATTAAAACTACGTTATTCTTATTTTCAACTTGACATTCATATGGAAAAACAATACAGTTTTATACTGTAATAACAGTGGAAATAAATGATTTTTCGTTTCAAATCTACAACATGAATATATGATGATGGTGAGACAATAACAGACTGCTGAACACAGGTGAGTTTAACACCTGAAAACAAAGTGAATGAAATACCTGTACATCTGTGTTTCTTACATTGTATTGTGCCGTTCCATTATCAGGTGTAAATACAGAACTAAAGATCATTTACATTTTGGTTTTAATATGGATTTTATTTATTCCCTCATTATTCTGGTATGATGCAGATGAAGCTTTCTTAATCTTTTCATTATAGCTCTTTTTGTTTTTCATTTCAACACAAAAACTACAATCAACGTAATCAGGTTTAAGAATTTCAGCTTTCCTTAGACATTTTACTATTTTATCCCCATGAATAATTTTGTTGTTAAGATAAAATTATGTTAAACAAGTTTTCGTGTACTATTCTTCAGCCTTATTCTTTCTAAATTTATTTTTATAAAACGGCAAATATTATTATTTTGTAGAAGTGGACAAACTAACCAAAATTTCGAGTATCAATCCGACAATGACAATTTGGCGTTTAGGTAAAGATGACGAAAGACAAAGAATATTGCGAAAATGTGGCTATCACCCTTGAGAAACGTTTCTAAACTTTATCACTTAGCTACGGGGTTTTGGGTTAGGACTTGTTTTTGAAAACCTTATATTTAGGTCTTTATATCATAATGAATTTAGAATGTACGTAATAAACTATTGTAAATCATAAGATTACTTACCATAATACTTTCTCCATTTGTTAATACAAGAAACTCTAGTAACACTTGATTATTCATTGTGAGATGCTTTTCCATCATTGGTACCCTGAAGAAGATGAAAAAATAAAACCAATCGAGAATGCTCCAAGAGCATTGACAGAACAAACATTAAAAGAATTAATTTTTCTTATTTAACTTCTACAGTCCTTATACCAATTGTTCTATGTACTTTATTATTATACTCATATAACAATTCTTGTAATATATCTATCCATCCATAATTTCCTTGAGTACTAAATTTTTTTCACATGTTTTGTTTAAGAGTACTGTTAAAACGCCCTATGATATTTTCTTTTACGAAGATACATGCTCAAAATGGAGGACTCAAAATTGAAAAATTCCTATGACTTATGGTTCTCGAAATATGTCTCCTTAAACCTCCCGAAATCCTAACTTTTTTTTGGCCAATATCTTGGGAACGGTCGCCAGGTGGCCAGTGGCCACCCGTTACTATTTGATACCAAAATGTTCACCATCCTCTTAGGTATTGATCAACACCAATATCATTTCTCTATGACTTACGATTCCTGAGATATGAGTCCTTAAATCTCCCGAAATTGGAACTTTTTTTGGCCAATATCTCGGAAATGATAAAAGTGACGCGGAAAATTCCATCACTTCTTTCGGATTGTTTATGATGCTGTATCGAATGGAGAGCTCAAAATTGAAAAATTCGCAAATAACAGACAGACAAACACATATACACGGAGACAGAGAATTCAGTAACGAACTTTTTAAAATTCGTTGAGAATACAAACAAAGTCACTCGTCTGTCCTCGCTGTGGTTAATATTTTGTGGATACTACTCGAAGCTTCGTTCCTCTTCTTGTGTTACCAACTCATATTGAATTCCTACACTTGAATGTCATATTTGTATTTGCAGAAATAAAGAAACAGCTCTTAAATACCAAATTCTATTCTCTCTATCCAGTTTAAAGAAAGAGAGAGAGACAGATTAAAATAAATATTCGACCACTTCTTCGAAACAGAATTTCAAGCATTGGTGCACGCAACAGGAAATACACATTCCGTATATCAAAATGAACTCATATAATACATTTCGTACAACATATTTGCGCAGTAGTTAATCTAGTTATCTGGAACAATTTAACTCGTTCGCTGGCACTTGACGCCATATGGCGTCATTCCTACCTATTGTTGTGTGCCATTGACGCCATTTGACGTCAAGAGGTAGTTCTCATCGTAGACATTCTCTGTAAAATGGCACGCAGTTATTAGAGGTATGCATGGGCTCGGTCCGAGCCCTCCGGCCTAAAAAGCTTTGAGCTCGGGCAGTAAGTGTTTAAATATTCAACCATACTTCTCGAGCCTAACTTTGTAAATATACCGTACAAAGGTATTTATTGGACCATTCTTTCTGGAGAACTTGTAAAGCACAACTGCAAAATTAACCATCTAATTGCTGTAAATAAGAATACAATTTTGCGTTAATGATTAAGTTTAGGGGAAGTGCGCACAGTACCGGACACCTAAGGTTTTTTCGAATTCACGAGATAAGTAAGAGGTACATCATGAAAGTAATGCAACCATATTAAAGTTGGATATTTATTATAAAAGCTGACATAAAATAAACTACAACAATGGAGAGCATATATTTTTAAAATGAAAATGAAAATCAGGTTCAAATTCACACACACGCAAAAACGTTACCCAGTACCGGACACAACATAAAATACATTATTTCCTTTTATATGCAATGAATAGAATGATATATGAACGTAAATAACGTCTGAAGGCACTTCTCTAAATATTTAAGTAAATAAAACACATCTCATTGCAGAAACAATAATAATACAAGCAAAGAAATGTCAAGCCAATATCCCAGTACTGAACAAGGAGTGTGAAAATGTGAATTAGTCCTATCTCACCTGAACATAAACAAGCACTAAACAAATTTGCACCGATCACATAAATAATAGTCAAGATTCTCTTGATTCGTGCATGCAACATCAGCCCATTTGTGACACAAAATACACTGCACTCACTCTTCGTCCACTGTTTCAGAACAAATGATGCATTCAGTGATGATGGCCTTTAATTCACTGCTGCACTTATCTGTGCCACCGGTGTCAAAATTCAGTTTTTTTCTTATTGACTTCTTACTTTTCTTTACACCTGTCTGTTCGCTTTCATTAGCTACCTTTTCGTTATCTTCGTCTACTTGAAACTGCATGCTCTTCACTTTCGTTTGCTTCCTGATACGTTTTTTCTTCTAATGTTTTCCTGTATGGCGTAGATGTTAGAATTTGGCTGGTTTCACTTCTGTTTCTTCTCATTGGTAACCTGCTGTTTGTTTCGCTTGTGACTAAGTAGATCTCTTGAGCTACTGTCTGAACTTGTCTTGAAGTTGACGGCATACTAGGGTCGAATGAAGACCTTTCTTGAGCTGAGCGAGAAATCGTGCTAACAGAACTGTGTTTCACACCCTGTGAAGTGAAAAACTTCTTTTTGTTAATTGACAGCAATTGGTTGTCCAAGTCCTTTAGATGATTAACAAGCTGCGTCTCCATTTCTTCTGAAAATGTTGTATCAAAACGGCCCATTTGAGGAGTCATTTCTATTGTTTCCAGTTTTGAAGTCTTTCACTCTATCTTCTAAAGTGCTCTTAGATACCAGAAAGTTACGTGCTGCTAAACTCAGACTCATTTGCCCTTCCATGACTGCTTGCGTTGCCTTCCTCATATCCTCTTCCACCCATTTCTCCCCTTTCTTGCTTGCCATCTTGCCTGGAAAAAACAACGAGAAACGCTACTATTATAAAATTTCCGTAACAACGACATTGTGTCCTTGTCCGATACTGGGAACATACACGCTGTCCGGTACTGGGAAATTAACATGTTAACATATAATGTTGGATCACGTAGTAATACGTTCCGTAATTCAAAATTTATTAGCATTCTTGGGTACATCACACAATAAGAGAAGTCATATATGTAATGAAATGACCACGTGCTTACCCGTACAGTCGACACAGTAGACAAAACTTAACATACAGCTCCAACGTACACAGCAATTTAGCTACAAACGCCAATATCTTTCTCCACACTGGCCTGATACAAGTCACAACTTGCTCACCTACACCTTGAACTTACACAATGGTGATAATAACCAATACACGTCTGTCATCTATCGGATACGGACTCTACAACTACTGTCCGGTACTGGGTAACGTCCGGTATTGTGCGCACTTCCCCTATGTAATTCGGGCTTATTTCGGGCTCATTTGATTCTCATACGAGCTCAGGCCGGGCTCGGGCCTAAATGCTAAAACATATTTCGGACTCGGGTCGGGCTTCATTATAAATTCACAGACCGGGTCTGGGCTAAAAATTCCGGCCCGTGCAAACCTCTAGCACGTATAGAGTTATACTCTGGTGGCACACAGTGTTGGCCTGGTTATTTTCTGTAGTATGCTTGGTTTTCTCTAGATGTAGCTAGTTTGTTGCAAAAGTGTAATATGGCACATTGGGTTTGGGTACTGAAATCAAGGTGGCTGCGAAAGAGTTAATCTTTCTCCTTTTAACACGGGATAGGTTGAGTCATATTAGTGCAAGAAAGTAGATGAAGTCCTACGTGGACATGAAACCTTCTGGAGCATGTGTTAACTGTTTAGAGCAGAGAGTTGCGAGTCGAGTTACACAGAACTCCGTCTTTTATACAGACAAGCTTATAAGGAAAATATTAGTACAGAATTTCAGTTCTTATGTGCTACAACTTCAAATTCCTGATGAAAAGTGAGAAAATGTTTTTAGCTTCCGCTGTTCCTTATCTTATGAATCGTACTTCTCAGGTACCAAATCTTATCTTAAAGTTCCAAATTCTACGGTTAGTGATTTCGGTAATCTGATGACGAGTGAGTCAGTGAATTTATTCTTTTATATAGGGTGTTACAATATTTTGAAAACAAATTCCTAACATCAAAATTAGAAAAAAAAATCATATGAACTGTGCTCAAAAGTGTAGTCTCGGAGTTATAGGGTGCCAAAAACGTGAAATAAGTGAACTTTGAAAACTCATAACTTCATTACTATGGGACCTATCGTAGTCGGGTCAAGACATCACTGAGTAACTGGTAAGTGAACTATCTAAATATCCATGTTTAAGAATGTTTCAGTACTTACACACCAGAGGTAGGTAGAGAGGTAGGTAGAGAGTGATCAAGTATTCCCGAACAGCCTCTCTAAAAATGATTGTGCAAGTACCGGAGGTTCTGAAAGATGGATATTTGGGTAGTTCACATACTAGTTCCTCGGTGATGTCTTGACCCGAGTACGACCTGTCCTATAGTAGTGAAACTATGGACCTTTAAAGTTCATCTTTTCACGTTTCCGGCACCCTATAACTACGAAACTATGCACTTCCGACCATAGGTCCATATGAACATTTTTTTCTTGTTTTGATGTAAGGAATCTATTCTCACAATATTGGGACAAATTTTCGCAACACCCTGTAGATAAGAAGTACAAAATATAGATATACAAAATTGAATTTCTTATATGTAGCAACAGATTGACCTTTGTACACTTGAACCAACATTCTAAACACATACTTTTGCTTTTTTAGTTCTGACAAGCTGTGACGGCAATTTGGAAAGTGAGTGTTTGATGTGCAGCTGAGTAGAGAGGGAGGGCAGCCATAATTCATCAAAGGGAGTTTGAAAATATAACGAAAATAAAACTAACTAACTAACTGTATGGCGTATCGGACCTGGAGGTTCAATGCCACGTTCACAAAAGCTCTCTATTGACTTCTGTCCTTAGCCAACTGGATTCAGTTTCTACTTTGTATTCCTATTTCTGCAAGATCAATCTTAATATATATTTTTTTTAAAAAGACAAAACTTTTACAGGGAATGTTCTTAAGAATGTTTTTTTTTTTTTTTTGTTTATTCCTTTCATATTTCATATCCCTTCAAACATTTGTAATTGCATCTTTCAAATTACATTAAAAATTATATGAAAATCTACATTTATTCATTCAGCTACAAAAGAAATGCAGAAAACTATTGCTCACATCTTTAGAAATTTCACTTACTTTTTACTTCACTTGATCATGTGTTTCTTCTATCTTTTAAAATTAATGTAAAACATTCCTTCCAATACAAGCTATTACAGACTCAGCGACACAACTAGGCTAGTTGTCGCCCGGCGCAAGAACTCACAGTAAAGCTCCTCCCCCGACCAACCAAACCAAAACGACCCCCGACTACACCTGATATTGGCATCACATAGTAGCGTAACGCAAAAATGTCGCCCCCCCCCTCGCAGGATTATTTTTGGACCCTCCTTCCCATGCCCATTAACTTCCACTATATTATGTCCCTGTAGAAGACAATGGTCATAAATCATAATTGACATAGTAACCATGGAATATAATTAAATTACAATTAAAATAATAGCTCATCAATAAAAAAGCAAACGAAAGCGGTGTGATCTTTTATTATTTTTTCAGCAAATATTTCTATTATATTACTTACGTCTATTGCTCTCGTTCTCTCACATTAAACACTTAAAATACGGAGACTGGTCAACCGTTCTTGAGACATGGGACTGCGTAAATAGTTGTTTATCAGTTTTAATTTTGAAAAAAGATCTCTCCGCTGCAGAAACGCTCATTGGTAAGGTCAGAAATAACAAAAAAGCTGTGCATACACCCGGAATGCTAGAAGCCTAAGTATAGTTATCTATTAATAAGAGATATGCTAGTTCACGAATTGTTGTTTTCAACTTTATTTCATTGTGTAATACCAATTTGAAATGGCAACAAGTTATAAAGGTTCTGAACTGAATGTAGTACTAGGGATACGTATTCCTTTTGCTTAAATTTTTGCGCCAAAAAAAGACATTTTCAGCACATTGTATAGTCGGCAGCAAAATTATTTTTCCTTAATCCTCGAGTGCTAAGATGATTTTTTAAACTGATATTACTAGAATGGATAAATTTTCATCCAGAGCATATTTTTCCTTTTCTAAAGTAAATAATATTATTCAGGGAAATGGATATTCCGTATTCAGCTCACTTTTTGTTGCTTATAGTTTTTGATATTTTCTTCCTGGTGTGCCCCTCAGTTACGCCACTGGCATCACTCAGTGATTCTCCTTTCATTCTTTCTATAAGTGATAATGCTCGATTTCAAAATTGCAGTACATTATTTAATTTTTAATACAAGATAAAACACCAAACTAATTGATTATCAAATAATCTGAGAGTAGCATGCTTGACATATTCTTATAGTCTTGTCATAATTGTTGAAAATCACAATGTTTTTGGAATTATATCTTTTGGATGTGCATATGTGTAGAATGAATCAGCAGTCTGTTGCTTTAGAATAGGATATTTAATTATGACAAACAGTCAAGCTGTTGTCTCGAGTATTATACTCAGCCTTTTTGTAAACCTCTTAAATCGATGTAAGTTAAATGAAAACACAAAAAGCTGAAACTAAAATTTAACTTCGTGGGCTCTCTTAGCTGCAAAGATTTTCACAATGCCCTCGAAAGATATCTTTGAAGCTAACTTGTGCTCTATGGATATGATCCTAAGGTTGGTGAGTCGTTGATGCCCTGTTAAGTTTCTGAGGTAATTTTTTATGATCTTTAGTTTGCTAGAACTCCTTTCCTTGCCTTATAGTGAAAATAAATATTTGTCCAGTTATGCACCCCCAATCCCGTGCCAGGAGCACAAGTCCCGTTTGCCCCCCACCTTAGTTACGTCACTGTAGACACTTAATATTGTTAATTAAAGCTCTTCTTCCATAGTGTTCTCAAATTTCAACTAAAGTAATGTAAAGTTGTTCTATCTAGACATAATTTCTACGAAAGCAACACATCTTGTCTTAACTTTGTTACTTTATCTGTGTATTTGCCAATAAGTAAAATCTGGTCAAAGCGTTAATTATTTAATAACTTTTGTTACAGTTGAGTAATTGATCATTTTCTGATGAAGTGACGAATTTTATTATTTATTCACATTTACGAGGTTTGTTCAAAATGTATCGAACTTTTGGTTGGCAAAAATACATTTATTGATTTGGAGATTCGAAACACTAATCCCCTGCAAAGTAGTCTCCTTGGTAATGCACACATTTCTCCCAGCGCTCCCGCCATTGTTGAAAACACTTCTGGAACGCTGCTTTTGGAATGGTGAGTAACCATGCCGTCTTTTTCCGCATGAAGTCTTCTTTTAACTCAAATCGGCTCCCTATTAGTGGCATTTTCAGCTTGGGAAATAACCAAAAGTCACACGGAGCCATGTCGGGTGAGTAGAAAGCCTGACGACACACAGAAATGTTGTATTTAGCGATGAAAGCCTGAATCAAATCTCGTGGACACTCTACTCATGCCCAGATTCTCGTTCAAAATTGAATGTACCGATCAGATTGAATGGTTTCCACTTGGGTATCGCCAAGTTTTGGCAATATTTGATGCAAGATTGCTGCTCAAGTTTTTCTGACATTTTACAAAAAACTGGAATCCGACGACTGCTCACTACACATCCTATCTCGTTAGCCGACTTCCAGGAACTGACGCCTTCTGTGAACGGGAAAAAAATTTACGATTGTGCATGAATGTCGCCTCTACATCTACACTGAAGAAAATCTCCCGCGCTTCATTGGTTTGCGAGGGGAAAAACAATAAGGTTCCATACTTTTTTGAATACACCTCGTATATTTAAGTTCAACGCTAGTATAAACGGTTCACTTACCTCGTTTGCTTCGAATTAAATGAAAAGCATGATGGATTATCTGATGGTATAACATCAATATACGAACAGCAGTTAAATGGAACTCCGTCTATAGAGCATTTCGCATAGACTTGTTCACAGGGCCTACAAAAAAAACAGATCGCCGGATTAATTGTAAGTCAGCATAACGGAAGAAAAACCATAAGATCATGTTTTATCTTTCGAGAGTAGATTGAATTTTAGTTTCAATATATTTATCTTAGTTGTTTATATTTATGAAGAAAAAGGAAAATAATCCAGTAAGCAAACGTTCGTGTGTGACACTGAATTTTGCATTAAATGTTTATAAAAGTAGTTTTTCATAAGACGTTATTTATACTTAAAGATATTGCTTCCATTATATATATATATATATATATATATATATATATATATATATATATATATATATATATATATATATATATATATATGTGTGTGTGTGTGTGTGTGTGTGTAAAGCTACCTATGTGCTGTAAAATTAATTTCTTATATATTTCATTGTTTCTCTTTTATTTGTTCGTACTTATTTGTAAACCTTAGGAGCTATATAATATGATTTTCATTGATTAATACAAGAAAGCGTGAATTTTGAGTAGTGTTTATCCCCACCACTATCATACCCTACATCTCATAAAGGTCTATGGTGCACCCTAATAAATTTTCACCATATGACTCACTCAAATGAATATGTATATATTCAATGATTTTCACTTATCATGTCCTCCATGTCACATGAATATGACCTTGATTACAATAAGCTTCAATAATGTGCTTTACCTTAGGATCATTTCTGTATACTACAAAACTTATATCTATTCAGTCAAGAGGTGGGAAAAAAAGACAAAGGAAAATATCAACTTTGTTTTTATTTTAATCTGTATCTCGGAAGTTAATTGATAGATTTGTTCGTTCCCATTATTTCTTTAAGCTTTAGTGAAATCCATAAGTTATTCGTTTCCTGTGGACTATATTGTAAGGATCCCCACCTTCCAGTCTGCATTATTTTATCGAGCACATGTTATACTTACAAAACACGTGTTATTGTTTCTAGCCATCAATGCAAGCAGACAACACATGAAATAAACAGGAAAGCACGAAGATGAAAGCCGAAGAGAAACGAACTACCCAGATGTCACCTATAAAATAAGATCAGGAGACATCCAAATTATCAGTTGTCCACTGATCGCATACCCCACAACATCTTCTCCTGAGATCGCCCTGGACGAAGGAGTATTACTTTACCTAAATCTCTGTAGGCTGCCATGAGCTAAGGAGGTTGCCAATAATACCATATCCTATAGTCACTACAGGCACCCTGGAGCCTGGTATGAGCTAAGGAGGTTAACAATAATACCATATCATATAGCCCCTACAGGCACCCTGGAGGCTGGCATAAGCTAAGGAGGTTGCCAATAATACCATATCCTATAGTCGCTACAGGTACCCTGGAGGCTGCCATGAGCTAAGGAGATTGCCAATAATACCATATCCTATAGTCGCTACAGGCACCCTGGAGGCTGGCATAAGCTAAGGAGGTTGCCAATAATACCATATCCTATAGTCGCTACAGGCACCTTGGAGGCTGGCATAAGCTAAGGAGGTTGCCAATAATACCATATCCTATAGTCGCTACAGGCACCCTGGAGGCTGCCATGAACTAAGGAGATTGCCAATAATACCATATCCTATAGTCGCTACAGGCACCCTGGAGGCTGGCATAAGCTAAGGAGGTTGCCAATAATACCATATCCTATAGTCGCTACAGGCACCCTGGAGGCTGGCATGAGCTAAGGAGATTGCCAATAATACCATATCCTATAGTCGCTACAGGCACCCTGGAGGCTGGTATGAGCTAAGGAGATTGCCAATAATACCATATCCTATAGTCGCTACAGCCACCCTGGAGGCTGGCATAAGCTAAGGAGGTTGCCAATAATACCATATCCTATAGTCGCTACAGCCACCCTGGAGGCTGGCATGAGCTAAGGAGGTTGCCAATAATACCATATCCTATAATCGCTACAGGCACCCTGGAGGCTGGCATGAGCTAAGGAGATTGCCAATAATACCATATCCTATAGTCGCTACAGGCACCCTGAAGGCTGGCATAAGCTAAGGAGGTTGCCAATAATACCATATCCTATAGTCGCTACAGGCACCCTGGAGGCTGCCATGAGCTAAGGAGATTGCCAATAATACCATATCCTATAGTCGCTACAGGCACCCTGGAGGCTGGCATAAGCTAAGGAGGTTGCCAATAATACCATATCCTATAGTCGCTACAGGCACCCTGGAGGCTGCCATGAGCTAAGGAGATTGCCAATAATACCATATCCTATAGTCGCTACAGCCACCCTGGAGGCTGGCATAAGCTAAGGAGGTTGCCAATAATACCATATCCTATAGTCGCTACAGCCACCCTGGAGGCTGGCATGAGCTAAGGAGGTTGCCAATAATACCATATCCTATAATCGCTACAGGCACCCTGGAGGCTGGCATGAGCTAAGGACATTGCCAATAATACCATATCCTATAGTCGCTACAGGCACCCTGGAGGCTGGCATGAGCTAAGGAGGTTGCCAATAATACCATATCCTATAGTCGCTACAGGCACCCTGGAGCCTGGTATGAGCTAAGGAGGTTAACAATAATACCATATCCTATAGTCGCTACAGCCACCCTGGAGGCTGGCATAAGCTAAGGAGGTTGCCAATAATACCATATCCTATAGTCGCTACAGGCACCCTGGAGGCTGGCATAAGCAAAGGAAGTTGCCAATAATACCATATCCTATAGTCGCTACAGCCACCCTGGAGGCTGCCATGAGCTAAGGAGGTTGCCAATAATACCATATCCTATAGTCGCTACAGGCACCCTGGAGGCTGGCATGAGCTAAGGAATTCCTGTGCAAAAATATTTCCTTCCTTCACCTTATTCGTGATAAGAATAGACACTGAATTATTATCTTTGTACTTACAAACAAGTTTTGTAATATTTAATAATAAAATTGGTGAAGGGATAAATCCCGGATTGTCATTGAATCTATCAAAAGGACATTACAATATTCATTTATTTACTTATTTTTTATTTATAGTTTTTTAAATTGAAATTCTTAGTATTGTGACCAAATTCTTTTCGTTGTCACTGTGTAACCTAAGTTATAAGTGATTTTCTTCTGAGGTTACTCATAAGTCCCCGTCTATTCATATCTTCCGGAAATCAAAGAATAGTATTAAATTATTATCTCTGTTATTATTGAGTACTTAGGAGACTATTGTAAGTATAATAGTTTGTTTTTGATTCGATAACTTGTGTCAAATAGTCTTCTTCTTTCTTGCCTCAACCATAGGTTGGTGGACAACACGGAAATCTTAAAACTTTTCTCTCCCTTGGGAGAGCTGTTTTATATTTTGATAAGGTCTCTTCTTCGTGATTGCATCTAGATATTCTATCCTTGGTCTTCCTCTTCCTGGTTGCTCGTCTGCCTTTCCTTTTATCAATACGGTGATCCAATCGGAGTGCCGATAAGATGCCCAAGCATGGTGTTTCTTCTTTTTCTTATTATCTTCATGATCTGTCGTTCTTCATCAGCTTTCTTTAGTATGTCTTCATTCCTTTTCCTTTCGGTCCATGATATGCGCAGCATTCTGCGCCAACACCACATCTCAAATGCTTCCAGCTTGGATATTTCAGCTTTTCTCAGTGTCCACGTCTCTGATCCGTAAAGCGCCACGCTCCATACCAGAGTCTCAATAAATCGTTTTCGAACGTCCAGCGACATATTTCCTTGATGTTAGCAGTCCTCTTTTCCTATTGAATGTTTGTTTAGTCTGCGCTATTCTTGAACTTACGTCTTTTTCACTTCTTCTGTCCGAGAATATTAGACTTCCTAAATAAGGGAACGTCTTAATGTCTTCGATTTTCTCTCCCTCTATCCATATGTTTTTTCCTTCATGTCCTGCTCTTGTGCAATTTATCTCTTTGGTTTTCTTCTTATTTATCTTCATTTTGCATGTTTTTTCCCAGTTAGTTGTTCAAGTTTGCAAGTGCTTCCTGCAAGTCCTTTTCGTTCTCCGCTATCAGTGCTATGCTATCAGCAAACCTTATTGTGCTGAAAACCTGACAAGTTACTTTTACGCCTTTCTCGTTTTTATCAAGAATTCTTTCATAGCCTCTTCTATATAGACGTTGAACAGGAGAGGTGAAAGTCCACGTCCTTGCCTCACTCCTTTATTTATTCTTACTTTCTTCTGATCTCTTCCTATAACAGCTGTTTGGTTCTTGTAAAGTTGGTATATTAATGTCTTCAAATTACTCATTACGACGTGAATCTGGACAAGAATAAAGACAATCTAAAGAACATTGACTAATTTACTTAGTGGTATCTTTAGCTTACCAGAAGATTGTACAAAGATTATTAACGGAATATTGCTGTTAGCAAAAGGAAAAAAATATCACTAAATTTAAGATTATGAACGGAAACTTACAAACTTATGATTTCTGGTTTGAAGTTACACATCGTTAGCGTCGGCAGACTAGTGTTATAGTTGATATCATTCGTTTCTATCTCATACGTAACTGCGTTGTTGCGGTAAGTATACCAGAGGACTTGGGTAGCTATACAGCCAAGAATGAGAAACATGATCCACATTGACAACCAAAAAATTCTGTTAAAAAAAAAGTTAAAATATAATCATGTGATTTTAATTAAATCTTGAAAATCATAATAGAAGAAATGTGAAAGAAATAGACAAGTAATCGAGATACAATAAAGGATGGGATGAATAAAACGAAGAAAGTGGTTCAAAGCGTGAAAATGAAGTAAAAACACTGAAATAATTGGGTGAATATTTGTCAATTAGTTCTTTGTAATACAATCAGAATCCACATAATAATTAAAAAGTAAATAAGTGTAAACTAAACTGGAGAAACAATGCTTCAAATAAGACAATAAAACATCTTCTTCGGCTCTTAATGTTCTTTACAACGTTCTACGCAACGTAAATTTAATATTTGCATTGTTTAACGGACAAGAGCCTACTAAGAAAGATGTTTCATATTTATTTCTGAAGCATTTGCTTCTCCCCGGAAGCACTTACTTTGTTTTGTTTATATCACGGATATTACGGGAATCAGAACAAAAACGTAGTAATAGAAGCAAATGTATCAGATTTGATGATTCAACATGACTTTTGCTTCAATTTTTTTTTTCCCAATGCGTTTAACCCAAAAGGTTAAAGATAAAACGTTTTACTTCTTTATTTATAACATTGGCCAAATTAACTAATAGAGGTCCCTTATGGATGTACGGTTAGCGTATGTATCTTTGGCGCAAAAGATCCGGGTTCGGTTCTCAATGAGGGTTCATGTGGATCGGATCCCACGTTAAGCTGTAAGTCCATGTCTCATATAGCATAGATCCTGAAAGGGACGCTAAACTCTAATCAACCAAAATTCAGTAGCAAAAAAGTTTCTATTGGTAATTTATTGTGTCACGGTAGATTAAGCTGCGAGGGTAAGTCAAAAATTATCCGCAATTTTGACATAACTCTTCTTACATAGTTTATAATGACCTCTACCCTCTTTTATTTTATTGTTATGCTGTTGTAATCCTGCTATGAAAGTTTGATCCTAATTCCTTCATTTGTCTTCCGTTTTTTGCAGATAGATCATGGCCGCTCCATTAGAAGTTTGCACCAAAGAGGAACAACGAGCAGTGATTCAATATTTGTGGTCGGAGGTGTATCAGGGCCGCAATTCATCAAAGACTTTCGGCACAATACGGGAACAAGTGTCTTGCCGCAACGGAGATTGGATTGAAAAATTCGAAAATGGTCGTACAAGTGTTACACACAAGGAAGGAGCCGAACGAACATCTACGGCAACAAATGACGACAAGCGGCCATTAAGCGTGCACGTGACATGGTTCTGTTAGACAAACGAGTGACTATTGACGAGTGGCACATCATCTAGAAATTAGTCATGGTTTCTGATACTCCTTCCGACCACAAAAACCGGATCACTACTCGTTGTTCCTCTTTGGTGCAAACTTCTAATGGAGCGGCCATGATCTTTCTACAACAAAAAGACAAACGGAGGAATTGGGATGAAACTTTCATAGCATAACCACTACAGCTTAACAATAAAATAAACGAGGACAGAGGTCCATATGAACAATGTAAGAAGAGTCAAAATTGCGAATAATTTTTGTCTTACCCTCGTATATTTTAACAAGATATTCAAATATAGTGATTTTGTACAATACCTGATTATAACATATATTTATTTTTATTTTACAAATTGAAATTAATGTTCTTTTGCAGGTGATACTTACATAACTACATTACAATATAGTAACTACACGTAAGAATAGAAATAATTAATTCTTCACCAAAACAAAGAGTTTCTGGAGTGGGTTACTGTAATAATATTTGAGAGGCGCGGTAGCTCAGTGGTAGAGCGCTTACCTCTGGTGTGTTGGGCATCTAATTCGACCCCCCAGTCAAGTAAGTTTGTGGTGGAAAGAAGAAGTGAAAAAGACATAAGTTCCAGAATAACGCAGGCGATACAAGCATTCAATAGGAAAAGAGGACTGCTAACATCAAGAAATGTGTCGTTGGACGTTCGTAAACAATTTATTAAGACCGTATTATGGAGCGTGGCGCTTTACGGATCAGAGACCTGGATATTCAGAAAAGCTGGAATATCCAAGCTGTAAACATTTGAAATGTGGTGTTGGCGCAGAATGCTGTGCATATCATGGACCGATAGGAAAAGGAATGAAGACGTACTAAAGGAAGCTAATGAAGGACGACAGATCATGAAGATAATAGGAAGAAAAAGAAGAAACAGCACGCTTGGCCATCTTATTCGGCCCTCCATTTGGAGCTCTGTGTTGATAGAGGGAAAGGCAGAAGGAAAACTAGGAAGAGGAGGACCAAGGATAGAATATCTAGATGCAGTTACGAAGAAGAGACCTTATCAAAGTATAAAACAGCTTTCCCAAGGGAGAGAAAAGTTTTAAAATTTCTATGTTGCCTATCAAGCTATGGTTGCGATGGGAAAGAAGAAGAATCTATCTATTCAATTTAATGTATTTCGATAATATAAAATCAATTATTTATCAGAACATAGTAAAGACATGGTGTTACACTAAAAAATAAGTACATTATGAACATTTTTACTAGAATTTTATCAGATAGGAAAGAAAAGAAGTGGTTAAGAAAGAAAAGAGAAAAACCTGGGACGGAATGTCATTCCAAAAGAGCAACCACCTGGATGGTATTCAATCATTCTTTAATTTTCCTTTCCTTTTCTATTTACGTCTTCCAGTCCCTATCTGATGAAGCATTACAACGAAAGAACATATATCACACTTTTACATTGTGAGTGATTATGGTTAGAATACTCACTGATAACTAATACATAATATATATAATTACCATCGGTACTCGGAAAGAACATGTTCCGTAACCTTGTTTATCTAAAATTAAATAAAAATTGCGTTCGTTTTGCATGAAGGTTACGAAGAATGGAACGTATTGATTTCATAAAACAGAAGAACGAGAAAAGGAATTTTTAAAAATTACATCAAATCTTCAATATATTAACATGCAGATTGTTACAAAAATGTGTTACAATGTTTTGGGCACAGGTTCCTCACATCAAAATAAGAAATTAAGTTCATATAAACCTGTGCTCAAAACTGGAAAGTTTCGGAGTTGTAGGGTGCCAAAAACGTAAAAGTGTTCTTTAAAAGTTTATAGCTTCATTACTATGAGACCTATCGTAATCGGGTCAAGAGATCACTGAGGAAATAGTATGTGAACTATTCAAATATCCATGTTTAAGAATGCCTCCAGTACTTGCACACCAATTTTTAGAAAGGTAGGTATAGAGTGTTCAACTACTCCCAAGCAGCAGTTCCTCAGTGATGTCTTGATCCGACTACGCTCGGTCCTATAGTAGTGGAACTATAGACCTTTATAGTTCTTTTTTCCCACATTTTCGGCATCCTATAACTACGAAACTATCTACTTCTGGCCACAGGTCCACCACATGCAGTGGCGAAACGCACTATGAGGCTCTGAGGCCGGGCCTACCCTGTTTTCTACCGTATATTTCCTTTATCTTTCTTTCTTATAAGATAAAAGTAAATACTTCAACATTTCGTTTCGTTTTTTCAGTAACAAAATAGTAGGTTTTAAACACTTGGAGACCCTTCGTCTGGCCCTCACTAGCTCGCTAGACAGGCTTACGAACTATGCTGTTCACTGTAGATTGTACGCTATTATCACTGTAGATTGCACGCATTGTTGGGAAGGTGCGAAGGCTCGCCTCTGGGAGTTTAGTTTTAGTGTTGAAGGCATCTTTCGATGCTAATATGTTACTAGATGATTTCCTCAATACAGTAAGAAGTTTCTGTGTACAATTATGTGTTTCTATTAGTGATAATTTGTTTAATTTAGATATAAACTCTCTGGAGTTATTCAGAGTAGCTGCTTTTTACCTACATGGTGTCTGGACCATAATAGCTTGTAGAATATAAGTCTGATACATTAAACATATGTATAAATTTACCAAACGCTACCATACAGCATAAAATAATAATATTTCTGTGTAATTTTAGTTGAGTTTTAGGTTTCATAGGATCATTATATCAGTTTACGATTTTGTTTCGGGAGACTTTGCGTGTTTTGGGAGGGGCTTTTGCTGATTTTATTCTTGGAAATGTGAAAAATTCTGCACTATATATAAAACAATAAAAAGTTGCGATAAAATTTCGGTGAGTGCTTAAGTACGGAAGCCACGTCCTTAAATATGCCACTGCATAGGATACAATATTAAATATCTTGCGTTGATTCAAATGAAGTTCCTTCTGAGTATTAACATTTCTAGTGAAGTCATTATCACGTGACGCATTGATTAAATGTAGTATTGTACTTACTTTAAAGTGGGAGATGCAAGTAACAAACGCTTATCCTAGAAATTTGACAGTTAACTGTAGGAATGCACTTTCTTTTTCTCTCCCTCCATTTTCAAATATGCAGGAAATGAAAACAGAAAACAGCAAGTAAGGATGAAATTCTCCTCATACTCGCTGCAAATCCCAGACAGAAGAAAATATTTATAGTGGAACTAAATGGGAATATTGCATTAATACACATTGCGTGTTTTGCTCCATGTAAATATTTGTTGAATAATAATAATAATAATAATAATAATAATAATAATAATAATATACTACTTTCAGTCTACTTTTTGCTCATATAAATATTCATTCTTTCTTGTTAAATTAAACAACAACAAAAAAACTACTATGTATAAATGCACATAAATTTAACTCTAAACAGCGTTAGGAATACAGCTAACAAAGTTCTTTCAAAGTTCTTTAAAATAAATAGATTTGGTAGTTTCTTTTTGTTTAACTCAATAAGAAAAATAGAATTTTAACCATAATTTTAAACATTTTATCATACATTAAATGTTATTTGTGTTATTAGTTTATCGGGCCTACCCTACTTATGGGATTACGCTTCGCCACTGTCCATATGAACTTTTTTTTATTGTGATGTAAGGAATCTATTCCCAAAACATTGTGACAATTTTTTTGTAACTCCCTGTATATAAGAATTAGTATATATATAAAAATTTAAAATTAAGACATCTCATTTCCTTTTATGATAGTTGAAACTAAAACTATATTCTTCTTATGTAACTATGCATTAGATCTTACCTGCCAATCCAGACAGAAGATTCGGCAATATATTTCACCCCGTCCATTGAGGAGTGAGAGAGACAGTCTTTTATTATTTGTCGAACTACGTAATTTCGAAAAACGTTACTTCCTATTCTTGTAGTCTTTTGTTTATGAAGCGTAACCAAACTGCTAACAAAATACAAGGTGAAATTATATTTTTCTTAAGTATCAGATTAACTTTGCTTAATTAATAATTCTAGCAATATTACGTGTGAAACTGCTCAGTCATTATTTAAAACTGAACAATAAAATAATGTCTGAGTAGAAAGAGGAGCAGTGTGATTTCTCAAATGTTCCAACAGTATAGGGAACAGTTATTATCGCCGATAAAGAAAAATGGAAAATAAGTTTAAAGAAAATGAATCCTATGAAGTTGTTGTTATTATTATTATTATTATTATTATTATTATTATTATTATTATTATTATTATTATTATTATTATTATTATTATTATTATTATTATTATTATTATTGGGGCCACGGTGGCTCAGTGGTAGAGCGTTCACCTCTGGTGCTTGGGGTCCTGGGTTCGATCCCAGCCCCCGCCAAGTGAACATTGTGGTGGACAAACACCGTGTGCGTGGGTTTTCTCAGGGTTCTCCCATTTCCTCCCACTTTCTTCATTCCACCATTTTCATTCATTACTCATCATCACCGTCTCCTTTAGCCTAACCGGCATAACCCTGGGACGTAAAACTCAAAGATTTCATTTTATTATTATTATTATTATTATTATTATTATTATTATTATTATTATTATTATTATTATTATTATTATTATTATCACACTGCAATTAATACTACTTGACCTTTCTGACAGCTCGCTGCGCGCACGTGGTCCTCAATGCTATATTGCCAGCTTTTTTTCGTCGGGTATCAAAACTCGAAATTATTCACTGCAAGTAAACCTCAGTTTTATAAAAATAAATGAGACAAAAGAGAACCAAAAAAGAATGCTCTCAATAACCAGCAGGTCCACTACTCAAGCTGACATTCGACTAAAACAATGTACATTTGTTTATATTCAAATTGGCAACGTGCGGAAAGGGTGGAATGTTTACCATTGTAGAACGAGAGAAATGAACAACTATAATTGGCTGAACGTGCTGTTGCCATAAAAACAGTTCTTCTTGCCTGATTGTTATGATTACGTGCAAAAAGCGAAAAACAGAAGAAAGCAACTGTTAGAAAGGACAAGTATATCAAATGGACTGTAGTATTTGTATTAGTATTATTAATAATAATAATTCCAATTTACCACACAGTAAAACCAGTGCTTGTGTTCTGAAATGAAGGTAGAATGTTAAAAATTCAAAGTATTTGTTATCTTTGTCAAATTGGGAAATACAGAACAGTGATTGTTAAATTTTATTAGCAATTAAACTAATAACTATTGGATGGTATACATGCGTATCTACAGTAGAACTTGTTATAGACTTTAAACTATGTTAAGATAATGTAAATGAGTCAGATATAGCCTCGTAGGAGCTACATGAGATATTATGAAAGCAGAAGGGGCACGGTGGCTCAGTTGTAGATCCCTTACCTCTGGTGTGTGGGGATCTCTGGTTCAATCTCCGGCTAAGTAAGTTTGTGGTGGACAACATTGTGCCCATGGATTTTCTCAGGGTACCACTGTTTCCTCCCACTTGCTTATTCCACCAATTCTTCCACTATCATTCACCTACCTTAATCATCGTCTCCCTTAGCCTAAAGGGTATAATCGTGGGACGTTAAACTGAAAGATTCCATTTCACTTTTACTACGATAGCATGAGTCTAAAATTTTGTCGCTACAAATTTCGGAAAGCTGTATAACAGAATAAATACGATATGCCAGCTTTCTTTCAGTAGCTTCTAACGATAACATTAACATTTTTACTGATATGACTTCTCCCAAGAGCTACCACTGGTGTTGCCATAAAGAGGGTGTCTCAAAAGCCCCATGATATAAGGTAATTCTGTTATTATCAGTTACAACAAAATGTAAGAGGGGAAACTGTCTCCAAATATGATGTTTTCAATCTAAAGTGGAGGAATTTTTCAAATCAGACGAGCCTTTGGACTGTACACTCTTCATGCACCAAATGTAAAATGAAAATGCAACATTGCTATTTATCTGAACCCACAATATAAGTGAATGAAGCTACTGTTTTTTACACTAACTGTCGATGCCAGCCCCTCAGTCAAACAGTAACAGTAAAAAAAAAAAAAAAAAAAAAAAAAAAAAATCTTCTCTTTAGATTGAAAACATTATATTTGGAGACGGGTTCCCCTCTTACGTTTTGTTGTAACTCTGATAATAACAGAGTTACCCTATGTCAGGGGACTTTTGAGACACCCTATATATACAGAGTGTTTCAAACAGCACCGAGAACGTTTGGGAGGTGATTCCCGACACTAAGATAAGACAAAAAGTATAGACCAACCCGGGTGCACAAATACTTCCTTTCGGAGTTATAGGCTGCCGAAAACATGGAAAAATGAACTTGAAAGGCCCATAGCTCCAATACTATGGGATATACCGTATTCAGGTCAAGACTTCACTTAGGAACTAGTATGTGCTCTATCCAAATATCTAAGTTTCACAATCCTGCTGTACTTTCGCAACAATGTTTATAGAGATAGTTGGTGAGTACTTCAAATTATATGCCCGTAGCCAAACTCAGTCTATAAAAATTGTTGCGTGAGTATCTTAGGATTCTGAAATATGTATTTTTGGATAGGGTACATACTAGTTCCTAAGTGAAGTCTTGACCCTACTACGGTAAGTCCCACAGTTGTGGAGCTATGGGCCTTTAAAGTTCATTCTTTCATGTTTTCGGCAGCCTATAACTCTGAAAGGAAGCATTTGTGCACCCAGGTTGGTCTATACTTTTTTGTCTTATCTTGGTTTCAGGAATCATCTCCCAAACGTTGCTAGTATTGTTTCGAAGTGTGGTGGATAACTTATATTTAGTATTATCTTACAATTTTTCACAAATGGTTAATTTTATTGAACAAATGCTGAGTCAGTACCTGCTCTCGCTGTAGTACGGTTCATCCAGATTGTTCTTAATATTTTCCCTAAAATTTCTCTCTGAGAAATATTCTTGAAACCCACAATTCACCAATAATATCTGCTGTCCTCGATAACTTATTCGTTCTTGATTAACGACTTCACTTTTATTTCGAACGACATCCGCTTTCCTTCTTTCGTTTTGCAGAATGTTGGATATTATCAAACGTACTTTTCCTCGCAACAGTAACCTGAGAGATCCAAGGAAAGCGCAAATACAGAAATACACTATTTCTACAATTGATAACAAGCTTCCTCCGAAGAACAGGGCACAAATGCCTCCGAAAGAAACTGAAATGAAAAGAAAGCAGAGTCAAGTATGATGTTTCAATAGCTAAATTGCAAACGGAAATTATACAAAGAAAGGAAGAACCAACTGGCATTCTATTAATGAATAAAAGTGGTAAATCTAATTTAAGTTGTATAGTAGACTCCCGAGTATTTGGCCTAATGTGGCGGATAGGCAGACCGGACAACAAAAAGCCGGATAGGCCGGAGTTCTGTGAACTCATTAAGCGTACCCCAAGAACAATTTATGAATACTGTACAGTTATAATCAGGAACAGCGGCAAGCGTACTGTATTGAGGTACGTTACACACTGACGAAACAATGAACGCTGCTCTTTTCCTGTCACAACTTGTATTTTGGACACGACACGTAGGAGGATTGTAGCAGACGCCCGTTTCCAATGCCTTGGCAATGTTGCCAATGCAATACCTTGCCTTCATCATTTAATTGTGATAAAAGAAAACTAGATCAGATAGTCGTGAGCCAGATACTCAGAAGTCTACTGTATTAGAACATAGGGCTTGTTACTTCTGCTGTTTCTATTCCAAAAAGTTTTACATTTCTAAATCCATACATCTTTTCGATTTCCTAATCGGGATAAAATTTTGAGCTGATATTACAAATAACCCCAGAATATTACTTCCATCAACAATGAAATAAACCCAAACTGAAAATTCGTGAACATTAATAATTTAGTATATTACTTGTATTATTTATTTATTTATTTTGATGATATTTAAGTGAGACTTATCACATGAATGGCTTTCTTCTTAAGTGTTTACAAAAATATACATTTATAGTAAAGAATTTGGCAATTATTAATTAAAGAGGATAAAATTTCCTTACCTAGAAGTTCCAGTTTCCCAAACACTATATCTCGAATATATCTAAGTCTTGGAAACTTAAACATCATGTATGTTATGTACTTTTGAGACCTTGATCTGCAAATTAACGGATCAGTTTTTTTTTTTTAGATAAGAGTATACTAGATTCTAACTTAAGTTTATTTAAGAAATCTCTTTGCTTCTATGGCTGTTTAAAACAACAAATACATTCTTTGTTCCTTATTTTATAATGTAATGTTTGTGAAAAGTCAAAAAAGCTATCTCTGATGAAGTTCCTTTCGTTAGTAAGTGTATGAATGAATTGACTAACTAAACACTTTTCTTTTTCGTTTCATACCATAAATTAAGTTACGAAAATCTTTATTGGCCTATGAAAATCTTAAACTAAATAAATAAAATTGTATATAAAATCATTTGGTGAATATATATTTGGAATTTTTAAACAATCATTAATCTTTATAGAATAATTTATTCTAATTTGATCGTTTAAAATTTGTTAGACTATCTGAAACAATACAATATTTTCACGAATATGAAGGGACCTAATTCGAGCCACTCAACTTGCAATTGTGCCGTTAACAATAAGATGATACTGTTCTGTGAGCCGCTTAATTGAAAATTTATGCTCCTACAATGCAAAAGTTAGATGTTATTGAGCTCTTAAACACAAGAGAGTTTCTTAATATTTAACATAATTTTGTTGCATGTGCTAGATTCTTTTACACGAGCTTATAACATATGTTAAGCAATTAAATTATGACTTGAACCATTTTACTAAGAAACCTACACGCTATTCAGATTACTTCATGTGAAATAACCTGATTTCCTTACTGAAGAATTCATTTTGCTAAAAATACAAACTCGCAACGATAATCGCCAATATAGCATTCGACAAGTAAGAAAGTTAAACCATTAGCAAGATATTTCCTTTTCTCAATTTTATTTAGCTATTAGTTTTTCCTCAACATATATGTAAAGGTCAGGTCCGGGACATGGGGCTGTTTCTAGCAGGTATTGGAATTTAAAATAATTCGCATTTAGTTACTTTTGATAAGACAATTGTTTCTAATTTAATTGATCTCCGAAAACGTTGAAATATTATTTAGTTTAACTTGATAAAATATAATGCTGTAGTAAGTTATATGTGTATAAGAATAGTTTCCATGTATTCTTAGCGATTCATTAGACAATAGTTCAAAATTTCGTAATACTAAATACAAATATAACTATATTCAGATGAAAATTTCAAACTAGGAATTAACTTCTTGTACTTTAATGCATATATTATAAGAGAAGAATACGCGGTGTGACACAAATTACTTACTTATCCACAAAAAATTCAGATGAACGTACGTTGACGTAGTCACACGTTGGATGGCAGTTGCAAGACTTTGAACTTACAGATGACGCTGGAAATAATACATATGCAGTTTTATGATTTCTTTCATAGTTTAAAATACAAAAGAATGATATTTAATGTTAATATATTATCACAATTAAAGTTTAGAAATGATATAATATGAAGATTTGAAAGTTTGATTTCAGTACTTACTTCTAAGAATTAATATTACGGTATTTTCTCGAATAAAGTACAAATAATATAACCATGTCATTATTCAATGTATTCAAGAAATTTATTGCGGAAGAAAAATAAACGTAAGTAATTTCAAATTTAAAAATTTTGGTTAACTTCCTAAGTTAGTCTTCCATTTCTAACAAAATTTCGAACATTAATCGGGAAGAAATATAGATAATTTGCTCGTTTGTGTGCTTGATAGTATATAAAGAGAGTACAAGTGGTGTTTATTTTTTATAAGCGGTTATAAACATAGAATTATTTGGCAAGCGGAAGGAATTACTTCGCGCAACATTACAACATGGTTGGATTGCGGAAAAGTAACGAGCATTTGTATTCTAAACATGGGTGCATGTGTACCGAGACGCTCCATTTGGGACCTTTTCTCATAGACGAGAAATTACATTCCATTAATTTTTAAAAAATGTGTCAAAACTTCCTAACCCTAAGCTAACCCTACCCTACCCTACCCTACCCTACTTATCCCTACCTTACTCTACTCTATTATACTCATTTAAAGCGGTTCTAACAATTTGTAATTTTTAAGTTTTCGTGGCTGATATTACGCTTTAAGAAAAAAAAAAAAAAAAAAAAAAAACAGGACAACTAACTTCAGAATAAATGCCTTCAGCGTATTCAAGAAATTGATTGAGGAATAGAAATAAACATAGGCTATGTAATTTCAAATTGAAAATTTTCTTGTCTTGGATTGCAATATTTTGCGTGTTGCAAAGAATGGCAGAAAACTAAATATGTTGTGTATGCATTGGAGACGTATACATACCCAATTGTTTTGCGTAGCACATTATTCCACTTATTGTACACTCTTTGTAGTCTCCTAAAATAAAAATTACACAAAGTGATTTTGATAGATAATAGAAATTAAATAATTGAACATAGTTCACTTCGCGATCTTGCCATATATAACATTACATTTTAACTAATGAATTCAATTTTTTTAAAGTTCTTGAAGTACATCGACTTATATAATTTTAGAATGAATATATTTTTGTCTAACAGGGGATGTACTTGAACCTGAACCTACAAAGTGGAAGTGATTTATATATTTCCTGAAAGCTTGGGTCAAGGTAAGATCAAAACCGGTTACCAAAATTGGAGAGGTCTCAAGCATTCCGCTTGAGGGCAGCACGTTACTCACTTTTATTAACACCTTTAAGCGTGTCTTAAAGTCCGTTGCAATCCCGAAAAATCTGAAACGGTGCAATAAATATGAAAACAGAAAAACATGTCTTTCATCATTTCAAAAGTCTAACGTATCAAAGTAAATTAAATTGTCCCAGGGTCCCCCGCAAGGTCCTAGACGGGGTCCAACTCAAAATTTTTAAATGGAAAGAGCGATCAACTTGCACATCGTATGAAAGTTAGTGTTAAATAAAAGAAGATAAATCAAGTCGCGACTCTCTACGATAAGCCTGTGCAAAATAGCGGTGGGTCAAAATATCAACACAATCTTCATTGCAAAGTCTATGGCCATTCGTATGTATCTGAAACGGTGGAATAGGTGTAGAAACAAAAGCAGGAATATGTCATTATTTCAAAAGTATAATTATTCAAAGTAAAAAAATGTCCCAGGGTCCCTCGCAGGGTCCCAGACGGGGTTAAATTCAAAATGTTGAAATAGGAAGGGGTTCAAATTGAGTATCGTATGAAAACTTGTGTTAAGTGAAAGAAGAGGAAACAAGTCTCGACTCCTGATTAAAAAAAAAAAAAAAAGTCTATTGCCACTCCTATTAATCTGAAACGGTGAGACAGGTGTAAAAACAAAACAAAACGAAACAAAAACTAGAATGTATCAAAGTAAAAAAGAAATATCCCAGTTTCAACTGCAGGATCCCAGACGGAGTCCAACTCAAAAGTTTCAAGTGCCAAGGGAGGTAAATAAGCACATCATGTGAAATCTCGTGTTAAATGATACAGAATTGGACATTGTACAAGTCTCGACTGTCGATAAGCATTGCAAAATGCACGAGTCATTTCCTTTGATACATTCTAGTTTTTGTTTCGTTTTGTTTTGTTTTTACACCTGTCTCACCGTTTCAGATTAATAGGAGTGGCAATAGACTTTTTTTTTTTTTAATCAGGAGTCGAGACTTGTTTCCTCTTCTTTCACTTAACACAAGTTTTCATACGATACTCAATTTGAACCCCTTCCTATTTCAACATTTTGAATTTAACCCCGTCTGGGACCCTGCGAGGGACCCTGGGACATTTTTTTACTTTGAATAATTATACTTTTGAAATAATGACATATTCCTGCTTTTGTTTCTACACCTATTCCACCGTTTCAGATACATACGAATGGCCATAGACTTTGCAATGAAGATTGTGTTGATATTTTGACCCACCGCTATTTTGCACAGGCTTATCGTAGAGAGTCGCGACTTGATTTATCTTCTTTTATTTAACACCAACTTTCATATGATATGCAAGTTGACCCCCCTTTCCATTTAAAAATTTTGAGTTGGACTCCATCTGGGACCCTGCGGGGGACCCTGGGACAATTTATTTTACTTTGATTCGTTGGACTTTTGAAATGGTGACAGACATGTTTTTCTGTTTTCATATTTATTCCACCGTTTCAGATTTTTCGGATTGCAACGGAATTTAAGACACGCTTAAAAGTGTTAATAAAAATGAGTAACGTGCTGTCCTCAAGCGGAATGCTTGAGACCTCCCCAATGTTGGTAACCGGTTTTGATTTACCTTGACCCAAGCTTTCAGGAAATATATTCATCACCCCCACTTTGTGGGTTCAGGTTCAAGTACATTCCGTGTAAGTATTTTCTCAAACTTTTCCTTAGATTCTATATCAATAGATAGTACAGTAGAGATTATCTCTTAAAAGTTTTAAGATACGAGGGTCATTTCGAAAGTTCTGCACACTGAAAGATATTATGGAAGTAAATAATTTATTGTACAAATACCTTTAAAGGCCTTCCATATAATCTCCATTCTTGCTTATGACAGTTTCCCAACGTTTGGGTAAATTCTGTATTCCCGGATAGGGCACCTTCATTGTTGAGCTGTCTGATCACTCGGTCACCTCACTGGAAGCTTTGTCAATTGTATCGAAACGTTTTCCACGGAGTGGTTCCTTCATTTGAGAAACAAATCAAAGCTTGATGGGCTCAAATCAGAACTTTGTGCTGGGTGGGGAAGTATTTCCTATCCATACATGCTTTCTGCTCTTCACTCAGATCATGCGGAACCCATCCCGCAGCGATTTTTTTTCATCTTTAACTTTTCAGTAATGATTCTGTAAACTGAAGTGACTTACATTCTGGCCTTATATGCACTTTCCTCACATGTTTTTCGTCGATCTTCTCTCAAACTATCATTCACAATAATCTCGGATGTATAATCTGTTGCAATTGATGGTCTTCCACTTCTTGGGTTGTCCGCAATGCTTGCACGACTCTCACGTAAACGAGCTGACCACCGTGATTTAGTGCTACGATCCACTATACTATTTCCACAGATCTCTTGCAAATCATTGTAAATTTCAGTTGGATTCTTTCCACGTGGAGTTTCGATTTTGATATAGGAATGTTGATCACTATGTGTAATCCGACCTAATTCGGTTTCACTTTCCATTTTAATACTGAATTTCTCACAACACAACCACGCGAATCAGCAAACACAGACACAAGTGTCAAGCCCAAACCCTGACTCACAACTGACATAAAATTGAACTTGATCACACCACTCAAACGTTCGCGCATGCGCTGTGTGCAAGACTTTTGAAATGACTCTTGTACATTATTTTGTTTAATTTATGTGAAAACACAGACGAAAATTCTCTCATGTAGAAATATGAGCTTTTCATTTTACGCTCAGAAATACTGTAAGACATTGGAAATATAAATGACGATAATGTAGTGAACAGAAACCCAAAGCTTGACCAAATATATTTCTGTGTAAATAAACTTTAAATATCCATCGATCACTTAGGTCTATTCATATATAATATTTTCATAATTTTATGTCTAGTGACAAATAATAAAATAAAAATAGAGACACTAGAAAAACATCAATATACGTTTTAATTATTTTACATTGTACATACGAGGGACAGTCGAAAAGTTCCCGGAATGTTGTTGTAGTTTTGACATTTGTGATGCAATCATAATGAATCTTGTGCAATACAGTCCTTAGATTGCCTAATTATGAATTTGACAAGTGTTAACCCGTCATAACAGGATGTGTACGAATAGTGTAGCTAAACGGAGGAGTGTGTGTGGTGATCTGTTGGCGCAATTTTACAGATCGACCAACGCTCAGACATCAAGTTCATGTGCAAATGAGTGAAAATCGGCTTCAGAAACTCTGATAGCCTTAAAAGTAGTTTAGCACCAAGAAATGTTTGGCTCTTCCCAAAGCTAAAAATGAGCCTCAAAGATACCCGTCAACCCGAACTATTTCTTTTTACTTAAGTAGTATTTTCTTTTCTATGTGGTTCAATACTTTTCTTTTGTAATTGTTAATATTTTCTATGTATTGGTGCTTTTTTTTTAAAAAAAAATGTATGCACGTGGTTAAGTGCTCGGAGAAGGCTGCAGAGCCTTAACTTCGCCACGTAAAAGAAGTCATAAATAAATAAATTAATAAATAAAGAAGAGATCAAAACGAACGCGACGGGTGAACTTAGGAAGGATACCAAAAGTGGAGTTTCACCGGTGTTTCCAGCAATCCCAGGATCACTGAAACAAATGTGTGAATGTTCCGAAGGCACTTCCTTTGAAGTTGATAAACTAAATGCGTACTTATAATGTGGTAATAAAGAGCTACAAGAAAATTCCGGAAACGTTTTGACTGCTCCTCGTATATTGTCTAATTGTGAAGAAATCTTTATAGCAATTTTACCTGAATCATAATATCCTGGCAAGTAACAAGCACATAATGTTAAGATGTCTTCGTATTTACATTGGATTTTGCAGGCTATATACGAATATATGCTGCTCACATCTAAGGTGACTTCGTCTCTAAATAGGCAGCCTCGCTGATTTACTCCAAGATCTCTAACAGAAGCTGTGCTCACCGTTTGAAACAATTCAAATCCAAAGGCGAATATATTATTATCTTCTTCATTGTAGAAGTAAGGAAGATAGTTACTCATTTCGTTTGGAAATTCATAAGGTGAAATCAGAAAAATCTAGAATGTATACAATAAATTTATTTAGCTTTCTTTTATGCGGTAAATGTAAAAGATGTTTTCTAAAAATTTAACATAAACCGTAGCTGGATAGGAAGATGAAGTAACTCCTTTCATAGGCTTGGCTCATTTTTCTCTTTTTCTAGAAATCTTAAGCTAAGCCAAATAGTAAAATTATGTTGGGGTATGAGAGAATGATTGAAATAAAAAAAAAAGTTACTTACCAATAAATCCACCCGGGAGAAAACTAAGTACTCTCTAAACGTATCGGAACAACAAGTTAGTTCCGTCTTCAGTAGTAAGATAAGGATAAAAATGGATGAGAGAAAAATGGTATGGAAAAAGGAATAGATACCACCAAATAAATGTAACGTAAGAGATAGGTGCTTAAAAATCACGACCAGAGCACAGTGCAAAAGAATGAGCTGAGTTGAAGGACGCGTGATGTCTATGTTACGTCACTATTCCCAGATCTTTAAAAAAAAAAGTAAGTAACCACATTTTATCAATGTTGCCAAAATTCAGATTTAAGATCGGTTCATATTTATGAATAAAGAATGACTCTTTAATTTCCCGTTTTTTAAAATCGCATTAACCTGTTAATATGCACACAATATAAAACAGGTTAATGTGATAGGTTCAGTAAAAACAAAGAAACAACGGGAGATTTAAGAATCACTTTTCATTCATAAATATAAACCAGCTTTAAATTTGGATTTTGGCAACATAGATAGAATCTGGTTACCTACCTTTGATGTATATTTTGGATCTGGCAATAGTGACGTAACATAGACATCGTGCTTCCTTCAACTCAGTTTATTCTTTCGCACTGTGCTCTGCTCCTGGTATTTTGGCATCCATCCTTTATGTTATATCTATTGGTGGTATGGTTCTTTTCCTTCACCTTTGTTCTCTCATTCGTTTTTATCTTTGTTACCCTACCACCGAGGACGGAACTAGCGTGTTGTTCCGAAACGTATGGAGAGTGTTTAATTTTCCCACGGGAGGATTTATTGGTTGTTATGCCCCAGCATTGGGTCTAACAGTGTCTCGTGAATTTGTAAACTGTAATTATGTTTAGTTACATCTTTATGATATTTAATAGGTTAATATGTTTAATTATTCGTTATGTTTAATGTTTATTAATTCCTAAAGTTCTAACTTTATTATGTTAACTGGTTAGGTTATTATTGATCTGTACCTAATTGTTTTGTTAATTATTTAAGCTTCCAATTTAGAAAGAAAAGTAATTACGCTATTAGAAGAAGAAGAACAAATTCGAAAAAAAGAAAGTATTTAATATATATTGTGAACAACTAATTGTAATACTTGAAGTTAATTTTTAAAAAGGAAAATATTTAACAAAATTTCTAAATATCTGAAAATATTTTTAAAAAATAAGTAAATCTGAGAAGTACCACGTAATTATTAATAATAACAACTATTTTACGGATTAAGACTGAATTTTGACGTGGAAATGACACTATTTAATAAGTCAAGCTAGAAAGTTCATTCTAGGGGCTTAAGCCCTTCTTTCTGTTGTCAGCCACCGAATAATAGCTTAAAATGTATATATAATCTGATTCATACGTAATATCAAAATTCTTGTTCTAGTAAATTTTGAATATAAACAAAATTCTATATTTCAGTATTTTAGCAGTAGCAACATATATTCAATGACTATCTTGTGTAATAGCTAAGTATATCACAACATAATTCTCGCAATAACATTCTTCTTTCAATATTATATTTTGGAATATCAGCATATTCAACTTTGTAAAGAAGGTACCAAACGTCTAATATTGATTACTAAAATAATAATATGAAATACATAAGGTTACTTTTAATGAATATGAATACTATGAATTTGAATGAAAATGGTTATGTACGCTATACAATGAAATGTTAATTTAATGAAGTAATTATTAATATGAAATGAATTGGGAAGCTAAGTAATAATAATGATGAACTGTTGGGTACCAAGTCGATATGCTGTTTTTATTCATAATAGAAGATCGTTAGTAATCTGTATAATTTTGTTAACTAGCTGAATGTAGAGAGAGGATTATTGTTGTACTGCTAATAATAAATACAGTAAACTTTCGATATTCCGTATGTAAAACACAAATTTGGACGATTTGGAAAATAATTCTATAAATATGTTTCTATTTGGTTTAAGCTCTTGTACTTGTACACAAAACAGAATAATAATAATCATGGAGTTAATATTAGAGTTTCCATATAAATTAATAAGTCACGGTGTCTGATGTCCCGTGCGATGTGACCGTAATCAAGCTGTGCTTGCTTTTATTACCTCTGCACTTATCTGATTCTTCTGATCGTGTAATCTATAGTCAGATTCGAACTTGTCCACGTTTATATCAGCGTGGTGGCGACCCAGGCTATTTTCAGAATTGAAAGTTGAAGTCTAGTCAAGCTGAAGAGCAGTGGCATGACATGGTAGGTAACCAATTTTTTGTTAATTTAAGCTAAATGTTAGTTTTCAAATTCATGTTTTTGGGAAAAGTGCTTTTAAAATTTGAAAGGAGGTATTTCTTTTATCTCTTTTTAACAAAAAATCTCAGACACAATTCTACGGAATTTAATAGTACATAGATAACCAGTTTTAGAAGTTTCTATAAACTCGTTAAGCACTAAGTAAACTAAATATAGAGAAAACAAAAGCAAAAATAGTATCTAATTTAATTGCGAAACAATGGCATTGTTTTCATCTAATACTTCTCGGGTGTATAGGGCTAAATCTTGAGTTTGTTATAGTATTAAATGTACGAGTTTAAATATTTGATTAAAAATAATATTTGGACTCATTGGCTTTTGTAGGTATTCCTTGGATTTCGTAACTGTTCTTACTGTGCTCATCTCGCGTTAATTTGCACTTATTTTCCAACTCTTACTGTAATGGTTTATCCAACAGTTTTCACAGATAAAAACTCCTATTGATAATGGTATTGCTATTGACCATGGAAGGAAAATACAACATACTTCTACTTTTTAATGTTTAGCGTTTTCTTGAAACCTTTCACGTGTTTCAAAAGAAGTTCACACAGTGGTTAGCCGATGGCATTATTTCGTAGCAACTAAAAACGTAACAGTGAACAAGTTGTCCAAACTTCAACAGGTAGCAGAAAAATTCGCCTTGCACTAACTCTATTTATGAACAGGGAAGAGCATGAAATACAGGGTTATTCAAAAAGAAAGAACAGATTTCAAACATTTATTTCTTCCAAACTACAAAAGATAGAAACATGATTCGAACGTTACTTGATTAAGAAAAGTTTACAATTTAAACAGCCCGGATAGAAGTTCCAATCATGGCCGCATTGGCGCTGTTGTTTGTTGTTGTCTGTCTGTAGTGAAATGGCGGCGTCACCACAGGAGAAGTCTTTTTGTGTGCTACAATTGGCAAAACTTAAGTCCATTGTTGCAGTTCAGCGAGCATTTCGCTGTCAATTTAATAAACAACCACCGCATCATAAGCAAATTTACGAGTGGCATCGAAAATTCGTAGAAGATGGTTGCATCTGCAAAGGGAAAAGCACGGGACGTTCACGCACATCGAACGAGAATTCCTCAACCAACAGTATAGCGAGTTCTAAAACATCGTCTGCACATGAAGCCATACAAACTGCAGTTATTGCAAGCATTGCATCCTGACGACCACAACAAAAGGTACGAATTTTGCATTAGCATGTTAGATGATATGGAAGAAGACAATTTTGCTCAACGATTAATTTTTTCCGATGAATCAACTTTTCATCTTTCTGGTAAAGTTAATCGCCATAATGTTAGAATTTGGGCAAGTGAAAATCCTGCGGCATGTATTCAACATGAAAGAGATTCACCAAAGATGAACGTCTTCTGTGCGATATCTGTAACCAAAGTTTATGGGCCTTTCTTCTTCATGGAGGAAACTGTGACAGAAAGATAGTGTGCAATAGAAAATAGAAAAAGTTATGAAACGAAGAACATAAAACTATGCAAGTAAAACGATTGCTAAACAGCGAAATTCACAGTTTTACACAGAAGTTTCTTGCACCGATTCTGCGGATTGTTCAATTATAACAAATGAAGAAGGTAAAATACTATTACTGAAATTGGATAAAATCTCCATTCGTGAAATGCGAATTTCTATTGCTTATTGTGAAAATCTAAAAATAAAAGTGTTTATGTTTAAAGTGTTTGTGACTTTATAACTCTTGAACCACATGACCATATAAATGATTGAAAATTACTGATATTAGTGTCGAAGCCATGGTTTTCAGGGTCGCTGAGATGAACAGTGTGACACTTCAGATGCCGTTTAAATCGAAATTTAGTCCCGCAGTTTGGGGAAGGGGGAAATATATATAAAAATGATTAAAGATGACCTATATTAGATAGCGCTTCAGTAATAGTAAAAATTGACTGACTGACGGAACATAGTACTAATTTTTCTTGTTTTAACCCTGCGAAACGGGTAATTGAAGATAGTATACAATAAACACATTATTATATAAGGAAAAGAATCTAATTTTCATATACAGAAAAAAGAAGAATTATAAGGTCAAGAATCACAGCGAAGAAACAAATTTCTCGGTGCCAAAAATGGAATGCAGTTACTGTTTGTGGAAAATACACATGCGTGGTTACCTTATGAAGGCCATTAATCTTACGTTATATAAATGTTGTTGATTTTACGACTTAATGTCCATGTCAAAACAAACTATTACAAAAACTTACACTACGTTTTGTTAAAAGAATATAGGGTCCTTGGACAAATTGTGTTAATTAGTAGTTCACTATTTACATCTCTATTCCCTTAGAAACTTATTTGAGTAGAAAGAATACTATTTTCAACGAAACTTTTCTAAAAATCAATAAAGTACAATATCAATTTGAAAATTTCCAAGCAATATCTAACAAAAAATTCTCATCCAAACAAAGAGAATTACTGGTGAAAAAAGTAAGATTCAAATTGGCATATTTAAATGTGAAAAAGACACCACTACATACAAAAAGGAAAAGAAAAAAATATGTTTATAAGTATAATTAAGGAGGCTCAAAGATAATACGACAACCTTGAAAGTAATTTTGATAGAGGTCACTCTTCATACATGTATTCAAATTTAGCATTATCCCGGGTTCGATTCCCGGTGGAGACACTCGGTCAAAAAAGTGTTAAAACTATCCTGAGTGAGGTTTTCCTGGGTTTTCCTCATTCACACCAGTCAAATACCGGAATGGTATCTATCATACAGATCCCAGGCCGCTTCCTTATTTCCATTTCCTCGGATAGTATGATCGTCAAGGGGCGTCATCCTCATACGTGACGGGCTAACATTTTCATAGATGCTGAAAGCTCAGAAATCTAATTCCTAACCCAAATCAAATTTAGCATTAATATTATGTTTTGTTGCTTAGAGTTGTGATTCCTAACCTAGTTTCCAAATAATATAGACTTATTTAGGGTTGAAATCAAACATTTTCGTCAAGAGCAACGTTTCGAGACAAACAAACTATTTGCTGAGCAAAACAATCTCGGTGTCTGATAAAGTCAAAATGTTAGTTGGCCAAACTGTAACACGTATGTAGTATTTTAATGTGAATATATTGTTTTGCTCAGCAAATAGTTTGTTTGTGTTTAAGTATATACAAAGCAAAGCTTCTACTTATGGAAAATATTAACGTTTCGAGGATCGAGGAAGATATAAAGTTGCTAGCCTTACAGAAATATAGCTCATGAGTGCCGGAGGCGGAACCTCAATGTCAAACCAACCCATACAAATTCTTCTTGTAAATATTCATCTTCAAATTTTTCCTAGTACTTTGTATGAATGACATTATTTTCTCAAAATTTCTTAATAAGTTCAATCTGTAACTGTTACCGAGAAAGAAAAAAAGTAAACACAAGGGACTAATTTTCATATCCATAAATGGAATTAGCTATGAGCATAGCAGTATATAATATCAATTAAAATTTATTCTACTTAGTTCCTACTTCATTTGAGAAAGCATACACCCGTCTTTTAATTCACAATAACGACTAATCACAATGCATACTTGGTGTTTATTATCTTAGAATGATATTTTTATTCGTAGAAGTGTTAAAGACATATTGTTTAATAATCCAGGCAACTCCTATAAATTTACACCAATTTATTCCATAGGTAATGACGAAATCCTAACCTGACATAACTCACGAAAATTACAAGCTCACCAATGTTAACAACAAAACAAACAAATAAATAAAACTGTGTACATTGTTACATAAGTCATCACCATGATATAATCTCCCTCCCCTCTGGACTAATGGCTTACGTGTGTGCTTTTGGTGAATGTAGTTCCGGGTTTGATCCCCGGTGGGAAAGCACAAAAAAATTAATTTCACAGTCATTCGCTTTCATTAATCATCCATCTCCTTCAACCTAAATGGCATAATCATGGTGTTAAACAAGAAAATAATTTATTAATGAACAATAATACAATAACATATAGAAGTAGAGAGGAAGCACTTTTTCTTTAGCTGCTACGGAAGACATGAATTTCACGAGATAAATTGCAAATAAAATAAACCTTTTACAACTGTTCAAGACCTCAAGGGAACCCTAGAGTGAAAGTAATAAGGAAGTAGTAGTAATTTTTTAAAAAAATATTACTTATTTTTACTTACTTCCGTACACCATAGAATTGAAACATCGATTTTTTTTCTTTACCTCCTTATGCCTTAAAATTGATATAACAATGTGAAATACAAAGTGAAGCAAATCATTGTGATTCTAGTACTATGACATTCAATTAATAGTAATTTGTCTCGATAAGAAAAGAAGGCGAATGGTTGACGAATATTTTGAAAACAATGAGCAAATAAATCTCAAGGGCTGATGTAGCTTTCTGGCAGGAAGTCAATCTATGTCGCTATGTACCTGCCATTTTTCACAAAGAATTTCTACTAACGGTATTGAATATGTTCATTTAATTTAACATTTATTTTTTTTATACATATATGGCCCTGTGTCCTTAATACAGAACTTGTTCTACAGACAATAAACGTTTGTATGATTACTTTGGAATATTTTTCTGCATTTAACATTCAATTCTCTTCACGGATATAAGCAATTTAACTAAAATATGAATTATTTTAAAGTTTAAACGGCTACTGATACCCAAATTTTATTAATTTCTAATTTTACAAATTTTTAATTATATTAGAAGACTTAGATACAGCTGGGTCATGGAAAACCTTACAATCCTTAGAACAAGACTATGTTGTATACCTTGAATCAATTAGTTCTCTTTATTAATAATTCGGGTTTCGAAAATTTCTCTTTTACTCGTAGTAAGTGTTTGATCTGATCAGCTACAACTTTTATCTTTTAATCGTTACTTCACCGTTTTTAACCGTTTTGACCGTTACTTAACGTTAAACCGTTTTAACCGTTACTTCACGCCATTTTATTTTATCTTTGAAATATTTCTCGTAGTTTCTTAATTTGTTTTTGATTAAAAGAATTCAAGCTTCCTGTTGCTCACATTCAAGAGCTTAAGATACAGAGGTTGTGAGAGACTAGTTCTACCGCTGCTTTGTGGAAAAGTACCATATTTTCACCAGAATGAGCAGAATGTGTTAACGAAGAAAATTAAAAGCTATTGTAACAAATTCTGATAAGTTGATATACTCACCTTTGATTTCTCCATTGGAAAGAACATATTAAATCTGACAAATTCTTCTCGACTATCCACAGACTTAATCTTCACATCATTAGTCCCATTGCGTTTGCTTCTGTAAGTGGGAAGAACAAATAAAGAAATAAGTAAAATATCTATTTTGTGAAATCAAAAGTTAAAACCTATTTGTAGATATCCTATTAAGTAGAATTGGCAATAAATCTCCGGGCGCCGTTCTGAGTACCCAGTTTCGAAAGACACTCTACGGGTCTACGGTCCAACGATCTAAATCTATGGGATTAAATACACTCATCTGCAAAAGTTAAGAATAATGTGATTTGCAGAATGTATCACAGGAGGAAACGGAGAACCAACCCATAAGTTGGTGGAATTCCTTATGGCAACAGACCGAAAAACGTATAGGAAAAGGCACATAATGGGAAACACAACATGATGGCATGCTGAAGACGAGATTAACAATAAATGACTGGGTGTGCCTTGCCATTTTTAGGTCAATGCCTCCTTGAGCTCAAATATGGATATTGAAGCTATGTGACGGTGTGTAATTCGCTTATCAAGCATGTCCTACACATATTCTAATGGATTCAAGTTTAAATCTGGTATTCTACAGGGACAACGGAACTGTCTAATCTCCTGAGTGTTAAATTACTTATCCACTACGCAAGCTCGATATAACCATAGAATGAAACCAGGGACTACTACACTCATAAACAGACAAGCACATTGGTGCAGAATGTCATCCCGATACCGTATACCTGTGATGTATTCCGTGAATGACACGCAAGGAGTGCGAGACTCTAGGATGATACCACCTCAAACCATAATTCTTCCTTCTCTGTAATGGTTCGGTGGTCCAGTTCAGTAATGTTGGCGCCACGTGCCAGGCTTTCTCTATATGAATACATCGAGAATCACTGGTGAGAATAAACCGGGATTCATCTATGAACAGGACAATACTATTGCTCCTGAATCCTCCTATGTGCCTTTTCCTATGATGTTCTCTGCACCAATTCAAACGGGCTTGTTTTTGCAGTGGGGTCAATGAAACACACCTTGCTGGTCGTCCCCCAGCTAACCGTTTGTACACTGTAACTTTAAAACGGTGGCCGGCCCCTACAGCAGCTTTTTGAAATCTAAGGTGGTGTTGTGTCTATTGCACGTGGCTGTTCAGCATTGTAGCGACATAAACGGTCCTCTTGGGCAATGGTACCGTACTCCTTGGACGACCTCCGCTAAATCTTCGAGAGAAGTTTTCATTCTGTTGGAATCCTCGCCAGATACTTAAGATGACACTCTGTGGGACAGCAAGTTCACGCGACACTTCCAACTAAGTCTGGCCCCTTTCAGTCCAATGATTCTTCCTCTCATTACATCATCAATATGGTTCCCTTGCGTCATTCTTCGATCCATGAACTGGTAATATGACGAAAAATACGACTCTGTGTACGCTGATGTGAATTCTTGTATACAACTGCTGGCATGTTGAAACAGCACTCGTCATATGTCCGGCGTCAGTGTAACAAAAAGATCCTATTTTCATTTAATCATCAGACAGAAGCAAAATTAGTCGGTTGAAATTAATTTGGACGGAAATGAACTGTACAATGTTTTCTATTGTGAGATGTATAGGCCTAATTATCAACATTGACAGGAAGGATAATAATTGTCGCAAGTGCTGTGAAGTGCGTTCTTTCACATAACAAACGCAACAAAGCTATTTAAAATTATGTAATATATTCTCGCTTTACCAACCAGTAATTCATGTGTCGAACGAGTGTTTAGTGTAATGAAATCTTTGTTGTTATATGACATGAACAGCATGTGAACATAACTTGATAAGGCTAAATTTATGTTCAGATGAAGTTGACCTGTGAAAGTTTCCAGAAAACACTTCTGGAAAATGGAACTGTTCCTTGTGCAGCGAGCTCCAAAAATAATAATACTAAGGCAAGTGACTGTAATCTTTAATATTTTATGTTATTTCATTTAGTTTGGTATCGTTTGCATATGGTTAGTGTAGTAATGACAGTGTTAGAGGTGGTAATTAACAAGCCGAAGTATTTAATTTCAAATTAGTGTTCGCAGTTACAGAAATGTCGCTGGTCTCCAAACTTGCCTTCAGGTCAATTTGGTAGTTCTAGTTGGTAGTCAATTTGGTTTCATGTTTTGTACTGTTTGGGAAAGAGGCTGTTCCAGACTGGCTGCTATTTTGAGGAACATGTAGTCTTATTGGATTTGTATTTATCGATACAATCCTCAGATTGAAGAAGGTGAGAAACAGATATTGGTTTTGAGTGATATTGTCAGTAGAATTTAAAGAATGAGTGATGCATTTTGGGGAAGCTTTAGCTGTTTAGCTTTTCCGGGTAAAATTTACAATTCACGCTCCAGCTGCTCATTGATAAGTAGAACTGCTTTAAAAGGGTATAATAGAGTAGGGTAAGGTAGGGATAAGTAGGATAGAGTAGGATCGGGTTAGCTTAGGAGTAGGGAAGTTCGGACCCATTTTGTTAAAGTTAATAGAGTGTAATTTCTCGTGTCTACGTAAGGATACCAACTTGAGCGGGCATTGTAAAGTTAACCCTCTTTTTCCCTGTACCATCACATTCTTCTGTCTTACCTTTTTCATTTCATATAACTATTATTGCAACTTTAATTGTGGATTTTCACACTTTTATATAACTCAATATATATATTATTGAGTTGTCATCAATCATACTACATTTATATCGATCAGAAAATGGGAAGAAGTGAAGAATTGATTACACAATTTAACTCAGATAGATATAATAAATAAACAAAATCTATAATAAAAATAAGCTTTCATTCTGACCTTGTAAACGCTGTGTTGAATGCAATGCACAATCCATATTCCGTGCCTAGTATAGATTTTTCAATCGTTGCTTTAGTAGCCTGTTCAGATAAGGTGGTGCTTTGATCCATTACCTATTTAGAAAAGAAAAAAAAACTTATAAGATTTAATCTCTAGAAAATAGATTAGATACATTTCGTTTTATTAGAGTCAATGAAGTTTTACAGAATTAATGTTTAATATTTTGAACCTGTCTTGCCTGCTGATCTAGTGCTAGCGCACTTCTTTGGTCCATGGGGTCCTCGCTTGGTTTTTCCTGCGAGGAAAGCATTGCAGTTTCAACGTTTGGGATTCCACCGTAAGCTCTACATATATGTCTTACTAGTCTCGATAAGGAAAGGAACTTTAAATGCCAATCCAACCAACGAAAATTTTTCAATGAAAGTTATCTCTGAAAAAAATTAAAATTACATGCTAATACATCCTTAATTCCTACAGCGTGTACCTAGCTGAGATGGGCATTTTCTTAACCCTCATTCACACTCACCCTCAATCAATTGCCTCACACTCACACTCACCTGCTCTCACACTCACTCGCTCATACACACACTCAAATATTGTTAATGCTCTCACCCTCACACTCAACTATCGATGATGCCCTCACCCTCAATCGACTCTGACACTCACACTCACTCGCCCTTACATTCAAATATTACTGATGCTCTCACCTTCACTAACAATCACCCTCAATCGACTCCGTTACACTCATCTACTAAAATGAGGATAAGTGAAGGTAAGGGTGACCCTCGTAACGGTGCCAATCTCTAGTACCTAGGGATCAATTCTTGGGCTTCTCAAAGTATTCTATCTTTAAGTTTACTGTAATATAAATGTTTTCTTTTAAAACAGTCTTCGTGAACTGCCTTTCGCACTATTTACTATAATTAATACTTTGATAAATTATATTTATTTTCTTTGGTAGATAACTCATCAAAATACATAAGAATAATGTATCAAACTTTATTATTATTATTATTATTATTATTATTATTATTATTATTATTATTATTATTATTATTATTATTATTAGTAGTAGTAGTAGTAGTAGTAGTAGTAGTAGTAGTAGTAGTAGTAGTACTAGTACTAGTATTTTAAAAAAACACTAATTATCATTAAAAGCAATATTAAAATATAAACAATATATTACAACATTTTTTGATCTTTATACACTCCAAGCAAACATATGACACTCTCAGTGCGCAACCGAATCAAAACCACATTTTGTTCATTTTCGATATATTTCCTTTTCAAGATCCTGTGGCTCTTTTTAAAGGTTAAAAGATTCATGTTCAGATATTGTAAATAACTCTTATAATGTAGGGAACAGCCTTAACTTTTCCGTATACTTAAGCATACATTGCAAAGTTGTATGTCCCGTTTTCTTACAACTTTGTTAACTCTTAAATAATCTGATGAAAAAAGTTACACTTAACTCCAGTGGAGTCTAACAGATCCCAATTGTTCCCTTCGCAAATATTGACTTTGCTCATTGATGGCAACCCATGTATATATATATATATAAATCAATTTTGTGAAATTTTTGAAAAGGGGTAAAGGGAATATATATATATATATATATATATATATATATATATATATATATATATATATATATATATATATAACAATTTTTATAGAAGCAGTTTGGCTACAGGTATATAATTGGAAGTACTCACCAAGTACCCAAATAGCTGTCGTAATCTCGTAATCGATGAATATCGATGACATAAGTGGATGTCATGGAGAATTGATTTAAAAGCAATGTTTGCCATGTGTTTCTGTTAACAATAACTCATAAGTGAGTAGACCAATAGCAAAACCTCCTTTTTTTTTTTAATGAGATAGATGTTGCTGTGGATATTTTAGTTGGAAACCTTTTAGTTTCAAATAGTATTCAGTAGAAAATGTCATTTTAACTAGTTGAAAATTGACATTGAAATATACACCAATTTCCAAAACTTGTTAAATCTATCAAGGCTACAGATGCGAAACCAGTTGAATCCATCTTCCATATTTAGTTTCATAAACTGTTAAATCCCAGACCATCAAATAACGTCATGAGAAAAGCAGAATCAAACCCGGTTAATTCCATATGTCAAACAATTTGAAATTTCGTACTGTATAGGATTAGTTTAGTAGTCTGAATATTCATTGCAACTGTTGGTAAATCATTTGAAATTTCATTTGGCAGTCTGTGCTTTAGTTATTTTGTTTCATTTTATTTTGGACTGAGAATTGAGACACTAAACGTCTTAACCTAACTGTTCGTGGCGTGTTTCTGTGCTAATGGGTTTTTCTGTAATAATTGCTAGACAAATGAACGCAAACTCCCAAGAAAACTATATTGTACCCAGCGATGATCACCATTTTGTTGTTCAGACAACACCAAAAATATCTAGAAAACGTACACGACACCTAGAAAACTGGAAAAGAAATGTAACCAGAAAGGCAAGGTAAGTGGACTATCCTATGGTTCGAAGTCGTTAAGTCGTTTCTGTTATTTTTCAGGTAACTTTACTTTGAGCAGAACATTGTTGGGTGAGATTCTTCTCTAAACAGCCTCTTCACCTTGAATAGAACCTCTTTCTTAAAAAGACTCTTGTCAATTAACGTTCGAAATTATAACATGCGTTCTGGTACATGTTCAAAGATTTTGTCACGTATTTACCACTTCTGATTCTCTTTCCGCCATTGTTTTGCTCAAGCTAAAGATTTGCACATTTTGTTTTGCTATATTTCAAATTCATATATTGGGATAATTGGTAAATTGATATCTACCCTAACTCAGGCACGTAGCCAAGGTATGGAGTCCGGACGCCCCCTTCGAAACCAGAAATTAAAAAAAAAATTAATGAAAGTTGAAACAAAAAGAAACTAGAAAAAGGTACAGCAAGCTTTTGGTTACTCTTTCTTAGGAGAAGATTTATGTTACTTGCAATACATGGTGGCGAATGAGCAGGATATTCTGGAAAAGTCAGGGAATTCGAAATTTCTAGAAAAGTTACGGAATTCTCAGAATTTCTGCTACTAGTCAGGGAGATTTCAAGCTTCAGAAAGTATAGTGCCGTTCTCTAACAGTGTGGACATTTTTCGTCATGGCTTCTCTGCAGTATCAAACATGTTATTTCAGAAACAGTTTTCTACTGCTCCTTTAACTTGTCATTTGGAACAGACAGTAGTTGACGGAATAATGAAAACAAAAATAGTTATGTGTAAAGAAAGTTCTGTTAACGTTTGATTCAACAGAGGAAGGAAGCAGATATTGTAAAATATTTTACAGGACATTATTGAATATGTACTTTTTATGATATTGGATATGTACTTTTTATAATAGTTAAGGTCATAATGAAAGAAAAAATTGTTATATTTGAATGAACCAAGGAAGGAACATAAATATTGTAAAATCTTTTCCAATACATTTTTTTTATTCTCTTACTCGAGATTTCTTAATAGTTTGTTATTAAAGTACTTACTAACATATCCTCATTTTATTGTCCTAACTAACCAATATATGTTGCCAGTAAAATAGATTGATCGAGCTCCTGGTGTGATAACCACAGTATTTCATGTCATGCCCCCCCTCAATCACGAAATCCTGGCTAAAAACGAACCAATATATGTTGTCAGTAAAATAGTTAAGAATGATTGAGCCCCTGGTGTGATAACCACAGCATTTCATGTAACTGACCCCCCCCCCCTCTACCGACTGCCCGAACTGAGTCCATAAAAGTTTACAAACTCTTCCAAAATATAGTCATTCAATTTAGAAATGTAGATGAATATGTATAATTAACACCGTTTGTAGTTACGAAGGATGTGACCATTGTAACGCTGTATAAGACAGTCTGTCCTCAAAGTAGGAGCTTTTCTGAAAAGGCAATATTCAGTATTTCGGTAAAATATAAATTGTGAGGACCGATCTTAACGGAGCTAGTTTTGTTATTAAAGTTTGACGTAAAAAGTCACACTTTTGTCTGTTTTACCATAATTGGGACGATTTTTAGAATATTTTTGATAGATTCTGTTTAATTTTTGTTATATTACAGTATTACCCAGTTCCTTTGTTCTCCAACGGCTATGGTGATCAAAATAAGAACACTACAGTCTTGCTCATGGCTTCCGAATGAAGCATCTCCACATGTAAAAACTGTTATATTGTATTTTCCAGTAGTGGAACACTTATTTATTCATCCAGATCGTGTATTTGACAATATTGAATAGCCGTACAATAGTTCTAGTCCAAAAAGAACCATTTTTCAATTTCCAGACAGGCACCCTGAAACCAACTGCCAAGCGAGGAAAGACAAGAAATGTCCCAATCGGCACGGTTCCGAGGGGACATTATGTCAAAGAAGAGAAACTGCATGATGGGGAAGCAACCCAAACCTTACGTTTTACAAAGAATTTTCTGCGTAAATACGAAACTGAGGGAGTTGTGCTTCACCAGAGGACGACGACGATATGGATTTCCATTTAGTAAAAGATGATGGAGAGGAACTTATAATAAGTCAATTTTTTGCTCATTTGGATCTGGTGTTGTCAGTTCAGAACAAAATTAATGTAGCATTTATATATCAATATTCATTTATGTCAATCTGTACAATGTATAATCGATAATACTTTTTTTCTTTCTATTTTAGCAGGCATACTACTGATTTCTAACTCTGATCCCCTTGCTTTTAACAGGTTTTGTAACTTAAGCCTCAACAAAAATGGCCACTCATCCAGATGCGAAAGCTGTTATTTGCATTTACATACGCAAAATCTGTTAAATGCAAACTATTTTCATCAATAACTCAATTCAGAGACTAGTGTGATTATGCAGTTTTCGACAGACCAACATTCACATTATTCTTTCTTTTTTTTAAAAAAAAAGTTTCTAATGTTATTTTACAATTACGACACTTTTAAAGTTTTTCTCAATTTGCCACAAATTTTAAAATGTGGATTTAATGGGTTTTGCTATTCGCCTACTCAAATATTAGTGCTGTAAAGAATGTCCCTTCTCTGCCACGTGAGTGATTGTTGCATAAATATATACATGCAGAAAAATAGTGATGATACGTTCCTTCAGTTATTTTGGTCCTCTTCTCATGGGAAAATGTCTTAGTGAGTTATTGTTCTTAGAAACAACTAAGTCAATTTTTACTAAACCAGAAGAAAAGTTCGATATTACTACAACAAGATGATACGTTTAACAGTCTGTTGTTAAACACACAAAAGAAGCATGCATAAGAAAGATAATGTATAAGTTTGTGAAACTTCATTCCAATATACTTTCCGTTTGCATCGGTGCAATTTCGTGCGCGTGGTATATAATGGGCTATTAACATACGCAGATATATATATATAAGGTAGCTCCGATTGATAATTTGACGATCACTGATTTAGATAATAATCGACGCATAACCTGTCGCTCAATTCCACAAGAGAATCTTTCTGTAGAAACGGAGAATGCAATTCTTTAAAAACTTTGTATTTTCGACAAGTTAGTGCATGCTTGATGCGTTAAAATATTAAATAATACTTTTGATAAAGTGGATACTTTCAAATATCTAGGATCAATATTAACATACGAAAATCATATACACGAAGAAATTAAATGTCGACTAAAAGTAGGGAATTCGTGTTATTATTCGGTTCAAAATCTCTTGTCGTCGCGAATTCTGTCGAGGAATTTGAAGCTTAAAATATACAAAACCATAATCATGCCTGTTGGTTGCGAAACATGGTCGCTTACTCTGAGGGAAGAACATAGACTGAAAGTATTTGAGAACAAGAGCCTTAGACGAATATTCGGACCCAAGAGGAACGGGAATGGGGAATGGCGGAAACTTCATAATGAGGAACTACATAATTTATACGGTTTATCCAACATTGTTAGGGTCGTCAAGTCTAAGAGGCTTAGGTGGACGGGTCATAGTAGAAACGCTTTCAAAGTCTTGACTGGAAGACCAATCGGAAAACAACCATTAGGAAGACCTAGGCGCAGATGGGAGGACAATATTAAGATGGATCTCACAGAGATAGGAATACAAAGTAGAAACTGGATCCAATTGGCTAAGGATAGAAGTCAGTGGAGAGTTTTTGTGAATGCGGCATTGAACCGCCGGGTTCCATAGATCATAGAGTTAGTTAGTTAGTTGGGTACCAAGAAAGATCTTTCTTCCTTGTCCCGGCAAGAAAAGTTGAGGCAGTTTTGAGTGATTTACATTGTTTGAATCCTGAGAAAAAAATCTGTGGTCACTATTTCAGCACTTTTGAAGTATAACAGGTTATTCTGGAATGGTGATGAAACTATCCAGTCATTAGTTAAAACGATTGGACATTGGACAAGTAAGTGTGTAAAAATAACAGGGAAGGGTATAAAAGCACTCATGCAATTTATACTCTTTAAAATTTGTACCTTCATTGTAAAACTCAAAAGCCCAGGTATGACTTGAATATACATCGTACTTTATATTATATATTAATTCGAGTTTCATTTCTGACAATTAAAAATATTTTTTAAAAAAGCTCCTAGAGCATGTCACATATTGTATATTTAAATCATGACTGATGTGAAAACGTAACCCTGTCTTGCTTAGCATTTTCTCATGTATCAACATAATTATAAACTCACCCTTAATTGCATCTCACTTAATGTGATGTTAGGCATACGTGGATCATTCTCATATTTCTTGAACTCTTGTAAGGTGGAAATTCTAAGATTTGCAAGTGCTTGGAAGAATTCGGAATAAAATTTCCTTTCTTTCGTTGGTATCTTTCCAAACAAGCTGCAAAAAATTACGAATGGAATCAACAACAAACAACTTCTTGAACCAAAATACTAGTGTATGAGTTTTATATTTACATTAAAATTATTATTATAGTTTTGAAAACTCATATAGAAAATATAATTTTGGAATGAAACACAGTTTAGACATCGAAATGTTATTCACAAAGAACGATTATGTCCGTTCGTCTGTTGACAAGTTTCAAAGCAAAGAGAGTACAAGTTGGCGAAAAATAATGTTTTGGTATGGATTCAGGATCCAAAGATATAATTTAATATGGATCTAAAAAAAGAAGAAAAAACTGTAAATTTAAAAAAAAAAGAAATATTGATTGATTCAATGTTCAATAATATGTTGCGTCCCTCCCATTATCCATCTGTTGAAACCACAAATGTTACTTCTTTCGGTTGTAATAATCCTCCACACAACAGAAACGCCAAGAATACAAGAAAGTTGCTCGATATGATTCACAAAGAGAGGGAGGAAGGCGACTGGAGGCATTGAAATACCAGCGGACTTGTTCAAGGGATTAGAAGACAATGCAATGAAAATACTAACTTCACTTATTAACAAGATGTGCCTGAATGGAAAATGCTCGAAGCACTTTCTACGTGTTACAGTATAGCATTACCTAAGAAAAAGCAAGCAAAGAAGTACAGTGATCATAGAACCATTAGCCTTATTTTGTACACTGGAAACATTATTGCACGCATATTGAATAAGCGTTTGAAAAGTGAGACAGAAGGGATATTGGAAGAAGATCGATTTGAATTCCGGAAAGGTAGAGACACTATAGATTCGATTGGGTTTATGAGGATTATATCAGAACGAGTTCTGATGTGTTTGAGCTTCATCGATTGGCAAGAAGCTTTTGACTGAGCCAATTAGATCAAACTTCTGGAAATGCTTAAAGAAATTGGGGCCAACTCTAGAGACCGATAGCTCATTAGCAACCTGTAAACAGAACAAAGAGTTAAGTTGCGAACGAACCAAGGAGAAAGAATAGTGTGAAGATTGGGAGAAGAGTCAGATAAAGATGTAGTATGTCACATCATTCGTTCGCAGGGAATCATCAGTTATTCATTGTTTACAGTGTATGATTAATGAAAAGGAAGTAAAGAAGGAGCATGGGCTTGTATAGATCAAATACTTGGTCGCTACGAAAAATTAGGGAAGAAATCCTTAGAGCGCTTTGTAATGTACTATTGGAGGAAAAGATAAAATAGAAAGAATAACAATAAAAGAAGATATTTTAAAACGTGTAGGAGAGAAGAGAACGCTCTTATCCGGTATCCTTCGTAGGAAGACCAACTGAATTGGACACATCTTGTGAAGAAATTGTCTTTTTCATACCGTCACAGAGGGTAAGATAGAAGGAAAGCAAAAAATAGGAAGAAGAGGAACACAACGTGTTGATGATTTAAAAAAAATAGAATAAAACATTGGGAACGAAGTGACGAAACTGAAGATCAAGAAGCGAGGAAGAAATATTTCCAGACTTTAACTTCAGGAGGGGGAATGAATCTCCAATTAGTCCCAGGACTTTTTAACGGACATAATACTTAATAGAAGGCGTAATTAGTGTACTCGAGCAGGTGGCCCGGCGGCGGCGTCCGCCAGCGGCCCGCCCTTCGCACGTCGATGAGCCTACGGCGGCCCGCTGGCGGAATGCTTATGGGGAGTTTTTATTCAATTGTTATCACTATTAGAACTAGAAATGATAATCTCCATCACTTCCGGTTTACACAGGTGGAAAGGTAGAGATTCAAATTATTCTTGCGAGCTTCAATCTATCTAAAAAAAAAAAAAAGCCATTTCTTGCTATTTGTTACCATTTTTGTTTTATACGGACTAATTTTGAAACCGGAAGTAGGAGCAAATTTCTACTACTTCCGATTTGAGTATAGAAATGTGGGTGAAAATGGTATGTGCTCCCTTGAGACGCTGGGTCGATTCTCCGGAAAAACATCTTTTTCGCTATCTGTTTTTGTTTTTGTTCTATGTCAACCAACGTTAAAACCATAAATGGTTAATTTTTACAACTTCTGTTTGAAATAAAAGGTGAACAGAGAAGATAGAACACAGAATCGATTCCAAGCAACCGTTGCTCGCTATCACTTTACCGGTATAAAAATCAATACTAAAAGCGAAAATATTAATGAATTTCTATCATTTCTGGTGATAACAGACTGAGAGATATGAGTAAAGATGGTATTTTTTTTTTCTCGAGACTCTGAAAAGATTAGAAAAAAGCTTGTCACTATTTGCTACCCTTTTGTTCTATGACTGTCAGTGTTGAAACCAAAAGTGGTTCATTTCTACCATTTCCGGTTTGAATAAAGGATTAACAGAGGGGGTTTATAACTTTTTGTTGATATACTGAATCGATTCCGAGAAACATGTTTTTTGGTTTTTGCTCTATGAAGGCCAATAATGAAACCGGAAGTAGTAAATTACCACCATTTCCGGTTTTAGTAGAGAGATGCAGGTGAAGACGAAATCTTTTCTTGAGACGCGAAATCGATTTTAGAAAACTCTTGTTTCTGTTCTGATACCTGTAGACAGACAGGAGGACGGAAAGACAGACTGACATTGTCATTCTAAACTTTTCCAATACTTATGCCTAGCATAGTTTACAAGACAAATGATGCAAAAATAGTTAAACATATTAATGGTAAAAATTTACTTTTTTCCCCCTAATATAGATAGTCATAAGTTACGTAAGAAATATTCGATAGAAGCATAATTTACGAGCGATATCTACATCTGAAGTAAGAAATTCAATTATTGATAATTAGGTAAATAACTATTGTCGAACTGTTATTAATTAGTTATTCTTTTACCATCGGTGTTGTAAGAATATATGTTGCTGTACTCTCTTTATAGAACATATTGTAATGTCTTAGTTGCTTATGTTTACAAACATCTAACATGTGCTTGTATTTACAAACATTTTACATATGTTTTTATTTATAGTAACAACAACCATGTATACTTTACTATGGAGTATTACAGTTACAGACGACGGAGAAAGCAACGACACCATTAGTCAAGTAACGACGAGAAAACAGCAGCTGCATTACCTTACTTGGAGTTTCAATATAACCGAGATGATTTTGTACACAGCTGTTAGTTTTGGCTGGTAAATCCCTTTTTCTTAGCTTGCTTGGAGCTCTAAGATATATTAGTTTGCTTTGGAACTTTAGGCTTTTTTGTTTAGCTTGCTCGGAGCTTTGTCGGGATTTTTAACTTTAGTTATTTATCTTGCTTGGAGCTTTGTGGTTTTTATTTTTACCTTTGCTTGCTTTGGAGCATTAGGGGATTCTTAATCCAATTTACCTAGCTTGCTCGGAGGTCTGCGGAGATCCTACCCTAGGCTACTTGGGCCTCGACTCACCTCTTTCTACCTTATATTAGAGAAGTTACATCGTTGTAGTACTTTTTGTAAAATACTGTTTATAAAAAAAAATCTTGCATTAAAACTAAGCACTAAAACATTACAATATTATGTAATTGAAATTTGTAATTGGTTGAATTCTTGGTAATGTAAATTTCGACTTACACTAAGAGCCCTGGAACAATCTATTTACTCGGCATAACCGTGGGACGTAAAACTCAACTCACTCTATTTACTGTCAGTATTTGCTCCAAGGTAATTCTATCATTAAGATAATATTGATTTCAGTATGTGGACTAAGGTATAAAAATTCACGGAGCTGTAAACATTATTCACTGAACCAGATATTCAGCTGAGGACAGGTTTTGCTATGTATTGCTGCTTTACTGTAAATTGAAGTAAAGGCAGGACATTAAAAGAACATTTAAGATAAAAACACTGCTTCATAAACACAAAACAAATTGTGATTGCAAAAACAAATCAATTGTTCACTTCATTTCCAGGTTATCTGCACACTAGCAACATATTTTGGCATCAGGTAGGAGGCAGCACAACTCGTGACAACTTTTGATCTGACTGTGAACTAGTGGCAATTAATATGACTAACAGACTGAGGCGTTTATGATAAGAATTAAGAATTTCTTAATACAGGGTGTTCAAAAAGTTAAGGAACTTTGTGGGAAGATATTTTCTCTTATTATTTTGTACGCATTCTACCTATACTGGAAGTGACTGCCGTTTTGTTCTTCACATAAGTGGGCACGATGAACCATGCTGTTGAAAACCTTTTTCAATATTATCTGCAAGGTTCTACCAACAAAGCAACGAGTATTATCTTTCAATTTCGGAATACTGTACGAATGAATAATGTACCGGTAGATAAAGTCCTTAAGATAAGCCCACAAGAAAAAGTCTGCAGATGATAAACATAGAGATCGCGGTGGCCATAACCCGTTTTGAGATCAGTCGTCCTCGAAAACACTGTTTAAAATAACGAATTCTGTTCGCAACTCTAGGGGGTGAGGCATTATCCTGCTAAAAATCAGGTACGTTTCAACTTCTCAGCTAATAACGTCATAATAATTTCTCTAACGATTTTTACATACCGTTCAGAGTTCATTGTCCGTTTGTAACACATACAAATCTAATTAAATATTGCGGTCCCAGTTCGGTTAAAAGTACGTTAACAATCATCAAAACTTATCAAGATAGTTATTTTAATAAATTAAACTATTTGTGTTACTTTTAAACTTTGTATTTCCTTAATATTTATAAATCATTTTGCAGAAATTAGAAATACACTTCAACCACTTATGGCTTCCTCACTTATTATATCTTTAACAGCATAAATAAAACAAGTTCAAACAAGTCTGGCCACAAGATTTGTTATCATAAGGTACCAGACTATTGTCCTTGTTGCCTTTAACTATACATAAATGGTATCGGTGCACGTTCAAAGGATGTAATGAACACCCAACTGCTTGATATGGTACACCAAACACAAATATTTTGAAATGCAGAGGTAACTCATTTGGCACATGTGGGTTGTCACTAGTCCATACCCGAGAATTTTGTATATCACTATATCTATCCAGATAAAATCCGTGCCTCATTACTTCAGTGCGAACCATCGAGTTCATTCTCTTCTGGCGTTACAGATTCCGTAAACCGACGAGAGTAGTTTTCTCGAGGATCCATGTCTTCAGGCCGCAGTTGCTGATCGCTCTAACTTCATAGGAATGCAATTTCAAACATTTGTGCAAGGCGTGTGTGCACTGCCAATGAAGACTCCGGAATATCTTTAAAATTGCCACACTACTTTCTTCAATTACTCACACTATAGATTGAGATTTTACATCGATCAACTGTTCTTCTATTAAAACTTGAGTTGATTGCTTCGGTGCGTCCACTACAGTGTCTGTCTCGTGAAACTTGTCGTACAGCTGCTTGATGGAGAATTTGTTTGGAGCATTTCGCGATGTACAGTCCGTGTCTGCTTAGTCATTCACAACCGAAATCGAAATAAAAATATTTAATGAAATTCCTCATAAGGTTGCGTAATTTTCTGAACAGGCTGTATTTTATTAGATGTTTATACAAACTGTAAACCTTAAATGTTTTGAGGTCTCAATATTTGCGTTACTCCTAGACTGATATGTTTTTTGCATTATAAATAGGGTATCTATAAAATGTAAATAGGGTATCTTTACTTACTCTCTGATGTATCGTTTCATCGTTCGATCGTGAACTAAGTTTTCTGGACACATTATAAATGCCGGAAGAGGTAATTTCCAATCTATATAGTTTCTTTGGATTGTAACTACTGTTGGATTTTCCTGGTATTTCGTCCAGCTCTCCCAGATGAATGTAATGGTACAAAATAGGCACACAATGATTATAGTTGGCCAAATAAATCTGTAATAATAATAATAATAATAATAATAATAATAATAATAATAATAATAATAATAATAATAATAATAATAATAATAATATAAAGAAAAATGAAGTTCCATAATTATGGCATGAAGTAGGAAGAATCAATTCAATTTCAGACATTACATTTGCTAGTTCATTGAATGAAATAAGATGGGGTTGTAGGATTTTTTTCAAAAAGTTAAAATTATTATTGAAAACATTTTATTGATTCATTTCTGTGATTTCTTTCTGGCTATCAATACTGTATATCGTGTCTCTAAAGTAAGTCCCACTTTAAAAACATTACTACGAGAAAACTATTGCATTGTATTTCATGATATAAGTTGCATATGATAAACTGGTCCTTACGGTTTTTTTTCATGTCATTTCAGATTTGTGTAGTTTGCAGTTTAGCTACCAGAGATGTTGGTCATCAAAGCTATACTCATGGTGTTTGTTGATGTTGAGAGGTCATTTGCGTGTTGAAATTTGAAAGACGCCACTGTTCGTTTCTAGCTAAATATGGTAAGAAAGCGTCTCCTGGAATTCTTGTCAAGAAATGACATGAACAACTTGTCACAGTTGGTTGTTTATGTACCCCTAAAAAGATCTGGACACTCTGATGTACCTGAAGAACATGCCAAACGTGTAAGGGAGAACTTTCAAAGGAGTACGACCACGTGTATGCGTAAAGCGTCCCGTGAGCTAGGAATGCATCACCAGACCGTGTGGAGGGTTCTATCAGAATGGAGCACCACCTCATTATCACTGTCAGGTTCGTTCATATCTCAATCAAGTCCTGCCATAACGATGGATGGAAAGAACAGGCCCTTTGGACAACGCTTTTCTGAAATGGCCTGTCAGATCCACAAATTTAACCCCCTGGAATTTTCTTATGGGGTTACATGAAGGACTGTATTTACGTGCTTCCATTTCCACAGAACCTAGATGAACTACGAATTATAATTCAAGAAAAAACAGCATTGGTCACACCAGATATGCTAACCAAAGTCTGGCACGACCTAAATTTCCGCATAGATGTTCGTCGCGTCATACACAGAGCCCACATTGAATCTATATAATGTTTTTAGTCCACCACAAAACCGTAAAGACCTTTGTATAAAATAAAACAATGACATGATATGTACAATAGCTTTTAAAACATATAGTTAAAAATGGAACTTACTTTAGAGACACGCTATATATTTCTTTATTATTCAGTTTAATTATTATCATAACTTTCTCCAATAGAGTTTACTTAAGTATTAGATAGTTGTGTGACTTGAAAGTCTTTAATTTACCTTGTTAAGTGGATCTACCCGTATTAGGAACTATAATGTCTATTGACCTCATGAAAACAGCAATTTCTCTAACTGATTGGAGCTTTACGTTCCTTTTCAACATTGCTTAGTAGGAGAGCGGTTTCTTGATTGGTAGAAGTTCCAAGTTCACTTTCAGCCATGCGCGCCGATTATGTGGGTGCTCCAGGGCTCAAGCACTCATGCAGATAATCTTGTGGGTGCGCCTATCTCTGGCCTAGTCTCTGCCTGTCTCTGGCCTAGTCAAAGGCAGCCCCCAAAATGAAAAATTCAACTATATTGTGAATAGGATCGAACACAGCCCTTTATGACACTGTTCGTTAAAAAAAAAGTGAACTAAAAGGAAATCAATCAAAAAACATCGAGACTTTCCTGAAACATATAACACATTCCGCATATGCACCCACCCCACCTAAATGTTAGTAAGTCGGTGCCGTTGCCTTCAGCACGAAGCTATCCATATACTAAACAAGGCTGATAGTGATGCCAAATTAAAACATTATTTTAAAAAATTCTATCTCGAGGGTTAAAAAGCCCTATTTTGCTTCTGAATTTCCCATATTACAAATATGCAGGCCCGAATTAATATATTGTGCGCCCCTGTGTTTTAAATAATCCCCCCACGCACAAATTTATGTTTCAAACAAGGAAACAAGCCGTGATTTTGCAAATATACGATCTCTTGTTGAGTAGCAGTTTATGTATGACAAGTTACAAAATTTACGACATAATTTTAAATGGTCTAATTCTCTCAATGACGATTATGATGTGATGTTGTGCCCGAAGGTAAGTGTTTGACTCGAAGGTCCCTGGGCAAGGGAACCCTGGTAAAGATATACCACTGACTTGACACCTAGTCTTCCATCCCAAGCGCTGCTATCGGCTAAAGGAATTCCACTCCCTTTCGTCATCCGCTCTTTCGCTTAACAACAGCTGAATCCTCATTGGCTAAACGCGTGGGTGTGTGAGGGTGTGAGTTTTAGTTTGCATTTTTGCCACGGCTCAAGACATTTTGGCAGCACTATAGTTTGTCATTGCGTTCCATGGGATGATTATGAAGTACTAAGGACGGGATCTACAGCTTAACTTGGAATCCAAACCACTTGTGTCCCCACCGGTAATCAAACCCAAGACTCCTTGATTACAAGGCAACGAGCTTAGCCACTCATCCACTCTTTCAATATTGGCACAAGTTTTTATTTATTGTCTGGAGAAAATGCATTTTATTAATTCTAAGCTGTCTGTCTGTTTGTGGTGCTTTTCAACTCGAGAACCGTAATAGATAGAAACATGAAATTTTAATATGTTTTAAAACTCTCAGAGAAATTATCAAAATTACTTCTTGCAGATCCCTAGGTCACACCTGAGCTATAGGGGTGGGTGCAAAGTCCCTATAAGAATAACATGGGAGCATTTTAAAAATAATCGAAAACGAGCAATATTAGATTTGAATTCATAGTTTTTGGGGTGGCTGAGATGAATAGTAACAGTTTTAATCCAACTTCAAGGTCATACTCCACTCCTCAGGGAGGGAGCGAAATTTTAAAAGTAATCGAAAACAACAGATATTAGTGTTGAATTCATAGTATCGAGGTCGCTGAGTTTAATGGTATCAGTTTTCATGATGTTGAAGTTCATCCTCGTCCCTTGGGTTGGGGTGGGAGAGGATGACTTTTTAAAAATAATCAGATAAGCTAGCTAATTAGTAACTATTGCAATTAGATGGGATTAAACACATTAACATAGTTTCTCACGCTTGCGCGGGATTCTGTGAGTTGATAGTTTTAAGTATTACTTTATTGTGGTGAATCTTTAAAAAAAAGTCCAAAATTTTGCAGCCCCCTAAATTCTGCCGCCCTGTGCTCGAGCACAGAATAGCACTTACCGAAATACGGGCCTGAAAATATGATATGTAATTTGAAAAATTAAACTTCTGTGGAATAGTAACATCTTTTATAGTTATGACCTACTTTATGAATACAGTATATTTTCAATTAAGTTCTATAGTTCAATTAAGTACTATAAGTATATTCAATTAAGTAATATCTTTTATAGTTATAACCTACTTTATGAATACAGTATATTTTCAATTAAGTACTATGAATACAGTATATTTTCAATTAAGTACTTTATGAATACAGTATATTTTCAATTAAGTACTATGAATACAGTATATTTGCAATTAAGTACTATATTTTCAATTAAGTACTTTATGAATACAGTATATTTTCAATTAAGTACTATGAATACAGTATATTTTCAATTAAGTACTATGAATACAGTATATTTTCAATTAAGTACTTTATGAATACAGTATATTTTCAATTAAGGTAGAATACCAACGAGAAACAAATACAGTATATTTTCAATTAAGGATTGTTTCTCGTTGATATTCTACTTCTTCTTTCATTCATTCGTGTTTTATTTTATCTTTCGTTTCTTAAATGTCCGACCACAAATTGTGTTCCTTGGCTCTTGTTTTTTTAACCATAGCGTATGATTAACTCACCGCAGAAACACTTCACGCACCGAGCTGTAACTTGTGGGAGGGCAGGGGGGCAATTACCTCTCAGGGAAGCTCCCAGCTGTTCGAGGGGGGGCCCACTTTAAGACAAAATTTTCTTACTCCATATACGATACGAACATGAAATTATAAATGAAGCACCAAACAGGTTCACTACATTAAATAAACAAAAGAGCATACAAAAGGTAAATAAAACAATAATGAATCGTTGACTCATTACAGGAAAAAATGTCTTATTAGGAGCCCTAGAAATAATATTTAGAATATTCGTATGGCTTTGAGATTTGCCAATATTATCCCCTTAACTAATTTGTCATGTATGGAACGGGCCAAGGGGCGTAACTAACGGCCCCGCAAACTTTGCCATGCGGGAGGGCCCAAAGGCTCCGGGGGACCCATAAAGAGAAAGAAAAAGATGGAAAGAGGGGCCCAAGAATTAGAAAAACATTTTTTTCTAGGGGGCTCAAATATGTGTATTAATGCTTGCCCCCCAGAAAAAATCTAAGTTACGGCGTTTTTCCGCACTACCCCAACAGCAAATGAAAGGTTTCTTGAATAGACTGTGAATTTCACAATTATTGACGACTACTTTCCGCTTGTATGTGTGAGCATATATAAAAAATCGCACATATGTTGTCGTTTATCATTTTCGAAATATTAACGTCAAAAAAATACCCAAAATGCACCACTCCAGGCAAAGACGCCGATCCTGGAGGACCGTCCCCCCACAAACTCATTTGGGCCCCCGCATAGTATTTATGAATATACAATATTTAGCATAATTTGAATGAAATTTGTCTTATAATCCTCATATATGCTTTCTGCATCTGAATATCCCCCCCCCCCAAAAAAAATTTACAGAGAAATCGGCGCGCTTGAATTCAGGCGTTCTATTTACCAAGCAAATGCTTGAACTTCTGCAAACATGGCCGAAATTACACTTCCAGACCCTTGAAAATGCAGTTGAAGAAAAGAAGAAAATAGGCTTCTCCGAATATGGATCAAAATTCTAATTTCTGCTATAGTGCTGTCAAAATGTCTTGAGCCGTGGCAAAAATGCGAACTAAAGTTTACACCTTCGACACACCCACGCGTTGAGCCAGTAAGGGTTCAGCTGTTGCTAAGCGAGAGAGCCTTAGCGAAAGGGAGTGGAATTTCTTCAGCCGATAGCAGCACTTCGAACGGAAGACTAGGTGTCAAGTCAATGTGGTATATCTATAACACTTGTCAGCAGATAGTGAAGTATGGATACAAGAAGTGTGGTTGCAGTTGAACGAAGAAATTAGTAAATTATAATGCAATTTGCACTTTGCACGTGTTCATGTAAAATTAAATGATTTGCCTTATCTCCAATCATATTCATATGTAACAGCTAATTGTTACTTGCTAAGATCTCCAGATATATTGAGAAAAAAAATGTTATTCATATTTTTTTAAAGAAGATCGTGATGGGGTAATGGTGCAGCGCTCTCCTGTGGCTCATGGAGTATCTGATACGACCCCAGTTCCCATCAAGTGGGTTTTGTGGTAGAAAAATATCGTATGAGTGGGTTTTCTCGGGGTTTTCCTGTGTCCTCATTCCACTACTATCATCCATCTCATAATCACCATCTCCCTTAGCCTTAATACATTATTGTCGGGCTTCATTCCGCTGTGGGAACTCCGAAAGAGAACAAGGACGATTTTTTTTTAAGGAGTACGATACAATGATCTTTCTAAGGCTAGTTTTAGACGGAAGCATTTATCGTAGCATTTCTCGTAGCAGATGTGGTGCCAAAAATCTCGTATAATATTCTATGGCATCAAAAGTATATGGTGATTTTACATGGTAGCATTTTGATAAGCATCTTGTAGTGACGTAGCAAACAAATCACTGGAGAAGAACGCAATTATGACTCCGAAACAAAAAACAGAGATTTCAGTCGCTATTTCTTCTAAAGCCCTTTGTCGCATCTGCTATTATAATACAAAGGACTTTTAACTTTGTACAAACAAGGGTGCTCCTCATATTTTTCAATCAGCACTCATTTTTCTTTACTACAATTTAATTTCCCACACAAAACAAAGAGCATGGATATTTGGCACAAAATCTTTCGCTTCCTTTTAACACACCACGGCGCTGCAATCGGACCACAAATGCTGGGGTAAATGCTACGAAATAGAGCAGGTTCTATCGACAAGAAATGCCGTAGAATATGCCATGGCATGAGAAATGCTATAGCATTCGATACTTTACACGGTAGGATATCGATGATACGATTTTTGCTACGATAAATGCTTCCGTCTAAAACTATCCTTAAAAAAAAAAAAAAAAATCGTCCCTTTAACGCTGCAATTTAGCCATAAAAAGAGATTAGGAACATACTTTTCGGCAATATTATCCTCCCGAGTAGGACTTAACCCTATATTGTTAACAAGGATGATCTAAAGACTAAATTGTATTATCTAAGATTAAATCTACCGTAGTGGAGAAGTGTTAACACTTATGATAACTGTCACTTAATAATAAAAATATAACATAACTATAAATTTCTGAAATGAATCCATCACACCGTATCTTACATAAAATCTCGTGATCCCCTTATATTAAATGATACAGAAAATATATTGGTACCGTTTAATAAATATAATAAGATGTACATTTGTTGTCGTAACAATATTATAAAAATTCTTCATATTTACGGTACTTTTCAAATTTAAAATTTAAAACAATGGCAAAAAAAAATCAAGTTTGCTTCAACGTATCTCAAACGTGGCACTAAATACAAATACTATAACTAATATTGTATAATTTACAATAAATTTAATTTAGTTTGAAATAAAACTACAGTTTTACTACGTAATTCTATTCTGTGGGAAGTTATACGCCTTTAATTATCCTACGGAAATTTTACGGGCGGCTATATTGATGACCCAGCAGGCCCGCAACCAGCCACAGAGGTTTGGGGGACCATGAATATGTTAGAGGGGGCCAAGTCACCAAAAATTATCTTACAAATATCTAAATTGTGTTTTTTGAATTAATAATAGAAATTTGTATTGAGGTCTGGGGGGGCACGGAAAGTTTAGGGGGCAGACCCCCTCTAGTTGCGGGCCTGTGACCCAGTTACTCCTGGTGAATTGGAATGCTACTTTTTCCTTTACCTTTTACTGTCAGTGTATATGACCCAAAGAATGAATTTGCAGTGGCAGCAAAACTTTCCCACTCACAGTAACTTCCTTATTATTCGCTGTTAGGTAAACTTCTGTTTAATCACTAAGATTAAGATATTTTAAATTACAATTAAAAATTTTACTACTATAAGAAATGCTGAAAAAAGAAACTTACTTTTCACTTGACTAAGATATTTAATTTATTGCCATTTTTTTTTTTTTAGAATTAAATTTCAGTGATTATAACATACCTCATCCAACATGAATCTCCTTTCCTTATAATATTGGAAAATCCATGAAGGGATGTTTGTTGAAAATATTTCCTGATACAACTCATTGATTAAAATTTATTCAAGCATATTTAATTTATTCTTATTATCAGACATTTTCTGAAAGAAAAATCAAAGTTACTTATAGTAAATATATCTTACTTTCTCTGTAGGATGATGATAACTATTGGTAATTATTGACTTATCGTTATCATCGTAGCTTGGACAAAGAAATAGGTAAGAAGTGTTCAAATAGAGAACAGAACAATGAAATGAAGCTGACACATTATATTCAACGTAAGATAAATCTTACAGACAAAATTCACAGCCTGACTGTTGAAAAATGTTATTTATTGTTCACCATATATATAAAAAAAATTGATATCAATAAATAAGTTACGCATACAAGACAGCATCGACACTATTAATTGATATCTATATTATACACATGAAAAAGACGTTGTCTATCATGACTAAAATGACTGAACAGTTTGAAATTATTTTTTTTAAACATATTAACACCAACTTCGAATTCGGTTCTTGTCACATCACTTTTATTAAAATGCGTATCTTAATGGAGGAATAGCACGGTGGCTCAGTGGTAGAGCGTTCACCTCCGGTGCGTGGGGTCCCTGGTTCGATCCCAGCTCTCGCCGTGTGAACTTTGTGGTGGACGAACACCGTGCTCGTGGGTTTTCTCGGGGTTCTCCCATTTCCTTCCACTTTCTTCATTTCATTCATTTCTCAGCATCACCGTCTCCTTTAGCCTAACCGGCATAATCGTGGGACGTAAAACTTACAAATTTCATTTCATTTCTTAATGGAGGAGAGGGGTGTTAAAACTGTAAGCCCAAGAACCGAACTCCTGAATTTGGAAATTTATGCTGTCTCTATTATCTAAGATGTGCATATACTTATAATTTGTTCAAATCTTTATGTTATAATTAGACTTCGGATCGATATGCACTAAAAAACGGCAAAATATGCATGCAAATATGCGCTAAAAATCACGAAAATATGCACTAAAATATGCAAATATGCACTAAAAATTGTAAATATGCACCAATCAAAAGCTAAAGTTAAATGAGGATTTTTTTATCTTTAGAGAAAAAGGCTGTATTACTTAAACTGCATATATTTGTGTATAACAATGATGCATTCATGCTACAATATACAACTATGTAGTTTTCGGTGTTTTCTTGCTAAAACTTTCATTTATTTGTTAAAACATTACTGTACATGGAAAATGTTCCTTCCGTGTCACGGGTCGTTAAAGGACAGTATTTCAAAGAAACAATGTTACTTCCCGATAAATCTGAAATCCGTGCGTCGTTGTTCCCAGGAACACTTTATTCACATTAGACAAGAATTTTATGCCAGAATTTTTCGCGTTTATTGAATGTGCGTTTCGAAGAAATGCTTGTCCGATTGGTCTTGGGGGCGTCTGCTTCGTTATTGAATCAAACAGCTCAAATGCACTGCAAAGTCCTAATCATCGCTCTTCTAATCTCGTTATGAACTGAAATGAGTATTGATAAACGGAAGGTCGCTTTTAATGTTTTCAGCTCCGCAAGCGTCCAAGGCTTCTTAAACAAATTTGGTTTCTTTGGGTTCAAACAGTTCACAGTCAGTATGTGAAATTAAAATACATCTACTTCTATATATATATATATATATATAGGCGGGTCCCCCTTGACGCTTAGGTATAAACTGGATAAAATGTATTTCAATCCTGCTTAACACTGGATAAAGCTGCAAACTATGGTTTAGCCCCTCCCTTGATCATATCCAGGCTCCGTCATTGTTTTACAAATAATGCGCCAAGTATCTGTGAACAAAGAATAAATATACTAAGAGAAGTAAATAATAAAACCTGCCTAGCGAAATTGAACAGGACTCGCCAATATTTCCGTTAAAGGTTTCAAAGTTAACCAAGATAGCTCTATGCTTAGAAAAATAAATAAGGTACATACATATAATGGACATAGTGAGATAAAATAAAATGTTGTATATAGGCCTAACGTATTCAATTATATTATTTATTTATGCTACGAATTAATACACATAAAACTTACAGTAAACAAACAAAAAAAAAAAAGCCTACATATGGTTTCAAAGGCCAAGACAAGAAGTAGATTGAGGGTGTCTATCGATCACGAAAGTCACGAAAGTCCCGAAATGAGAAAACGGTCACGAAAGTCAAGAAATTTAGCTTTTGGGTCACGATTTTTTTAATCTGTACAAATATACGTGCAGACTGGAAAATTTTGTTCTCCAAAACATCAAAATTCACAACCAAAGATGTCTATGGTCGGCTTTAGACGCTACAAAATCGTTACCAAATCGCACGCATGAAAATTCGGCCCAATTCGCATCCAACTTCGCTCTTGAGAATGTTCCGAAATTTTATGGTTTGATAAAGGAAAGGTCACAAAAAAGTCACGAAATTTCATTTTGGAATTTTAGTAGACACCCTGTATGCCCTTTTCAGCGCTCCTCCCTCTACTTTTGGCTCCCTTTTGATCTATTGTGTATACTATGCTCCTTGTTCCTGTCTCTAGAGCAGCTAGAGAACGCGTTATTGGTATTTGCAGATAATTATGTAAATTGCACTTCGTTCAAAAATTCGCACACTATCTAGGGCCTTACATCGTGGTGGACTAAAGAGTAAATGTGTAGGGTAACAAGTAAAATAACACATTTACAGACAACGCAGTTCATATACCTAACCTCTCACAGAATGTCTAAAAAAATTTTAAACACTGTATTACGGAACTTGAAAATTTCTGTTAAAAAGTGTATTTTAATATCCGTAGTTCGCAACACAGGTTCCGCCTAATCAAGAGAATTTAACACATTTTGTTTTACCTTTAAATTCATGGGATCGTGAAATATTTCCGTTTAAAATAAATTTTCGTTTAATAAAGGGTCTGTTGAAGGCAATTTTTACTGTAATAAAAGTCTATATTAAAAACCCTTATGTTCTTGTTTAAAAGAAAATAAATCCACTTGAAATTACTTTTTATATCCAATTTTCTGCTGCCGTAACATTGTCCTCTCAAACGGCAATAATTTACAATATAGACTATAATACTGATACTTTAAATGGAATAAAGTGATTTGAGCAAGGAATAAAGGGGAAGAAGGGAAAGTTATCGAAAACATAGCTGAAGACAGTAGGGAATTTACGTTTGGAGACAGAGGTATGTATGAAAGCCACACAAATACTCTCATATTTAGAGCTCATTTTTGAAAAGGTTGTTCATTTCTTCCCGAAATACATTTTTCAACGGTTTCTTTGGGATGAACTCTGTTAAGTATGCAAAAAGAAAGCTACATCTAGGCTGTTTCATAGTTGCATATACTTTTTACCAGACTTGAAACTGCTATGAAAATATAAGAAGAAAGAAAAAAAAAAGTTGCTGAAGTTTGAGCTTTTGCTGTCGAACAAAATAGAAATGTCCTTTTCTGAAAACAAGCTTACTTACTTTGAAAGTATTACTTGTTTAGCATACACTTTGCAAAATATATTTTCATGTTGAATTGTTAACGTTTCTCAGCCTCAATCTATTGCTTCAGAAGATAACTTCTAGAAGATTTTTCGAGCCCATTTAGTTGTAGTGCGACACCTTTGTCTTATTTTTGTCCACCCCAGAAAAAAAATTATACCATTCAAATTATTAAAGAGGGCCTTTTACAAATTTCGACCACTTCGATCACTTGTAGTGCGACATCATCAAATTTGAATTTAACTAGCTCAGGAATTTTGTCCAACGAAGAAAACAATTGTACCATTTAAATTAACAAAAGAAGGCCATTTAAAAGTTTTGACCACTTCGATCACCTGTAGTGAGACATCTTCAAAATTGAATTTTAACTAGCTAACAAGGAACGGACATGAACGTGCCACCTGGACATCCGAATCAAACCTAGTCTTTTCTGTAAAGATATGTTCATGCACAAAAAATTAGGTACCATGGACAACGGAATAAGTCCCTGTGGTCCATTAACTCCGTTGGTATAAAGAAAATCGCAGTGAAATAGCTATTGCATCAACACTGTTCACTGGAAAATCATGGTTTACAGTTCATTCTCTTCAGCATGAAACAAGCTTTCCAGAGGTGCTATGTATTGGGACCCATAATGCATTTGAACGGGTGAGAAAATGTTGGGAAAATTCCCTCCAAAAATCCTTCCCATCAACTTTGGACCCATCTGGAGTGGCCTCGGGTGAAAGTAGACAATCTAAATGTATCTCGAAAAATACTATAGGGGATAAGAAATGTGTGTACCAAGTTTTGTATTGATAGACAGAATAGGTATGAGGGAGAAGTGTATATTGTTATACTTGTATACTTTTATTACTTCGATCACATGTAGTCCGACATTTTCAAATTCGAATTTTAACTGGCTCAGAATTTTGTCCATTTATATTCACCCAAGAAAAAAATGTACCATTCAAATAAACGAGGGAGGACCATTTAAATTTTCGGCCACTTCGATCACTTGTAGTGCGACATTTTCAAATTTGAATTTTAATTAGCTCAGAATTTTACCCAATTTCCTTACATTTTTGTACCATAAAAAATTGTACCATTCAAATTAACAAAAGAGGGCCATTTCAAAACTTTGGCCACTTCAATCACCAGTAATGTGACATCTTTAAATTCGAATTCTAACTACAGATTTGAAAATGTCTCACTACAGATAATTTCAGTGACCAAATTTTAAATGACCGTCCATAGTTTATTCCAATGGTACAGAATTTATTCTTGGTGGTACTAAAATGTTTAAAAATTCGACACAATTCTGAGCTAATTAAAATTCGAATTTTAAGATGTCGCACTACAGGTGATTGAAGTGGCCGAAATTTTTAAATGGACCTCCCTCGTTTATTTGAATAGTATAAATTATTTTCTTGGGTGGACAAAAAAGGACAAAAAAATTGAACAAAATTCTGAGCTAGTTAAAATTCAAGTTTTAAGACGCCGCACTACAGTGATCGATGAGGACAAATTTTGAAATGGCCCTCCCTCGTTTATTTGAATGGTGCAAATTTCTTTCTTGGGTGGACAAAAATTCGACAAAATTCTGAGCTAGTTAAAATTCGAATTTTAAGATGTCGCACTACAGGTGATTGAAGTGGCCGAAATTTTTAAATGGTCCTCCCTCGTTTATTTGAATGGTACAAATTATTTTCTTGGGTGGACAAAAAAGGACAAAAAAATTGGACAAAATTCTGAGCTAGTTAAAATTCGAATTTGAAGATGTCGCACTACAACTAAATGGACCCAGATTTTTCTTTTCGCATTCTTATACTGCCACAAGACCACACAATTTCAAATCCACACACACACACACAACAGTAACAACTTTAACTTCTGAGATGGATGACTTGGAAATTTTGTTGTGGGTGATTTGACACCGTTATTTATATCTTCTTTCAAAAACGTGACTGTCACGCATCATTGCCGGGAGGATGAATCACTCACCCTTTTGTTATTCTTTCACATGACCTTGGAAGATATTCTAAGCCGACAACAATCAACCATTTTAAGTTCTTGAGTCTAATTTATATTAGAAACTTGAAATTCCATTTATGAGGAAAGTTGTTGGACGTTAAAAATTATCAATTTGGTTTTTCCTTTAGATATGCATTTATATGCAGTAACGACATAAACATGCACTAACCTCCGAAATATGCAAATATATGCACTATAAAACTCTGTTATTTTACCCCAAAATACCTGAAACGAATTTCTGTTTAAAGAGCATATCAATATCACATCAGGAAAAAAACATGCAAATATGCAAAAATCCGAAGCCTAGTTATAATAGAAATGAGGGAACTGGTTTGCTATTTACCTTTCGTTGTGAAGTTTCAACCTGGTCCTGAAGAATATGTTCTAATATTCGCTGCAGCAAAATACTGCGATTTGGCTTTTCCATTGTACATGATCAGATACGATCTATCATTCATTTGTGCTTTTTTTTTTATTTCTTTCTAGTAAAGGTTAAGTAGAATGTTTAAGTGTTATCTAGGAAACTAAACATATAAGCAATAATTTATTACATGACATTTAACATATACTGAAGGTAATTGCAGAGTGTCATGTAATGATGACAGATATCACATATTTACATACCGTTGAAACACGACAACGACTCCCTACTTCTTATCTTTTAATATTTACTATTGACAGGTAATTAATAAGAAATAGACCCAATAACTTGTAAGGAATAGGTTCATATTCAGTTACCACATGAACAGAGATCTGTTGTAAGTCCTTGACCTTAAACGGGAGATGAAGAAGTATCGAGTATTGATTGATCATTATTATTATTATTATTATTATTATTATTATTATTATTATTATTATTATTATTATTATTATTATTATTATTATTATTATTATTATTATTATTATTATGGGTGTATATAACATGCTGTTCTAACTACTGTCGTCGCTTCTAAGGAGAGGGAGAGATAATATGCATTCTCATTATATTTCATTGGTTGAAGGTTCCATTTTTTAGCTATTGTGGGCAGGGACGTACGCAGGAGGTGGGTCCTGGGGGTCCGGATCCTTCCCCCCCGAAATTTAGACCTTCGTGTAAATTTAGAAATATTTTAGGGGCAATTTTAGGAATTTTAGTATAAAATACCCTCGTATTGAGTTTGGACCCCCCGAAATAAATTCCTGCGTACGCTACTGGCTGTGGAAGATATTTGAGGGAGTGCTCAGCACCCACATATTAAAGAAAAGAAATATAAGAAAAAAGAAAAGAAATTTTTCAATTTGCTGCATTGTACGAGGAGATATCAAAAAGTTTCGTACACCTACAAGGTGACAATTAACGAACCCCCCCCCCACCATGGACATGCATTTTATAATTAAACTAGCATGTTAACCATGGAAATTCTGGACTCGTTAGAACAACTCTTTCTTTCTACTTTTTGCAGATAAATCAATAAAGATGCAATGATTAATAAGCTTGAGGCATGGAGCATCATTAAGTGTCTCCATCTTCAGGGAAATTAGCAAAGGAGATCCATGAAAAGATGAAAGAAGTCTATGGGGATGAAAGTCCATTCTATGTGACGATATCCAAGTGGAAAGGGCAATTCCAAACAGGACGTATGACCACAGTGGACGTCTCTAGGTCTGGAAGACAATCTTTCACTGATGATCTCACCTTGACGGAACAGCTGGCAAAAATGTGTCACTAGGTTTCGACGACTACGTAAAGAAGAACTAATCCCATCATTGTGTCAGAGTTCTCCTAAGTTGATTTCTTCTACAGACCGCATGAACTTTTTCGACACCTCCTCGTATACATTGTCATTTCACAAAAAAATATGGGCTTAACTTTTCTTATATTTAGCTAACTTCATTTGCATTTTTTCTTTTTAAAATCTGTAAAGCTAAAAGTTAACATTGAGAATGGCGTGACAAAAATTAAGATAGAGGTTTAGAAATCTAGAACCTCCCTGGTTACGCCTCAGTACGTATTTTCATTCAAGAATATTTTTCACTGTGAAAAACATACACAAGAGAAAACCATTTTAATTCAAAAATACCTAACTGCATTTCAGGAGGGTCCATTTTCAAAACTTTTGGAAGAAAGCCTCCACTAAGGCCGGCCGCTAATTGACAGTAATGTGGCGCAGCCAATCTGAGGCAGAGAAGATACGGAAAGAGAGACAGAGTAGCTTATTGGATTTCCCGTACATTGAAAGTAGTTGAAGAAGAGGATTCGTGGTCATTTAAAAACGTACGATGAACAAAAAAAGAAAAAGGTTACCTAGAAAGAACATTCGCTGAGAATTTGTACTCTAGTCATGAGTTAACATTGAGTTTCACAAGTACTTTATAATTCAATCGATAGAAGTCTTCCTAAGCAACACCAAGAATGCAAACATTTCGTAGTATATAAAGTTTTATTCATTTTTTTAACAAGAAGCAAAGACTCCGGTATGCTAGTATTCACATTGGAATAAAGGAAATATTCTGTAATACATATAATCTTGATATGATTTCTCAAACGGGGGGAGGAGCATTCAGATGTGTGTTTGGTGCACACAAAGGTCTGAGAAAGCATATATGAGAATTTTAAGACAAATTGAATTCAAATTATGCCAAATATTACATATTTATAAAAATACATATAACAATAAAAAATACATATAAAAATACATATTCATAAAAATATATGGGGACCCACATGAGCATTGGGGGTCCGGGCCCCTGGCCCACCAGAATCGGTGCCCTTGTTAACTAGTATGATTTACGTTATAGGTAGCCTAAATTCATGTTACAAATATCGCCAATTAATATCAATGTAAATTAATTTACTTTGGGCACCAAATGAATTACACTAAAAATAGGTATAAAAAAAAAAAATCAATCAGAAGAATTGCGGTGTTAAACCGCTGAAAAAGTATTCTCTTTATATTAATGATATAGAGATGCATGATTATAGTTTCTACTTACGTTTAGAGTCGCGGTAGCTTAGTGGTAGAGCGTTCACCTGCGGTGTGTGGCGTCCTTGGTTCGATCCCTGCACGCACTAAGTGGACTGTGTGGTGGACAAACACCGTGTGTGTGTGTTTTCTTTGGGTTCTCCCATTTCCTCCTACTTTATTCATTCCACCATTGCATTCATTTCTCATAATCACCATCTCCTTTAGCCTAGCCGCATAATCATGTGACGTAAAACTGAAATATTACATTTCATTTATTTTCTACTTGCCTTTGTCATACAGTTAACCCTGACATTTTGAATAAAGTATTTTGTCAACCATACACTACGATTACATTTTTTGAGGTGACGGAGCGGTGATATAATGGTGTTCGAAACATTCTCCATGAAACAAATTTTTGAACAGACTCACCTTAAGCTTTCGTGGGATTGAGCTTTCCACAGATGGATTTTTTTTCCTGAACACTAGTACAAAGTTATTACATGAATGCAGTAGGCCTACTTACATTACTTGATATTACTGTTTTCTGCAGCAGAAGGATGATTATAACAATTAACATTTGCGTATTTATTAAATTGATTAAATGAGTGTTTTGCGTGAAATGAAGGCATATTTAAACAGTGGAGATAGGAAGAAATCGGTTCAATCTGCAACGGAAGCTCATATGGTTTGCTTTCCACGTCTCATATAGCCTCCCTGATGAATGGGGCGCTAAATTAAAATCTAAATCTTATTCTGTAAAGTAAAAGGTAAAACTGTTTGTACCGGGTCGATTTTTTATAGTTACTTTCAAATATTCGTACCTTAAGCTCTAATTGGCCTAGACACATGAAACAAGAAGCAGAATATGGAGAGTATTAACTAATCTGTAAAAGAAATAGCGTTATTAACATACAGGGTGTCCCAAAAGTAATGGTGAAAAATGAAACCACAGATTCCTGGCACCAAAACAAGCAAAAAAAGTTTATGACATAGTCCAGAAGAGGACAGGGGCGGAGCTAGACAGGTTCGAATGTGGAGGAAAAGGAACTTCACATCTGCCTATCGGGATAATGATAGGAGCTGGATAGGCCACAGTGGCCCTATAACTTGACCTCCCAAATCACTGGATTTGAATCCTCTTCATTTTTGTGTTTGGGGACACCTCAAAATCGTTGTTTACAACTTTCCTATTGACGCACTTACAAAACCGCATTGAAGATGCTTGTGAACAGTTCCGCAACATACCGGGAGTGGTGGAAAGGAAACTCGCTGCAGCTATGATTGGCACGTTGCATAAATGTGGGAGGACAGCACTTTGCACACCTTCTGTAACTGCGTTTATTGTTAGCATGTATGACCTAGTAGTTTGTATTGCTACTCTGTGTCAGACACTACGTTACAAGTACAGTAGGTCGTTATACATTTTGCCTATTATTTCATAACATTTCACGATTAGTTTCACTTGTTCTTATTTCTACTAGAGATGAGCAAATGCAAGAACAAGACCAAGACCCGGGTGGTCTTGGTCTTGGTCTTGGTCTTGCACATGCGGTCTTGGTCTTGGTCTTGCACTGGAACCCTCGGTCTTGGTCTTGGTCTTGGTCTTGCACACTTAGTCTTGGTCTTGGTCTTGGTCTTGCACACCCAGTCTTGGTCTTGCTTGCAAGAGTCTTGCAAGTTTTGCTTTTAAGAAATCTATGATTTTCATAAGTAAATTTTACTCTGGATATAAGGGATAATAAATCCTACATTGCGCCAACAGTGAGGGAAATACAATGTATGTTTCTAAATGTAATATATTTTACTTTCGTGTAAGTGTGATGATACTGTACAACATAGGCGATGACCTTTACTTTTTTATTCAATGGGTGATCACGCTTCACTACTTATAAGATAAATCACAACATTTCGTAATATTTTTATATGTTTTAACAGATCCAATACTCCACTGGTTCCCAAACTGGGAAGGCTACCCCTGACAGTGAGACGCATGAAAGAAAACCAAGACGGCACAGATTACTGAAATACCATAAATTGCAAAATTATTTTTACACTCTAAAGGCGTCAGATTTTTTTCTTTCCAACCACGATTAGCTCATCTTTGTATTGAACAAACTCCCAATTAAATATTGAAATTTTGTTTTACTGATTCTAATATGTACTGTATGGGGCAGAAACAAGGACATTACGCAAAAACGATGAAACAGTTAGACTTTCGAAATGTGGACATGGAGAAAAAAGGAGAGAATCAGCTGGGTTGAACGGAAAACGAATGCGAAGGTTTTAGAAATAGTAGCAGTAGGGGAGAAAAGAAGAATTTTAGATGTAATGAAGAGGAGGACATTGGCTGAGGAGGAACTGTATTATGAGGGACGTGCTAGAGGGAGGGGGCGAAGGAGATTGTAGTTGAAGAAAGTTATTAAGACAGAATATTGCTACGTTAAGACGAAGAGACTAGCTGAGAACCACAGTCATCGAAGCTTCTCAGCTGCAGCAAGTGACCTGCTAATAATGGCAGAATAGCTATTATTATGACGATGATGATATGTTTTGCAATATTGACCAAAATAGAGAGAAAAAATTAAAAAATAATAATTAAACCTCTTAATATTTTAGAATATGAAATGAAATTAAATTTGTGAGTTTTACGTCCCACGTTTCTGCCGGTTAGGCTAAAGGAGACGGTGATAATGAAAAATGAATGAAAATGGTGGAATGAAGAAAGTGGGAGGAAACGGGAGAACCCCGAAAATAATCCACGCACACGGTTTTTGCCCACCACAAAGTTCACTTGGCGGGGGCTGGGATCAAACGCGGGACCCCAAACACCCGAGCTGAACGCTCTACCACTGAGCCACCGCGGCCCCAATAGTTTAGAATAATTTGAGTGAAAACTGAAACGACTCAACTGTCTATGTCTTTTGTGTAAACTCAATTTATATAAATACTTTTGACCTACATTAGAAATACATAATAACGGCTTCAAACTTCAAGTTATTTGAAATAAGTACGAAATTACTCTCAGTTGTGAATATAGATTATTTATTGTTGTATAATGTTATATTGTTGAATCCTAGATATGCCGTATACCTAAGGGGGCTATAAGTTATATTGATAAACAATTATTCAACGTATAAGCATCCACCTATGAAATCAAACTTGCGGTCACATGCGCTAAGTTTTTGTCAATGTCATGAAAATGTTATTTCAATATTAATTTTATAAGTACACATTAAAAATTTCCAACGGATGCTTGAACCTCAGAGCCAAGGCCATACCCATGTAGTCGGCACCTATTGTATACGGAATTGCCGATGTTCAATACTACATTTCTTTAGTTTTGGAAGAAAAACACCACTAATGTTTTGAAATGAAATGAAATATCTACTTTAACGTCCCACGATTATTACACTGAGGCTAAGGGAAACAGTGATCATGAGAAATGGTGGAATGAAGAAAGTACGAGGAAACGGGAAAACCCACGCTCAGGGTGTTTGTTCACCAAAGAAGCTCACATAGCGCAAGCTGCAATCGAACCAAGACCCCATGTACCAGAGGTGCACGCTCTGCCACTGAGCTACCGTGTCCATAACATGCTCTAGTTTATTTTTGCTTATCCACTTCTTATGGACACAACTATTCTTCGTATGATTTCCCAAAATCCAATCATGGGCCGTTGTGAATGATCAAATGATGACCAAAGTAAATCAGACACTGAAGTTATTATTGCTTGTAACAATTCATAGAATTATGCTGTTGGTCGTCTCGTGAACAACCGATTCAAAAAATGACATACTGTAGCTATATGTTACAGGAGCAGATCGACTCACATGGATTGCATAAACTACTAGGAACACATTCACTCCGGCGGTATTTTTACTGGAGCCAAGAAGTTCACGTGAAAGATGTAATGATTTTCCCCCTTCCTTTTTACATTCTATAAAAAATCAAGTAGTACCTTACTTGTGCAAGACTCTTGCGCAAGAGTCTTGGTCTTGGTCTTGGTCTTGCAGGTATGGTCTTGGTCTTGGTCTTGGTCTTGCAGGTATGGTCTTGGTCTTGGTCTTGCATCGGGATTCCTGGTCTTGGTCTTGGTCTTGGTCTTGGTCTTGCATGCAAGACTCTTGCAAAAACTGCAAGACCAAGACTCTTGCGCTCATCACTAATTTCTACCCTCTCTATGTAAGTTTATATCTGGTATACCACTTTCCATTTCCCTCTGAGATTATACAACCATGCTAAGTGATCTTTCTTTTGACTCTCATTGTAGATGTGCGTGCAATTGTGTCATGGATAACAACTTCTTTCTGTATGGTATGGTTTCTGTCTTTACTGCGCCGTTTTATTACCCCTGCTGAACAGACATTCGTTGAATTCCTACATGACGTAGGGACAATCTCTGGTTTAGTTACGTAAAATGCAATTAACGGGTCAAGCCGATATGATTTTCATGTATTTCTGAACTCCTCCCTAGCTTCTATCATTATTCCGGTAGACAGGTGTGAAGTTCTTTCCCCTTATATTCGAACCTTTCTAGCACCGCCCCTGTCCATTTCCGGAATATATGTTATATAAATGTTTTTGCTTGTTTTGGCGCCAGAAATCTGTGGCTTCACTATTCACCATTACTTTTGGGACACCCTGTATTTAAAAAATGTATTACACATACTTATGTGAAACTAATAAAGAAAAATTTCTATGTATTGTTCCGAGCGATCCGAGGTCTGACCAAATACAGATGAAGTTACACTCTTCCCCCTCAACTATTTTTATCATATTTATATTTAGAGGAGATAATATATTCAAAAACTCACTTCGGCTTCCTCTATACTCATTGTTCCGAGGTAACCATTTTCAGTTGGTCGCCGAAATCACTTTTGGACAAGCATACGAGAACTAGATAATAGATACCGCCTCCACCAGGAATAGAACGCGGTCTATCCGCTTGGTAGCTAAATTCATTATGGAATACACCACTGCTGCCCTCAATGCATAAAAGATACTGTTTCAGTTTTAAGAACAGAAGTAGGCTATGTAGATGAGTAAAAGTTTAAAGCAGCGTTTCCCAACCTTTTTCAACTTGCGGCACACTACGGGTTACTTGGATTCTCGCGGCACACTTATAGATATTATTATTTGCAAATATAAAACACAGTGGTATTTTTCTGCGATTATTGATCTCCTCAGAGAGAAGAAAGCTCTATCACTGGTTTTCCCCGTGGTAAATCATTATACTTATTTTTCATTCTAATTTAAAAATAGAAAACAATTACAATGAAATATTTGACTCAGGTTTTTAAAAATACGCTTTCTTTTTAAAAACTGTATCCAATCTTTTACTAAGAAGGAAGATCACTAAATAACGAACGAACAAACAAATCTATTTTACTTTTAAACATTAATGTAGGTAATTCGTGGAAAGGATTGAATGATATTTTAAATTTTCAAGTTACGAAATAGTCTGCAACAATAAAGAAGCAATAATGGTCATAACAATGATAACAAATACTTTTTTCAACATTAGAAATGTACAGAACAGTAACACGGTATGAAACTTAAAATTGTAGATTCATAGTAATGTGAAATAGAAATATGCATTTTCCCCTACGTTTGGCAATTTGATTGCTATGAAACTAATAATTTTGTTTCGATTCCTTGCGGCACACCAGCAGCCCATTCACGGCACACCGGTTGGGGAACGCTGATTTAAAGATTTAAAACGAACATACCGAACAGTGAGAATAATTCTTGTACTCTAATTTGTCGTGTACTTTGAAAGTGAACTACAGAAACAGAATGAAGACGCTTCTTGACAATGTTGTCATCCATCATCGTATTGTTTTGTATATGGACATTATTCTATTCGAATGTTTGCATTAGCTTCGTGTGTGCAATATAATATATGAGAACGTTCCCTATACTTATATTAGCTTTATATGAAACTATAATGTTAACACTCTCTATTTCGAAATGACAGAAGAATTCATAAAAAGCACATGACACCAAGCGTCATTAATGTAGGTGATTAATGAATGTGTTAGAACTTTATCAAAAAGAGAAAACTAATCGTTATGGGTTTTAGGTGAAACTCTACCTCACGAATGACAATAGGAGTCTTTTTTTTTTTTTTTTTTTTTTTTTTTACTATATACCTCATTAGTCAGAAATATTTTAAGCTTCATTTATTCTCTTCTTTTGCAACAAACACAATAGAGAAGTAATGTAAGTATGTCTACTGTAAGTAGCTCCTTGGTAATATACAGTGAACAGTTGTCGCAAAGCTCAAACTCTCTGGGTTTTATGCAGTGACGTTTTGATGTCTGATTAACGCCATACTACGGGATTGACTAACGGATGGTTATCATAATTGTATTCAGAGTCTCTGATTAGGACGTAGTATTTGACGAAGTTAATCACATGTGACTAATTAATCTAGAGCAGAGGCAAATCTTTTACCCACGGTTTAACGTGCGACACATTTCGTATTTCGTATTTAATATATTTTCATTTTTACAGGCTACGCATGCGCTCATCTACTTTTTCGTAGTTGCCACATTTATTTTTCTCACCCGATGCATTGGGGACGGGTTATATAAGTTAATCATACCCAAATCATCATTTTGTTGTACTCAAAGTAGACTCTGAATAGCATAACGTGCATCTCCCTTAGTAAATTGTTAGTATGAGTACTAACTAGTCTGAGACTAACCCTAGATTAATGAATTCTCTCTGAATACCGCCCTCTGTTGCTATCTGTTGCAAGGGCATATTTATCATACAGAAACAGTCTCCTGAAAAATTTAGAAAACTGGACATTTGTGCTCTCAAGACTCGATTTGTAAGTTTTGTATTTGCAAACAAAAAGAAGGATCTTATATACATTACATATAATAATAGAATACACGGCAGCCTTTGCAGTACGTGATATAAGAAACATACCAAGATAGATGTTCAATATGATATGTTTCCAAGTTACAGAACGACCTCACGCAATGAAAAAAAAAAAAAAAAACAGACATAATTGCGCGTAATAATATACTACAATTGTTTGTGTATAGAAATAGAAGTACTAAACCAATACTAAACATTTTCCTGGACTGACATAGTAATAACACGGAAAATTCTTTTGATGTACACATCATGTTCCACCAGTCTTATTCGAATCCCTAAATATTTCTTGACGTGGTCAGTTTGTTGATTTTATGAGATTATCGATTCAACACTTCTCCGTATAGATTGATCTTATGTTTGTGTAGGTAATACAAACTCACACTACTGTTATTTTAAGGGAGAGATCGAAATGAACATTTCTGTATACGTATATTAAATAATAAAACACGTCTTGCTTCTTAAGTGAGACATCTTTATTGACACAACATTATTTTATTCAAAATTCTAGGGCGGTATTTAGATAGAATTGGTTAATCGAAGGTTAGTCATTGATTAGTTGGTAAGCATACTAACTCTTTACTAAGGAAGGTGTACTTCTTGGTATTCAGAGTCTACTTTGAGCACAACTAAAATGATGATTTGGGTATGATTAACTTACAGAACCCCAATGCATAGGTGAGTAAAATAAATGTGGCAACTACGGAAAAGTAGATGAGCGCATACGTAGTCTGTAAAAATGAAAACACATGAATTACGAAATACGAAATGTTGTGTCGCACGCTAAACCGTGGGTAAAAGATTAGTCTCTGCTCTGGATTAATTAGTCGCATGTTATTAACTTCCTCCAATACTACGTCCTAATCAGAGACTCTGAATACAATTTTGATAACCATGCGTTAGTCAACGCCGTAGTAAAGTTTTAATCAGACGTCAAAACGACTCTGCATAAGCAGAGCCGTAGCTAAGGGGGGGCCAGCGGGGCGCCCGCCCCGGGCGCTGATGCAAGGGGGCGCCGAACGAGCAAGGAGAAAGAAAAAGTGGTGTTGGACATGAGTAAAAGACGAGTCGCCCCCAGAGAGTATTGGCGCCCTATTCGATCAATATTGTTGCCGGTTATCAATGAAATACGTAGATTTCTTAAAAATTTTCTTGCTCGCTTCGCTCGCAATCCACTGCCGAGTAATGACTTATAGTGTGCGCAGGAGCATTTTCAAAATTAGAAACGAGCGAAGTCGTGTTCGTGTTTTGACAGTGATGAGTTTGCTTAGTTCAAAACGTTTTTCTACCCAATCGGATTAATCTCAACGCACAATGGGGCCAAAGCACTGAATTCTTGGCAAAAATAATAATTCGCAATATGAAGCAGAAAATTGAAAGAAAACCAATTATTTCGGTATGTGCAGTGGTTACAATAATGTTATTTTGACATTATTTCATCAAAAACAGAGTTTTACATCATAAAAGGAAATATTCCTTATATTCGCTCCTAAATTGTTTAACAGATTATATGATTGGCATAAACAAACGCATGGGTAATATGCTTTGATTTGGCAATTCACTATTGGCTTACATTCTTGCGCATGAAAGGAAAAGTGTACTTATTCATTTACAACTGAAGAGTAATAAAATTGAAGAGAAGTTCTTGCTTCTCAAAATTATTTCAAAGTTGTGGAGGATTTGTTATGACAATGAAGATGCAAGGACGCTTCAATACATAAAAATTATCTCATCACAAGTTCTCGATATGAATATATTATCAGATATATTAAACATATGCCGCCTTATGCAGAGTCGTTTTGACGTATGATTAGCGTCATACTAAAAGCCTGACTACTGAAGGAAACATGTTAGTCGAACTCTTGAGTATGACACTAATCAAGCGTCAGAACGACTCTGAATAAGGCCAATTATGATTTACAAGCATCAGTAACCTGTTCAAGTTGTTTCATATATTGCATCGTGTATTACGTGAGCTCATTTCAGAGCTTGATCGGAACACTCTTAGTTGGAGCAAGCGGAGGTTCATTACAGTTGATTCCAATGTCACTTCTGTGCACGCATCACAAAAAACACAATAGTGAATTGATCAACACCATTTTTAATATGGTTCTACCTTATAGGCCATAGATGGTTTAGCATTGGTGTTTCAAAATGTCGCCACCATTAATCAAATACGTTTGACTAGAGTTTAGTTCTGTTAGTGAATGCCAGAGAAGTATGACTAGATGTTAGAAACAAGATGGGTCCTGGGGGCGAAGCCCCCAACGAGATCTGGGTTCAAAATTCTAGAATCGACCTATATTCAACTTTGTCACTGCGTGCATGGGGATCACACGTCTAATAACCTAACACTTGCTCTCACATTTATCCCAGCTCAATTCAAAAGCAGCATTGCATCCAGAATGCGGTTTTCCTAAAATATTTTCATGCGCTAAATTTCTCAAAAGTGCAAATATGTGCAGGTTTTCTCTTTGCATACAGTAAGAACAATGTTTCCGCTACGACATATTAAAAAATTACAGACATATTATGCCATATTTTCTACTAAAATGCCATTCTATCGCTTGACCATAGTTATATGCTTTCAGTACCACAACATTTTCCAAATATGATATTTAGTAGGGGATTATCATAGGGATATGATAAATATTAGCATCATTTCAAATATGATTATTGACTACACATCACATCAACATTTTAAATATACAAAATGATACATACATGTTGGCCGTGTCACCATGTTTACCAGCCACTGAATATCTACACGCAATGTAGGAATAGTTGCATTCAAAGTCAATTTCCTATTTTCTGTCACTAAGCAGCGCCTCTCCGGCTTCGGCGGAGAACCAAATTTACACGTCCCATGAGTTCATTGTAAACTGCTATAACTTCTTTTCCTGTATACTATCTTATGTGTACACTATTATGGTTTCATTATAACAAATTATGTCGAGTCAATCTTTAACTTCATTTTTCGAGTTTTTGCTAAGAATTGCCTGAGAGATCTTAAGTTGACAAAACGAGAGCACCACATAATATGACGTCACGCCTGGCCCCATTGTGTGACGGTGAGAATGAAGGTATGAAAGTGAGAAGAGTGAAGAGACACATTCAAGCTGCTGTATGTGCGGGAATGTTAAAAATAAAGGTAAACGAGGGGAACAATAATATTTTCGAACTTCAAACAGTTGTAGGATAGGGGCTTAAGGGGTCAGAAATTAGCCCAACGAAGTTCGACTTTTTCAGACACTTATCACTACCAATGATTTATTTTTAAATTCCATTGACATATCAAATGCTTCCAATTTGGAGGAATTTATTTGGGTTATTTTTCATCAACTTTTTGTATCGCCAGCATATTATTTTGTGCATACTGCGTGCTAAGCGAAAAAGCCTTAACTTCATATCACATACTTTCGAGAAAATAAGCAAAACGTGTTTTGGCTTAGGTTGTATGTTCAGATTTGTTGTATTTCAGTAAAACTTTATTAAATATATATTCACGATCTAAAATTTGTGTGGTAATACAGTTAAATATCTTTGCTTATGAATTGCCCCTTAAGGTCTTTTTGCTTACTTTCAGTTACAGTTTTGAACATAAGGTAAACACTCATGACGTTATTACCCCCCTACCTATTGGTCAAATCACGTCAATTTCATCCACATTTTTCGAACATCGAGACATTGGTATGGGAATGTTCGTAGTACAATACGAACATTCTCATACCAATATCTCGATTTTCGAAAAATGTGGAGCTAAGGTCTTTTCGCTTAGGACGGCAGCATACGTGTCTAATTGTGTGATGTTTTTATCTATCTACATACATACAAAACATAAGTACACACATTCTTTATATATGTACGCGTTAGAGTACTTTAATATGTTAATTAATAATAAGTACCTTAAATTCGGAACTTTCATTCATTAAGAAATTAAGTAATTACTATAATTTCAGACATATTTAGTAGCCAAAGTATATTTTGGATTTCAAGTACAAACATTGAACATATTCTTCAGCTCCATCGATCAATATTTAAAAATTCATAAAGAAGGCTCCTTCTGAATTTCCATTACATTTCACAAAATATATTTTACCGTTAAAAGATCGAAATTAAAATGCTATTGATGTGGTCACATACAGAATAAAATTAAAAAGTTTACAATTATTAGGGTCTACTGTCACCCATTTTGAACAATTTAAAAGCACATAGTTTTTAATGTATTGAAATTTCATTTCTTATCGATAGTATGAGACGTTGTAAATAGTAGTAACTTTCCATAACTGTTCTCCCAGTGAATTTGTAGACAACCAAAGGTAATATTGTCAAGTTTAACAAAAAGCCCAAAATAAGACTGTTGAAAACAGCTCTTATTTGAAAAAGGATACATAATGATCGTTTTTGGTTTTTGCAATGGCAATGCCTTTCCAAGAAGATTAATAAAAATTCAGCGTAGCATAACAACAAAAACTGCTTTTCTTTATATATATATATATATATATATATATATATATATATATATATATATATATATATATATATATATATATATATATATATATATATATATATAATTATTGGTAAGGTGAGTGTAGGGGGCGCCGAAATCTCTAGCTACGGCTCTGTGCATAAGGCCCCTATTGTTTATTGTGATTCTAAAGTCGCCAAATATCGAAACAATTAAGTATATTTGGCTGATTTAAAGCATATTGTATGTCTTTTAATAATGATTAGTAACTTGCAAAATCAAACAATTTCTTTTCAATGTATGCTGGAAACAGCTGCTCTGTTCGGTAATGTAACAGAGCTGTTATTAACGTATTTGAGGTAACTGATACATGGTAATATACTGTATGTTCCTCTTCAGGTTCTACAAGATATCTGTATTGTTTATATAGATTCCTTAAGGTACCCTGAGGGAAGAAAGTTCGCGAATAATACAATAGAGTCCCGGAAACTCGGCCTAATGTGGCCGAGTTTGTGAAATTGCCGGGTTATCGAGAGTGGGGTTAAAACAGAATAAGTACGAGTGTTTCCTCAGAAAATACAGTACTGTACTTGTATCTATTTGTTGCTTGAGAATACAACAGAGAATAAACTATCCAATTATCTTTAAACAAAGGAAAAGTATGTACTTTATGAAGGCTTAGAGCCTTTACTATACCTATACAGCTCACAGATGACGAGAAGAACCCTAAAACAGGGGCAGCGGGGAAAGGTCAACGACACGATCAAGTCCATTTTCGGTTTTTGAGGTGTGGTCTATACCTAGATGTCGTCTGCCACTCCGGGTAAAGTTATATGTGTGCTATTCTGTGGTGTCATTTGAAACCCCCGTGCGAAAAGTGGGCGAGCCCATACCTACGTCACACTACTTCTGCTAGGGTTCTTCTCGTCATCTGTGAGCTGTACATGAAAATGAAAATTAATGAATACACACTGTACAGTAATTTACCTGATAAGATAGGCCTCAGAAAAATACTTTACAAAGGCATAAAGCTATCTATAATGAAAATTAACCAGCGCGCGGTGTTTTTTCGCCTTGCAAGGTGTGGCCGGGCTGAGTTACACGGACTACCTGCCGGGTTATCGAGTGCCGAGTTTTAGGGACTCTACTGGACATCTGGTGAACGTGGAAGCCATAATCTTGATGCGATGCGAACTAAATGTTATGTTTAAGATTTGCACCTTCCTTCTTGATCGTTGATATGGCAACAGTGCTTCTCATGTGAATTGCCACGCTATTGTCAAATGACTGCTCACGGTGGAAGGAGAATAAAATATATGCGTTGACCAGTTCATTGCCTCGCCTTTCCGTGAATAAGAATGAACAAGAACAGGAACAACAATGTTTTATCAAAGAAAGGCAAGAACAAATATTCTTCGGAAATCTCCTATATGGAGGATAAGCACTTTCCACAATGAGGTCGAAAACGACTTCAATATTGATATATTTAGCATGTCGGAAAGTGTGTACAAAAGAACAATTAAACAGGCATGTTTTGAAAACGGCATATAAAGAGTACATATGCTAAAGACAATATGAATGTGTATTTTTAAATTGTCTATTTTGTAATGTGTATTTCTTTTAGTTATTTGTATATCTCACTGTTTTGTATTAATATGTACGTATTTCGTTGTCAAAGACAACACAATAATTAGGCCTAGAGCCTGTTGTGTTGTGCTTGAACTAAAATAAATAAAATAAAATAAAATAAAGATGATGGTGAACAAGAATGGTGAATAGCAGTGACTTCACTTTGGAGTAACAATTATTGGCTCGTGTGTGAATCCCTGAACGGAAGCACAACAACGAAAATATTCCGCAAGTAATGGACAGGTTTCATAAATGGAACGGTATAGAACCACCAAGTCGTCAGACTTTGATCACATAGGAGAAAAAAAGCTTTTCGCGTGGGAAGTGTATCAGATATCCCTTGTTCCGGTCGCCCACCAACCCGAAAGGAGTCGTGTGCAAAAGGTAGTGCATTAGTAATTAGAGATGCAAGGGCTCGAAAAAAAAACGGCTTTTTTTGGGAAAAAACTCGGTTTTTTCTGCTTCGCTTTTTTGCTTGGGAAATTTTGGGCTTTTTTGAAAATTTTGCTTTAAACTGATAATGCAGACTTTGTTTCGCTTCTCTACAGCAAAAAATCTCATTTAATTAGTGGTTGATGCAGATAATAATATGAAACCTCGAAAATAAACCATGAATTTCAAAAAGATTTTTTTAAAATTAACATTTTTAAATTATGAATTCCAAAGGATTAACCAATATATGTAATACAATTTTAGCCTCTTATATACAATAAGTACTTAAAAAATGATACACAAATAACTAGCAAAATTGTATGTAGTATTTTTACTTCAAAATACCACACACCCTCTTTTTGAAGCAAAATAAAGAAAAAACATGAGAGAAATATGCACATCAACAGCTTCGTTTCGGGTAGCTCTGTACATTCTTGAAATTTTTAAGTTAAGTTTTAACTTTTATATACATTGTATGAATATTTCGAACACATTTTTCACTTATTGATCACAAACGTAATAATCTGTTACCACCTATCAGGTGCTTCGGATCTGCAAAATCGGCACTGACTGTTACTTAAGCTTGTTCAGAATCGGGAAAGTACCGAATTTTCTGTTTATGGATCACATACGTAATAGACGGTTCATCTGAGAGTATGGTTTCCTAGGCTGTAGAATATATAACAACCATCACGGTTTACCCAGTTCTGAAGGTTTCTGAATTTTTAACAAGAAAATTCAACATATCGTTCCGAAACTTTTTTTTTTTTTTACCAAAAAGAAAAACTATGGAATACATTGAAAAAGAGTGGAAGAATTAATCACTGTTCCAATTCACAAGAAAGGAGACAAAATTGATTGTAATAATTATTGAGGCATTTCTCAACATTCTATTAATAAGATTGACCCCATACGCAGATGAAATTATTGCAGATTATCAGTGTATATTTAGTCGAAATCGATCAGATATTTACCATTCGACAAATACTCGAAATCGATTGTTTATTGATTTTAGAAAGGCTTACAACTCGGTTAGGGGGAAACATTGTACAACATTCGTACAGAATTTGGAATACCGAAAAAGCTAGATTTACTAAGTGTTTAAATGAAACCCAGAGTAAAGTCCGAGTAGAAAAATGCGAGCTTCCACGTCGAGATTGGCCTGAAACAAGGATATGCGTTATTGCCGTTATTGTTCCGGAGTACCCTTTAAGAAAAATCAAAGATAGGAACCAGGGCCTAGAGTTGAATAGTGTTCACCAGGTTATGGTGTATGCTGATGATGTAAATCTAATAGAACAATCGAAAGAAATGCAGAGGATTTATTAAACGCTTGCAGGGATATGAGTAAATGCAGAGAAATCTAAATACAAGGAAGTTCACAAGGATCGTAATATGGCAAATTTTGAGTGCGTTTAAATATCAATTAATACTTTCGACACAGTGGATACTTTCAAATATCTTGAATCAGTATTACCAGACCAAAATCATACCCACAAAGAAATTAAATGTCGACTGAAATCAGGAAATTCTTGTTATTATTCAGTTCAAAACATTTTGTTGTCGCGAATTCTGTCAAGGAATTTAAAGCTTAAAATATATAAAATGATAATCATGCCTGTTATGTTTTATGGTTGTGAAACATGATCGTTTACGCTGAGGGAAGAACGCAGACTGAAATTATTTGAGAATAAAATTCTGAGACGAATATTTGGACCCAAGAGGAACGGGAATGGGGAATGGCGGAAACTTCATAAGGAGGAACTACATAATTTATACGGTTTACCAAATATCGTTAGAGTAATCAAGTCTAGGAGGCTCAGGTGGGTAGGTCATGAAGACAGAATGGAAGAAAGTAGGAACGCTTTCAAAGTTTTAACTGGAAATCCAATCGGGAAACGTCCATTAGGAAAACCTAGGCCCAGATGGGAGGAGATGGGAGGATGGATTTAACAGAAATAGGAATACAGAGTAGAAATTGGATTGAATTGGATAAGGACAGAAGTCAATGGAGAGCTTATGTGGTCATAGAGAAAGAGAGAGAGAGAATACATTTAAGTTAAGCACAACAAACCTGAGTGAGTGGTTAGCTTTTGCGCTTCTATCGTGAAGTCCGGGATTCAACCCCGCATTCGACCATTTTGACAAACGTTTTCTTAATCCCATCTGTGAATGTAGAGATAGTGCGTGTACTGTGTGTCCTGGCCGACTTCCTTTCTAATCGTTTTTAAATCTTTGTTATTACTAATTACCAGCAGTGATGGATTTGTAAAGAGGGTTAGGGGTGGGGATGTCTTTCGGATTGAAGCCTCTACCCTGAAATTACGGAATTTCTAAAACAAACTAAATATTAGTTTTGCCTTTACTCATAAACTTCAAGCTGTCCTCAAATAAAAAAAAGGAATTTTTAGAAAAACTAAGAATTAATTAAAAAAACCTCCCAAAATACTTTTCTAAATCCGCCACTGATTATCAGTATAAAGTGGTCTTCAAGGTTGTATCTGAAAGATTATAGCTGAATATAGAAATGAAACGAAATATTTGTTATGCCTGTACTCATAAACTTAAGCTCCTCTTAAATAAAAGTTAGGAATTTTTAGAAAAACCAAACATTATTCAGAAAAAAACCTCCCAAATATTTTTCTAAATCCGATACTGATTATTTCTATCAAATGGTATTCAAGGTTGTGTCCGGAAGATTATTGTTAAATCATTGCACAGCTACAGTATAACGGAAATGTGGAAGTACGCTCTGATGGATATATTGAAAAACATAAGTTTAATTATGTGCTAGAAGCTATTGTTCTAAGTTCCAAGATATGAGACACGGATGACTAAAGTCTTTGGCGCGGGAGATCCGGGTTCGATTCCCGGCGGGAGCTCATGTGGTTCGGATTCCACGTTAATCAGTAGGTCCACGTCTCATATAGCCTCGCTGCTGAACGGGACGATAAACTCAAAATCAATCAATCAACGGATGACTAAAAAGAAATGATCTAGAGAAGAAAAAAATGTGGATGATTCAGAAGTTAAAATAAAGTTAAACAGCTTCTAAAATTGCCCTCAAATACTACGTACTTTATGTTTACTTTAATTCGTAAACCATGTGCTCCATCCATCATGATGTTGAATTCCAGAGCGAAATATGGCATTCAGGTGATGAAATCTTATTTAACTTTAGAGTATACTATAAGAAAGCTATTTAAACAGAAAAATCATGAAAATGAAAAAAGCCAAAATTTCCAAAATTCTCGTTTTTTCCCAAAAAAGCCGGCTTTTTATGTGCAAAAAACCATCGATTCAAAAAAGCCGGCTTTTTTGCATCTCTATTAGTAATGCATTCACCCTCCAAGTCAACTACAAAGCGTTCTGGAGCGCTTGGAATTGCAAGGAGCACAATGCAGCTCCACATGAAAATGGACTTAGACCTGCATGCATTCTGGCCAATGGCCATCAATGAACTAATCGACGATTATTTAAACTGTCGCAGGTAGCGTACAGGATTTTCTTGGAAGCCTTTCCCATCATTCCTGCGCGGAAGTGCGTCCTTTTCCCTGATTAATGTGCCCTATTATTAGTAGTTCACGGGATAGTAATGTTTTCATATGGGTAAAGGAAAATCCATATATTTTCTACATCAAGAAATTGAGAACAATATTTATGTATATGAAATCTTTCCGTTTAATGTCCCACAATTATGCCCTTTAGGCAAAGGGAGACAAATGATTAAGGTGAGTCAATTATGATGGAATAATTGGTAGAATGATAATGTGAGAGAAAACAGGAGTGCCCTGAGAAACCCCATGGATACGATGTTGTCTACCACAAACTTACTTGGCCGGGGATCGAAACAGGGATCCCACGCGCCAGAGGTAAGCTCTCTACCACTGAGCCACCGTACCCTCCAAGAGAGGATCTATCAATATAACTCAACGTTCTAAAATATCGATTTATATTCTTGTTGAATAATTACTTTTTTACAATTAACCATAGCTAGCACGTATAGACGATTGTCTACACACGAGATGTTACATTAGCTTAACTGTTCTGAAAATACTTCTCTACATTGTAGACGTTGCGTTTGTGTTTTATTTTTCTTGTTCCTTCTAGGGGCGGATCCAGGACCGACTTCTGGGGGGGGCGGTGGGTTGTCATACTGCTACTTTTAAGGACTCCAAACTCTGGGATGGGTTTTATTTAAATATATAAAATAAGAAAGTTTCCTCTTCTGGGGGGGCGATTGCCCCGATCGCCCCCCTGGATCCGCCCTTGGCTCCTTCCTTGCTATTATGAAATGTATCTGTAACACATAGATGTTAATATTTTCAATTAAATTGTAAGTTTACAATTTTTGAGACCATCATATTCCGATGAATAGCGTTTCTCTATTTAGTTCACATATTTCAATGGCTATATGCAACATAGATCTACAGTTTGTCTAGTGAGATCCAAATATGGTCGTCTTGAGTCAAAGATGAATCTTCCATTTCCAAAGCGAGAACCGTAGTATTTTGTTTACGACCGCGGAACATCGACTCCGTGACAAATACAGTGGAAACTGTTAAGTGTCCATTTTCTCTCTCTCTCTCTCTCTCTCATAGATATATACCTGGACATAGTGAAAAGAAGACAATATACATTCCGTTTAATTATCTTATGGTCAATAACCGAACTTTGGTTAATATCATTATTCACCTTATGTGCAAAGAAAGAGAAAATTTATAGGAAAGGAAATCAAAGTTTTCAACGAGGTTTACATCAAGAAGTATCAAAACACGAAAGCATCCATCTCTTCAATCGTACAAGAAAGGAGTAGATTTATTATGGATGGATTTAGAGTTTAACGTCCCGTTCAGCAGCGAGGCTATATGAGACGTGGACCTACTGATTAACGTGAAATCCGAACCACATGAGCTCCCGCCGTGAATTGAACCCAGGTCTCCCACGCCAAAGACGCGTACGCTAACCGCTTAGCCACAAAGGAGCTCTATTTTTTTTTTTTTGCTATCATCCGTTAACTACATATATTTTCTCGTGTTAACATACTTTATAACTACTTGAAGAAGAACGTAATATGACAAATACAATGTAAAACATGAAAATAATAATTAAAAACAATATATTTGCAAACAGCGAGGATAGAGACGAAGAGAGACAAAATGTACACATAGTGCTTTGTATATAGCCTAGATCGAAGGTAAGTACCTATAGCCACAACCAATAAGTCACTTATCTTTCAGTATCTTCTAAAGTTCTTACCCTTGAGAACGTGCAATGTTGTCAAACGTCTTTTGAGATGGAACATGTCTGTTCCTTCGAGTGTAGATGTAACGAATAGTCGTTACAATATCGAGAACACATTTTGTATGTTCTTGTATATTACTGTGGAATATCTGGGATGCTTTACCTTATGTGTCCAGTTCTCTATTTTCCCTATAGAAAGCACACAACTTCATTTTTTTCGTCTTTTTATGAAAGATATGTGGGAAGGAAGAACTTGAATTTGTTAATTGAATCAAATAGAATTGTTAAATAATTATAAAATGACTTTTATAATGAAATTAATAATCATAAATGATCAAAAGGAATCACGTCTGACTCTGTTAGTCAGGCTATCACCCAGCTGCCACTCCCAGGCGCTATCCCACTACTGCTCGACACGGGGGCTTTTGGCTGCTCGGTTTCCCGCCTGGCCCGGTTCACCCCTCCTTAGCCAACCTGGTCACCTCGAGCTCCCCCAAGGTACCCATATTGATGCCGAGCTTAGTGCGGACGCCTAGTCAACGTGGCCCACTGGACAACAGGACTCCCAACCTCAAATCATCCGATGATTCCGGCTTCCAAGTAGCTGGATTACAGGAGTACGCCACGACTCCCAGCCGATAGTTGTGCTTCTCGGAAGTGACTATCTGTATACGTGTACTGGTGTACAGCAACCACTTTTTACTTCCTGAATATGATACACCAGAATTATTTAAAACATTAATTTTTTTATCATTCCTCAGAATATAACTAAAATACCAGCAACACATATAAATTAACTTGGTTAACATGTCTGGAAAATTTATTTATAAAGAAGAGAAAGAAAAAGAAAGTTCAAGCAGCATTTTGTTATTTAGACGCTGAAGGAAATGGACGTAGTTCACTGCAATTGCTAATAGATGGCAGAGTTGTGGCCTGAACGTCTGTCAAACACCGAGCCGTGCTTTCACGTAACATTTTTCTTGAAGTTTCCTAGAAGAATAAAATGAAATTGCAATTATTATTTATTGATATAAAAGATAATAAGCGCTGGCTGATATAGCATGCATCCTATACTTATAACTAGTTCTCTATTATACTGTTGTATATTATATTACTTCTAGCTGACATGCCCTTTCCTCGCACGGGGAGAGTATGTTTACGGAAAATATTTCAATTTCCTTTCCCACCTTAGAGGGAATATGCATTTCAATAAAAGTATAATTATAAGCTCCAATAAGATACTCTAATTTTCGCATAAATTTTCAACTATCCAGTCCCCTTAGAATGCGTTCGTTAATCAATATAATGATGGAATTCAGTTCGATGTAGGCTCCAGGCAGGGGGAGCGGAGCATCGGGTCGGAACCTCCCACCAAACTTCTTAACTCAACATCATTTGTATACTTTTTCAATAAAACTATACTTATTTAAGAGAGAAACGATTGGTGTAGCATGAAAATTTTGTCTTACGCTTCATCTGTACTCTTTCTCTTACGAAACAATCTAGTTCTATCATTTTTGTTTTGATCACAGTGGTGGATTAAGGGGGGGAGATCGCCCCCCCCAGAAGAGGAAACATTTTTTATTTTATATATAAATAAAACCCATACCAGAGTTTGGAGCTCTTAAAAGTAGTTCTAAGTAGTAGTATTACAACCCAACGCCCCCCCCCCCAAGTCGGTCCTGGATTCGCCCCTGTTTAAACAAATAGATTATCGTCTTTTCGGATATAGAATAATACCCGTTCAGTACTGCATAAACGTAGTACCTTGTAGTATCGGACCCTACCCCAAAGTTTAGACCCTCCCAAAAAAAAAAAATTCTGGGTGTACCCCCAGTACTAAGTATATTTCAAAATTAATTTTAATTTTTAAAAAAAAAATAAATAAATAAAAACATTTTCCTGTTATGCGATCTCAAACAACAGACAAATTTGATGCCGATATGGCGAAATATATTTAGAAATTGACCCTGGTACCCTATAGAACTGAAATTTGGTGGGGGTGTTCGTTTATTTGTAATGAGGATTTTATATACAGAGTTTTTATCTTTTCTTTTCTTTTCTTTTCTTATCTTTTTTTATCTTTTATCTATATATATTATCTTTTCATCTGCGTTAAAAGCGACGTTCTCTGTTGCTTGTGATTGCAACATGGAAAAAATGGCTCAAAGCTTTGAAATGAATTTTAACATGCTAGGTTTTAATCATCACTTTGATCAAAGAACATGTCTTAAGGGATACGGGTTAAACATTAATGCGAAAAATATAGTATCTCTCCAACCTCTAAAGTTAGGAAGAAAAAAACTCTGTATATAAAATCCTCATTACAAATAAACGAACACCCCCACCAAATTTCAGTTCTATAGGGTACCAGGGTCAATTTCTAAATATATTTCGCCATATCGGCATCAAATTTGTCTGTTGTTTGAGATCGCATAACAGGAAAATGTTTTTATTTATTTATTTTTTTTAAAAATTAAAATTAATTTTGAAATATACTTAGTATATATATATATCTTTCCCTTAAAACAGGAATTTTCAAAACCACTGAGATGCGTGTCCTCTTATTTTGAATGACATAATTATATGCTGAGTTTCATCTTCCTAACGTCAGGGTTCAAGTGATTCTCCGTTCAGGGTAAAACATGTGAATCTCCTTTACCTCGATTGGCATAAATATTTGTTTTAATCCCTTCCTATTTATTGCTCCTGTAACAAAAAAAAAAGTTTTCTTTGGTGCGAGCGGTCTCGAGTTCGATTCCCGACACTCATTCGGAAAAGTATAAAGGCTTTTTAAAGGCCAGTCATCCTAAGTAAGGTTTTCCTGGATTTTCCCCATTCATGTCAGGCAAATGCCGGGATAGTACCTAACATAATAGTCCTAGACCTCTTTCTATCTTCCTCAATCCTTTCTTCTCTCCCTTTCCTCGGGTAATGCAACCGCCGAGGGACTTTATCCCTCATACGTGACGGACTCACACGCCTGAAATTTAATTACTAATCCTAATCCTAAAAAAAAATTCTGTCCTAATTTCAGGTTTCTAAATATATATTAGTATTTTCTGGAGGCCTATGAGTTAATGGCTTTCACTCTTTCATATAATAGTACAGATTCTATCTTCTCCCCTTTTCAGGACTGTAATTTTCAAAAAAGCCGAAATACGTGTTTCCTTATTTTCAATTAAGAATATACTGGTATATAACGACTTTCACACCTCCAAATTAAGCGAATTCATACATTAATCATTTTCTGAATAACTAGTTTAAAATCTTATTATTATTATAGAAATTCCCCCTTTTCCCTTTTAGAAGCTAAATTTTCAAAAACGCTGAAAACGTATACTTTTATTATTATTTTTTTTTAAATTTAAGAGCTTATATACCAATTCTCACACGCTGAACTTAAATGAATCCTCACATTGGACAGTTTCTCAATATATAAACCGAAATCTGAATTTCACAGAAATGACCCATTTTATTCCTAGAAGAGGCATGATCGAAAGATCAGAAACATGTAGAAACATATCTTCTATTATTTTTTATCGGAATGTTTATTGTAAAGTTGCTTGCGCAAGTGTTGGTAGAGCATAGGTAGAGCAAACTACAGTCAGGAATCGTTTCCCACTATCGTTTTTTTTAACCACTAGAAACAGTATATTACAAACTATTACTATAATGTGAATTCTCTAATATTAGCTTAATAGAGAGGTGAACCAAGGCCCGAGTAGCCTAAGGTGGGATCTCCACAAATGCGCGAAGCAAGCTTGGTGGAATGGATTTTAGGATCCACAACGCTCCGTGCAAGCAGTGAGGGGATAAGAGTCACAGAACTCCGAAGCAAGCCAGGTGCCTGAGGTTAAGACGCACAACAGAGCTCCGAACAAGCTAAGAGGGCAGATGGAAAGCATAGAGTTCCGAAACAAACTAGAAGCTTTAGGATATTTATCTCCTAGAGCTCCAGAGCAAGCTAGAGGAGAGATGACCAGTCGCAGACTGATGTCTTTATTTGGAATCCTCTCGGTTATATAGGTTCTCCACGTGAGGCGGTGGCGCTGCTGTTTCCTCGTCGTCATGTGACCAGTGGTGTCACTGTTGTCTCTGTCGTCTGCAGCTATAGTTATCCATAGTGAGACGCACATGGCTAATGTTTGTAAGAGAAGCACATGTTGGTTGTTTGTAAACACTACCATGGCGGATGTTACATTATATGTCGAATTTCAGATTTCCAACTTAAATGAATACCCACACTTGGTATTTTGTGAATAAATGAATTGAAATGTCAATATTATTTTTTAAAAACTTTCCATCTTACAATCTTGTTAAAAGCGGGAGTTTCAAATCACTGACACACGTATGCTCTTATCTTTATTTAAGAGTTTTTCTATTAAAGTTTACATTGGCAACTTAAACGAATTCTCACAAGGAATTTCTCAATAAAGAATGTGAAATTTGAACATTATTGAAATGATTTCCCCTTTCTTCCTTAAGAGCAGAATTTTCGAAAATACTAAAACATATGTTCTATACATATACCATATGCGCGAAGCAAGCTTGGTGGAATGGATTTTAGGATCCACAACGCTCCGTGCAAGCAGTGATATATATATCAGGGTGATCCGGAAGTGGGCGTACCCCTCTTTAGTTTCAACAGTATAGTGTTAGTTATGGTAGAATGCCTGTATACAGTTACCTGGGAGTCTTAAGAGTCATAAACATCGGTATGATCACCATCCATATCGTAACACAGCTGAATTCTGCGCCAAGTTTTCGCAGATGTTTTGCGGCGATACTCCGGAGTCATGAGGGCGAAGGCGTGTTCCACAGCTGTTCGTGATTCCTGCGTTGTGTGATATCGAGTGTTTCTTACTTCTTGCTTTATGAAACCCCAGAGAGCATTGTCTGGTGTCGTGAGATCAGGACTTCCTGGAGGCCAGCCAAAGGAAGCTGGTGAAGATGAACAACCTCTTAGAATCCAGCAACTAGGAAACGTCTGATTCAGATAATTGCGCACGTGAATCGTGAAGTGCGCTGGTGCTCCATCCTGCTGTATCACAATAGTGTCTTTGATAGATTTTCTTTCAGTTGAGGCAATACTCAACAAGCATCTCTAGGTAAAACGTAAAACCGTCAGAAAACACCAATTAGGGGTACGTCCCTTCCGGACCACCCTATATATATATATATATATATATATATATATATATATATATATATATATATATATATATATGTATGTATGTATGTATACACATTATTTAACAGTATATCTTCTGAATTTCAGTCTCCAAAATTAAATGAATACCAATATTTGACACTTTGAGAATAAATAAAGGAAAATTTCAATATTGTAAATATTGCCCTTTTTCCTCCACTTAGGAGCAGAATTTTCAGAAACGCTGAAATTCGCGTTTCCTTTGGTTAAATTAAAAGTCTATGTACCGAATTCCAGACCTGCAAACTTGCGCAAATCCTCACGTTCGGCACGTTCTAATTAAACGAAGGAAAGAATATTTTAGAAATGTCCCCCTTTCCCCTCCGTAGGTGCGTTTTGGAAAACACCGAAGTACATATTCCCTTATTTTTAATGAAAGGTTTATATGCCGAGTTTAATCTCTCTAACTTAGAAGATTCGTGAGACATCTTGGCACAAAAAAAAAATCCCCTTTAGCTCCCTTAAGATATGTATTTTCAAAAATTATTCCTTATTCCTTACTTTCATGACAAAATTAATCTTTTATTCATTTATTTTATTTATTTAAAGAAAGGAAGAAAATTTAATATATTTTGTGTATCCAATGTATTAAATAAAGCATATACATACAAAATTAAACATACTGAATTATAAAATAACAATATACAAAATATTAATGGAATAATAAAATAAGAAAAAGTTAAGTGCTACAGAAATGACAAATCAAATTTCCTACTTGTATTTTATGTGCTATTACTTCTCTAATGGAAATCGTACTTCCTAGATTTCCTTTATTAATAGATCTTAACGTACAGTTACAAAAGAAAGTATCCTTCAATTGACAAAATTTCTTTTCCCAATAAATTAACAAAACTTACCTATTAGAGTACCGATTTTAGCAAGTTATAACTATTTTAAGGATAGCAAGAAAAAGATCAAAATTAATTCATTTGTTTCCGAGTTATTGACGAAAGAAAATTTGTCAACTGTCAAATACTTTCTTTCCCGTGTGTAGCCGACATTCAGAGATGACAGGACTTCAGATCTCTAAAAGTCATGTCTACCTTCCGGTGTCGGGCAGATTAATTCAATGCACTTATTTCTATATTGAGAAAATTTTTTGTATTTCTTATGCAAAGAGTAAAGAAAAGATAGAAAATAACTCACATAAGCAAAATGCTTGTGTGTGAGCCTGATTCTCGTATTTTATTTATTTATTTGTTTTCTTACCGTAATATATAAGGTTTATAATTCATACTTTTAGTTAACAATAGTTTTAAATACTTTTTGAGTCTTTTAACCACTGTAAAATTAATCTTTTATATACTCTGAAATTACTTTTCTCTTTGATTCGGAGTGGGAGTTCATTGTAGATTTTTGGAGCTCTGTAATATGGTTGATATTGAGTTATAGATTTACTAGTAGCTTTAATTTCTAAATTTTTGTGTGTCACATTTCTGGTTATGTATATATGTTATATTTCGTCGCATTTGTTTCTATTCTTTTTAACATATGTATATTAATACCTTCTGCAAATATAACTAAGGTGGTAACACTGAAAATTAGTCATAGAGTTTATCTAGTCTACTGTCAAGTCCCCTTTTTTTTAAAAAAAAAAATATTCTTAGAGTATTATTTTGCTGAACTATCAAAGGTTTTAATTGAGTAGTGTAAGCAGCAACCTAGATTAATATACCATATGTAAGTATACTATTTACAAGAGCATAATATTCAGTACATAATATTTTTATGCTTACAATGTATGCCCTATTGTAATTGAAAAAATATAATAATTTTCTTAATATTGTGGCGATATGTGTAATGTGAGAAGACCATTTTCGATGCTTATCGATGCTTATACCTAAGTATTTTACTTTACTTTCACTAGTAAGTGGACTACGATTACATTTTTCAGTATTTTGACAATAATGCAATTTTAGTGCCATGTTTTCCGGCTGTCATGTTAAAGTTGGCTAAAACGTTTTTCTTCACTTCTGTTCGGTTTTCGTGAATACATCTGTCCATGTTTTACCAGTAAATATAAGTGAGGTGTCATCAGCAAATGATTGATATGCCTGTCCATTTTTAAATTACAGAAATCATTTATATAAATTAAAAATTATATTGGACCTAATACAGTTCCTTGTGAGACTCCTTGTTTTACATATGAATAATTGCTTTGAAAATTACCTATTTGGACGGCCTGTTTTCTGTCTTTGAAATAACTGCTAAACCAAAATAGCAATATACTCCTTTTTTTTTTTTTTTTTTTTTTACATATTTTTAGTTTGTTTAAGAGCATTTTGTGTAAAATTGTGTCGAATGCTTTAGCTAGGTCTAGGAAAATTGCAACTACTTTTTCAGCTTCATCAAAATTTTTACAAACAATATCTCTTAAATTGTATATCGCATCTGATATACTTTTACCGTATTGAAATCCATATTGATTTGATGAAAATAATTTATTTTATTCAAGAAAATTAACTAATGTTCTCTTTATACATTTTTCTAACAGTTACTGAGGATTGATATAGGTCTATAGTTATTAGGATCAGCCTTTGACTCCTTTTTATATATAAGTTTTATTACATGTCTTGAAATAATCAGGAAATACACCTGTTTCTAAGCTTAGGTTAAAGATATATTTCAAAAGTTTTAATATATTTGATTTCGTATGTTTCAATATACTTCCTGATAATCCATCTATACCAGATGTTGTTTTACGTGATAATTCATTTATGAAGCGTTCAATTTCCTGTTCTATTATGTTCTGTTATGTATAAATATCAGGTACCTAACTATGGTCTGAGCGGTGATGAGTCATTCACTTCTTTTATTTCGTATAATAGTAATTCGTACTGATTAATTATACACTACAAAATATTTGGAAACGATTTTTTATACACAGTTAGGACACTTTACACGTTATTGACTCTCTTTGAACACTCCTTTTAGATACTGTTTTTTCCAAGTATGTCGAATGCAGAGTGTGACGTAACTAGGTTTTCGAAGTGTTTGCCGAGTAGAAGTGTTTTAAATATGTTACTTTAGACACTGCTTTTAGGAATTACGCCTTTCGGACACGCGAAGCATATTTTTTTAAAACACTATTTTGTCAATTTTCTCTTCAAAAACTGTTCCAAAAGTATTTAAACGATGTTTATTATTTTTACAGTGTACATTTGTTGTGATTTATGAATTCCATATTCCCTACAAAAAATGTTGTAAAAAAGTTTCTTATTCTGAACGTTTCGCATCTACATTTACGATACATTTTGCATAATTTAAAATGATAAAAATTAGAGATAATTTTCTACTTTCTACTCTAACTCAGAAATTTCTTCTTGGAATTCTTTAACAGTGTACACTCATGTCCAAAATGTTTGTCGCATATCTATAACTGTCTTCTTGTAAGAATATAATTTGATAATGATTTTGCAGGATATTTTTAATATTGATACTATGTGTATAATCAGGAAAGGTATATTTGTGATAAATTTCATAGGAAAATAATTATAAATACGAAAATTAGAATGATTAAAACAAAATGTTGCTAAATGGGCAAGAAAGTTTTATTTTCGTCTTATTGTTTTTATTTACTGCTCTTCTGACATGAAATTTCCCACATCAATGCCTTTGCCGATTATACACACACTAACATTATAAGAAATACCGGGCGAGTTATCAAATTATATTCCTACAACAACATATTTATAGACATGCGACAATAATTTTGGACATGAGTGTACAAAATTACTACCTTTAGAAACACTCAAAATTTTAAATACTCATTTTCCTAATTCTAGGACAAATTAAATTACACAATTTCAATTACTGTACTTATAATTGTTTTGCCTCGTACCTTGTATTGCATGAATGCAAAAGAGCTAGCACTAAGAGAATTTTCACAACTTTCTTCGACATATCTAAGACAATTTAGTACATAATGCAGAGTATGGTCATGATTTAAAATTTTTGAAGAAATTTTCATCTCCAGCATTTCTGTTGGTGTTCTTATATCACTTTCTTCCTTTCTTTTTTCATTCAAATAGTGTTTGGGCCCTGGAAGAATTATCCTCATAATAAAATGCTGTTCAACAGATGAGAGTAGAAGAGTGCATAATATTTCGTGTTTAATAATTTTAACTTACAGACATCTTTAATTTGCACTGTTGCAAACAAAAAAATCGTTTTTCTGAAGAAAAAATGGTTTCTTATAGACATTTGAGAGCTAAATTAAAATATTAGTTTAGTTTTTTTTTTCTGCATGAAAATTTCCCAGCAATTTCCAGTAATTCCAGTATTTATACTGTAATTTGAACATTTGGATAATGTAAATATAGATAATAAGGAATTTACAGCCTTAATTTCAAATCTGAAATAATAATTTCGCTGTGAGGTATAGTTTTGCAGCAATTTTAAGTAATTCAACTGAATTTTCAATTAAATTTTCAGTAATTTTCAGTATAACTCCAGCAATTATAATTTAAATATATGGATAAATCATAAGGCATTTACAACAGTAAATTAAAATCTAAAATCAAACTTTTACTGTCAGAAGTATTTCTCCAATATTTCGAACTAATTGCTGTAACTGTAATACTACATAATTTGAACTTATGGGTATTATGATTCATTATTATTTATAGCCGATTGTGAATTTGAGGGGAAAAAAGTTAGTAATACTTCTGTATTTCTGACCCTTTCTTAAATGTTGACATTACTGTTCAGATAGTTCAGATAGAAAGTTCATTTGTTGTTACTGACACATGATAAATCCGACTTCTCTAAAGACATTCACTTATACTTGAAATGTATGGGAGACGTAATTTTGGAAGGCAACTCATGGCATACAATCTAAAAGATGTCAGAGGATGTCACATAGATAACGCATTAAACGAGAAAAGGCTTGTCGTAGTAGTACCGGTAGTAGATAGAGAATTACCACAAATAAGCGTCGATTATTTTAACAAACCAGAGAAACTTGACATTCGAATTATCGCCGTGTTAGGCCACTTATTTACACATGATTGTATATAGCACGAGTGGAACAATTGATGACTGAGATAATGAAATCATTGGAAACTTTATATTTTTTAATATATATATATATATATATATATATATATATATATATATATAGATAGATAGATAGATAGATAGATAGATAGATAGATAAGAGAGAGAGAGAGAGAGGTCTTCTCCTCGATCTGCAACATGAGGACGCGACACGCCATGGTGACAGGAACCTACATTACACGGAGTAAGAATGAAGTATATCGTGAAAGACGTGCTATAGAGAGTACGGTAGCACGAATAAGAAGCGGCGAAAGATAGACTAGACAGTACTAAAACAGAAAATTCGTACGTGGTGACAAAGAGGTTAACTGAAGAATGCATCGTGCATGGAAGTTTATCAGTGTGTGGCAAGTGAGTTGCCAAGTATGGCAGAATCCCTATGCTGAGTTTCATCGTGTAGGCAATGTGTTAATACCCATCCTTATCTCGCTCTTGAAGGTGGAAGTTTTATATCTACCCGTTCCCAATTTAAATGTTGAATCCCTTAAGTGTGGATATCTATCGTAGTTTCATACTATAAATGCAACTTATTTTTTAAAAAGAAGAGAAGGAAAAAGCATATTTGTTATGAAAGGTAATAAATTATTATGAAATCGAATATTTCTGTAGAGCATATTATGTTACGAAATACAAATGATAAAATTCACCTTTATAATATGATTATCACCTTTGTAATTTCAAAGGTGCATAAATGATCAAAAGGAATCACGTCTGACTTTGTTGGTCAGGCTATCACCCAGCTGCCACTCCCAGGCGCTATTCCACTACTGCTCGACACGGGGGCTTTTGGCTGCTCGGTTTCCCGCCTGGCCCGGTTCACCCCTCCTTAGCCAACCTGGTCACCTCGAGCTCCCCCAAAGTACCCATATTGATGCCGAGCTTAGTGCGGACGCCTAGTCAACGATCATCCGATGATTCCGGCTTCCAAGTAGCTGGATTACAGGAGCACGCCACGACTCCCAGCCGATACTTGTGCTCCTCGAAAGTGACAATCTTTATACGTGTACATAAATCACTTTTTGTTTTTTGAATATGAAACACCAGATGAATTTAAAACATTATTATTATTTAGTGCCAATATGAAACACTTGATTAGTTTAAAACATTATTATTATTTAGTCTTTCATCGGAGTGTAATAAAGATATCTGCTATCAGGCACGTAGCCAGAATTTCGTGAAGGGGGGGGGGTCCGTGACATGAAAAACTGTGGTCATCACAACAGGGGCTCGATCATTCTAAATTATTTTACTGGAACATATATAGATTAGTTCAGCCAGAATTTCGTAACGGGGAGGGAGGGTGTGACATGAAATTCTGAATGCCCAGGAGCTCGATCAATCTAAACTACTTTACTATCAACATATATTGGTTTGTTAGGACAATAAAATGAGGAAGGTAAGGATATGTTGGTAAGGATTTTAATAACAAACTATGAGAAATCTCGAGTAAAATAATAATAATAATAATAATAATAAAACGTGCTGAAAAATATTTTACAATATTTACATCCTTCCTCTGTTCATTCCGATATAACAATTTTGCTTTCATTATGATCCCAACTATTATAAAAAGTACATATTCACTATTATGAAAAGTACATACTCAATAATGTCTTTTACAAATATTTTACCAATATCTGCGTTTCTTTGTCTGTTGAATCAAATGTTAACAGAACTTTCTTTCAATATAATTTTTTGTTTTTATTATTCCGTCAACTACTATCTGTTCCAATGACAGGTTATAGGAGCAGTAGGAAATTGTTTTTGAAATAACATGTGTGATACTGCAAGGATGCAATGACGAAAATTTATGATTAAAAAATGTCCACGTTGTTACACAACGGTACTATACTTTCGGAAGCTTGAAATCTCCCTTGAAAAACCTCAAACTACTAGCAGAAATTCTGAGAATTCCGTAACTCTTCTAGAAATTCTGAGAATTCAGTAACTTTTCTAGAAATTTCAAATTCCCTGACTCTTCCAGAATATCTCACTCACCTCGCCACCATGTATTTCAAATAATACACATCTCCTCATAAGAAAAAGTAACCAAAAGCTTAGTGATTTTTTTTAAATTTTTAACGCGATCCTTCTGTTTCTCATTTCATCTTTTTATCCTTCCTTATTTTTTTCATTTCTGGTCTCGAAGGGGGTTCCGGATCCCCAGGACTTCCCCCCTTGGCTACGTGCCTGTGCTAATTTAACTTTCGATGGGATTGTTTTAAAGAAAAAGAGAATGGGCTGGCAAACAGTATTTTGTCGTGTAAACGCTGAATACAGTGGACGTAGTACGCTGCAGTACTAACAGATGGCAGAGTTGTCACCTAGGCGTATCTATGGGCGATGATACTTCCACGTGAGAGTTTTGAAGTTACGTAGAGAAGTCGCGGTTTCGATTAAAAGCAGGGGTTTATAAGCTTGTCTTTTTTGTATCCTGGAAAATAAAACTTTTATCCCTTCAAACTAAAGGAGGGAAAATTTACTTGGCCTAGCATCCTCTTTTTACCATTTTCACCCCCCTCTTCGCAGCTTGTTACAATGTGTATTTCAAGAAATCCTATCCCACCTCTTGCCTCCGTGACAAACTATTGCCCTGGACTTTGATTACATTCTTTTTACTCTTTATACAATATCAGGTTGTTTGAAAAGTACCTATATAATTTATTTAGTCAAAATTTATAATACATTTAGGGGAAGGTCGGGTAGTATCGGACACTTAAGGAACATGTGATGTAACAACTTTATGATAATCAGAAATTAAATAAAAACCTCATATGTGCAATCCTCATACATCTTTATAACACTATATAAACCATATTTCACTTTTACTACAAAATTTAGAGAAACTGAAAAAATTGTAAAAGTCTAATTTTTCAAGATATAAAAAACTGGCGGGTTATATCGGACAGATCTGTTATTACCTTCTTAGATTTATTACATGTCTTCTTACATACCTTACAAACTACAGATTGTTATGTTGTATTGCAAATATCACATTTATAATAAAATGCATCTCTCTTAAGACTTGCACAGTTTTCATGTGCCGAACTTTTGCACGAATTACACTGTATCCAGTTCCCATCAAAGTTTTCCCCACAAATTATGCAATCAGTCTTTGTTTCACCGTCGAATTTCAGAGACTTCCTTGCTGATCCAACTGCTTGGTTTAGCATCAAATACGGCTTCCTTCGGGAGCATCTTTCGTAAGTTCTTTGTCCATTCTTACTCTTTGGGACACAAATAATGGATGGAAGGATAAATTGATCACCTGACGCGTTTATGCACAGAAGAATTGTTACGTTTTTGCTTCTTTCTCCAGATGTTATTTCCGTACCTGCTTTTTCCCATTTATAGACACAACTTTTAACTGATTTTCATGAACTACTGACACACCAGTTTCATCAGCATTAAAAATTCTCGATGGTTTAAAAGAATATTTATTCATAAGTTCAGAGAGTGTCAAAAAAAAGTATACCAACTTGCTCCTTGTTGAATCCTATAGCCCGCTGCAAACTTGTGGGTTCCGCGCACCTCAAACTTAAATCGTGGTGTCTCTTCATGAAAGAATAATAAAAATCTTTCCCGGCTAGAACTATAAGATTTCGCATTGAAACTTCGAATATTGCTGTCCGATATTGCCTGCCAACACCCTGTCCGACACCACCCGACCAACGTGCATGATAATAAAGAGTCCTGAAATAATTTGTCTTGCAATGTAGGCAATGATATAATGCCAATTAGGATACAAAACTACAACAAAAATGTACAACTACTTAAATTCATATTTCACACACCTTTGTTTCTGTAATTAGCCGACAAAATTAAGTACGTGCAACCACAAAGCGCACAAAAACTACAAATCGTCGCACCAGATATACACCTTTCAACGTACTATCTCAGAATGTTGGCGACACGCTTCCCTCACAAAGAACTACTAACACGTGGCTAAAGAGTGTCGCCATCCTGTTCCAAAAATAGTGAACTATACACTGTCCGATACTATACGCTGTCCAATACTATCCGACTTTCCCCTATTATTTGAAATTAACGCTATGAAACGTGGTAAGCACCATTTTGTTCGTATATATATATATATATATATATATATATATATATATATATATATATATATATATATATATATATATATATATATATATCTGTGTGTGTGTGTGTGTGTGTGTGTGTGTCACGTAACTTTCACAGACCTTTGTAATACTAACTTAACAGTACTCAGTGAGTTCTGATGAGACAGTTAAACAAATTGTGGATTTATGGATTTTAGTTTAATATTAGTCCACTTCACAAAATAAAAAAAAAAAATTAAAAAGAGAAGTAATTGTGAAAATTTTCTTATTTGTTTTCATTGGCGCAAGTGGGATAGGTATTAAATGCGAAGTGACGTAAATATACATAAACGTAAGATACTGAACTTCAAATAAGGAATTTTGTTATAAGAATTCTACTTTTTTGCAGTTGTCGGATACCATTAATTTAAAATTTGTAAGGGTTATTTTGACATAGTGAACCTCAATATTGTTCTTGCATTTTCAATATTCCAATTTCTATTCCTGGCAAAAGGTAGAATTGCAATGAAATTTGGCTTAAAATAGTTTTTTTCGGGGGGGAGTCTAATTTAAAAATAAGGAAGCGTTTTTGTTTAGTTTAACGTCCCCTGATTATGCACTGAAGGTAAATGAGACGGTGATAATGAGATGGAAGATAATGGTAGAATAAAGAAAGTGGGAGGAAACGAGAGAACTACTATAACTTCTACACTTACAGCGTTTGTCATCTCAAAGTTCAAGGAACCTCACACACCAAAGATAGAAATAACAAAGAAATGTTTATATGTTTTGTAAAGATTCATAATTTTAAAGATTCTTTTAATCGTGTTTGTATGTTTATTTTGAATACTAATTACAGTGTTAGTTGCTGAAGGACTTTATAGAAAATTTGTTACAAAAATCTTTATCTTTTTTGGGGAGGGAGGGCAAAAGCATCGTTTTAAAAGCCCAGCTTAAAGAAAGAAAGTAGTTCTTCTTATGCGCAGCAAAATTTATTCAGGTTTTGCTTTATTTTCAACTAAATTGTAATACTGACATTGGAAATAAATGTGATTTTATTTGTTTCCTGAAATATAATTTCCTTTCAACCTCCTATGCAAAAGACGGGTTGAATGAACAACATATATCAAAAACAGCAGAATGTTTTGAAATATTCTTGATTTTTTCCTGCTGATTTCAATGGGTTTTTCATGAATTTCTCCTTAATTTTGGCTCCAAGGAAGGTAACGGACAAAGGTATATGTTTTGAGGACACTCGAATTAGCAGCGAAACAATTTGTAAATCACTTGAAGCATATCGTTAAGGATTATAATACTTCATCATTTGTTTAATTTCTAGCTTTAAAAAGATATAAATGATGTATCACATTTGCGACATAAATTACGATAATATTCTGTAATGTAGCTATCTTGTTTGTCCACAACGAAATCATCATGCGCACACTGCAATGATATCACCAGTAGCGAAGCGTGTTATGAGGCTCTGAGGTCAGGCCTACCCTGTTTTCTACCGTATATTTTTTTTTATATTTGATTTTTATATACTAAAGTCAATACTTCAACATTTCGTTTTTTCGGTTACAAAATAGTAGGTTGGAAACACTTGGAGTCCCTTCCATCTGAGCCTCACCAGCTCGCTAGACACGCTTACGGGCTATGCTGCTCAGGAAGCGAAGCTATTATTGCTGTGGACAGCACGCATTGTTATGAAAGTGCGAAGGCCCGCCTCTGGGAGTTTAGTTTTAGCGTTCGAGGCATCTTTCATTGTTAATATGTTATAAAATTATTTCCTTAACACAAAGTAAAAAGTTTCTGTGTACAATTATGTGTTTTTATTGGTGATAATTAGTTTAATTTTGGTATATACTCTCAGGAGTTATTCGGAGTAGCTGTTTTTTTTTTCTACATGGGGCCTGGTCCATAATAACTTGTAGAATATAAGTCTGATATATTTAACGTATGTATAAATTTACCAAACGCTACCGTACAGGATAAAACATTTGATAGATTCAGTGGGGTATTAACGATTTTGTTCCGGGGGGCTTTGCTAACTTTTTCCCGGAAATGTGAAAATTCTGCAATTATGTACAGTATATAAAACAATAAAAAATTGCGATAAAATGTCGGTGAGTGTTTAAGCCTGGAAGGCACCCCCTTAAATATGCCACTGCAGAGAATACAATATTAAACATCTTGCATTGATTATAATAAAGTTACTTCTCAGCAGTAACATATCTAGTAAAGGCATTATCACGTGATGCATAAATTAAATGCAGTATTGTACTTACTTTAAAGTAGGAGATGCAAATGCCAAACGCTTATTCAAGAAATTTGACAGTTGACTATAAGAATGTACTTACTTCTTCTCTCCTTCTGTTTCCAAATATGCAGGAAATGAAAACAGCAAGTGAGGAGGAGATTCCGCTTATCCCCTCCACTGGAAATCCCAGACACAAGAAAATATGAAGAGCAACTCAAAATATTTTTAGTGGAGCTAAATCAGAATATTTCATTAATACACATTGTATGTTTTCCTCCATGTAAATATTTCTTGAATAATAATAATAATAATAATAATAATAATAATAATAATAATAATAATAATAATAATAATAATAATAATAGACTACTTTCCGTCTACTTTTGTTTATATAAATATTCATTCTTTCTGTTAAAATAAACAACAATAAAAGAAAGTACTATATATACATACACATCAATTTAACTGTAAACAGTGTTAGAAATACAGCTAACAAAGTTCTTTAAAATAAATAGATTTGGTAGTTTCTTCTGTTTAACTCAATGAGGAAAATAGAATTCTAACCATAATTTTAAACATTTTATGATACATTAAATGCTATTTGTGTTATTAGTTTATCGGACCTACCCTGCTTGTGGGATTACGCTTCGCCACTGATTATCACCCAATTTTTACTCCTGACTGTAGCAAATATGCAAGGCAAAATAGCCAAGCTTAAAAGGAATTCATAAGAATCTAGGGGAAAAACTTACTCGGACTTAGTCTCTGGAAGGTAGTCTCATTTTTTTGCAACCAGAGCTGTACAAAATTTCAGCATGTTTTGGTTGTTAGTTCAAAAATTACGGGAGCGTTTCTAGATATGTTATTAGGGTCTTCCTGTTTCAAGTGTGCCCTTGCTGGCGCTTCTGTTGGTGTGTGTTTTCCCGTATCTCTCTCGAAAGGGAACGAACAAGTTGCTGTGATCGAGATCCTTCAATAGATAGATAAGGTTGCCACATTGACAGGATTCGCTGTGCACTGTTTTGTTAGACATTTTAAGTAGACTACGATCTTCACTCGGCAACACAAAAGGACTGAATAACAAATTGGAAACACAGACGAGGTCATTCACTTCTTTCCCCAAAACAAAGGAACGGTTTCATCCATAAGATGGGGACAAAGTATGTTTCACATATTTTTCGAGGGCATACTTGAAATAGAAACTCTCAAATGAAAATCATACTTATATTTGAGTGTTGTCTCCTTTCCCGCCCTTGGAATTACGTTGCAGTTCACCCTCAAAAGTATATTGTATTACGAAATAAATGCAAGATTGTTTATATAATTAAAATAAGAAGAAAATGCGTACGTCTAAATGATCAAAAGGAATCACGTCTGACTCTGTTAGTCAGGCTATCACCCAGCTGCCACTCCCAGGCGCTATCCCACTACTGCTCGACACGGGGGCTTTTGGCTGCTCGGTTTCCCGCCTGGCCCGGTTCACCCCTCCTTAGCCAACCTGGTCACCTCGAGCTCCCCCAAGGTACCCATATTGATGCCGAGCTTAGTGCGGACGCCTAGTCAACGTGGCCCACTGGACAACAGGACTCCCAACCTCAAATCATCCGATGATTCCGGCTTCCAAGTAGCTGGATTACAGGAGTACGCCACGACTCCCAGCCGATAGCGTAGCTCTTCGGAAGTGACTATCTTTATATGTGTACAACAACCACTTGTTGCTATGTGAATATGATTCACTATGTTCATTTTAAACATTATTTTTTATCTTTCGTAGAAGTGTAATAAACATGTCTGCCTATAATTGTTTTTTTTTTTTTAATTTTCTATGGGATGGAAAAGAAAAAGAGAATGAGGTTGCAAAGAGTACGTGGTTCTCTGCAATACTAACAGATGGCAGAGTTGTCACCTAAACGTCTCTATGAACGAGGATAGTTTCAGATGAGAGTTTTTAAGTTACGTAGAGAGGTCGCTCTTTTGAAAATGAAATGAAATGAAATCTTTCAGTTTTACGTCAGGGGGCGTCATGAATTAGTCGTAGAAGCGACAGTCCTATTAGGGACAGGAACTGTTATCTGTCCTATGAACGACCGATTCATTTACACTGAGATGATGGAATATGATATGATTCCATCTCGTAAAAAATGTTTGCCTCTGGGGTTTATAACGTCCGAACAACCTTGTTATGAAAAATATACGTGCCAGTGATACTGTTCGTCAAATTCCTGTGAGTGCAAATAAAACTTATCTTAATTTTGAGTTAGATTTGATAGAAAACATATCAAATAACTTAACGAGACAACAGGGATATTTCCGTGAAAAGTATATTCCTATGTGATTAATTATTCAAAATCCAATTGTAATATTCCCTTTCTTCAAAAGCTCTGCTTTCTGTACTTAATTTAATTAAAATCTAATTACCAGCTAAGGAAAACAATATATTTTATTTTGGAAAACTTAAACGTATGACAGTTTCGCCACCTATATACTTTTTAGACTTCCTAACATTCTATGAATATTTTTTTTAAATCAATAATAAAATACAGCTTTTGAGATCCCTTATCTTGATTTGCTATATGTGTATGTAGAACTGATATTGAGAGAAGCCTCCTGCTCAGTATAAGTTCCTAACAAGTAACACTTCACATCGTTGCTGCCGGTCTGACGCTAAACTATACATTTTCGGAAAGCACTAGTCCTAAATAGGATAACTACACAGTGCGACGGTCAGACGTTGCCGCGTTCAGGACTTATGGAGCGTCAAACATTAACATGGGGTTTATGAGAGTAACCATAGCAGTCGTATTATTTCATGCTAATTCGTCTTGCATTTGAACTCTGTGCTAACATGTGTGTTGTAGCAGTCGTATTATTTCATGCTAATTCGTCTTGCATTTGTACTCTGTGCTAACATTTGTGTTGTTTTTGTGTTTTTTAGGTATGCGTTGTAAGATGGATCCGAAAGTGGTCGTTTGGGCTCTGGTGGCCGAGATCGGGACAAATGAGCGCAATCCAAATTTGGAAGAGCAAAGGATGGTGGCACACATCAAGTCTCTTTTGACCAGCGGGATGGAAGTCGTTGAAGAGATTCGTACGCTCGGCTTCGGTGACAGTGATGGTGACCAGGGGGACGGAGACATGGATTTTGGAGACGAGGAAGACCAAGAGCAGGAGGATGCAGAGATGCCTTCGTCATCGCAGCAGTCTCATACGTCTTCCGCATCTGGCTCATCAGCGTCAGAATACCTGCCCTCTCCTGTGAAGAAGCCGAAGTTCCAGGATCAGCCTCCAGAAGACTCCAAAATGACACCAGAGCAGTGGCGCGAGTACAAGGCAAAAGCCTATGCCTACTGGACGGTAAATCCAAAAACAGGTAGGCCTTGGAACACAAAGACCGGTCGTGCTACCCACTCGACTCTGCAGAATCAGTTCAGGTATATTCGGAACATTGGCGTGCTACGTCACTTTGGGGCAACACAAGGCAAAGATGACAAGAAGACGCTGATGGCAGAGATCAATGAGGCAGTTCGGGGCATGTTCGCGGAGAAACAGCACACTGCTATCATTCACGATCGAACGTTGCGAATTTGGGCTAGGCAAACAGCTAATGAACTGGACCCTAACAAGAGTCTCAAGTTCAAGGCATCACCGTCGTGGGTGTACAGATTCAAGAAGCGCAACAACATCGTGGACCGTGCAATCACCCACAGGGTCGGCAGGACCTGGCAACTGAAAGAGTTGGACTTGCAGCAGCAGGCTGATGCTTTCGTATTAGCGACTCGCGAGCTCATTGCAAGCGAAAGCATCCCACCAACGCAGGTTGCCAATGCAGATCAGAGTATCTTCAAGAAGTTGTTGCAGAGTACTCGCACTCTCCGTACCAAAGGAACAACAGTCGTGCGAGCGGTTGTGGGATCCATGAGCGCAACAACCCACAGCTACATGATCATGCCCGTGATCACCATGGCCGGAGAGATTCTGCGGCCGATGTATGTACTGGTGTCGGAACCAAGTGGAAAGTTTCCGGGAAACAAGCCTGCAGATCCACCGAACATCAAATCATTTGCTGGCAAAACGTCCAACATGAACAGGGACGACCTTAAGGACTTCTACGAGCAAGTGTTCTGGCCAAGCATGCCTGATGATCGGAAGAAGATCGTTTTGCTATTGGACTCGTGGACTCTGAACAAGGACGACAATCTATCGAACGCACTGAAGCCTGCCGACGTTGCGTTGCACAAGAGACTGATTCCTGGTGGTTGCACTGGAAAGATTCAGCCTTTAGATGTGCATTTCTTCCGTCAGTACAAGTCCTTTGTACGCTTTGTGACCGACACACTGGCCATGGACAGTGTCATGGATATCTGGCATCGCGATCGATTCCTGGCACTACAGTCGTTTTCACTCTACCAGTTCAGCGCACCCCGATTCAAGAACCTGATCCGGTACGCTTTCCACAAGGCTGGCTATCTGGACGAGGAGCCGGGAATGTGGATCTCTCCGCACGAGTACTGCTTTGACTCCCTCGACGAAGGTGACGTGTGCTTCACGTGCGGCGAACTACCGTTCGTCAAGTGTGCACACTGTGAGCGCACTCTTTGCATCTCTCATGCTCTGTTCGACGATTTGCACATTGATTGTACCCTTTAACTTACGCAAACAAGTGCTCAATCAGACAACGTCGATTCAAACGTCACAAACCTTGTGTTCTTCTTCGTTTCCTGTAACTCTCATAAACCCCATGTTAATGTTTGACGCTCCATAAGTCCTGAACGCGGCAACGTCTGACCGTCGCACTGTGTAGTTATCCTATTTAGGACTAGTGCTTTCCGAAAATGTATAGTTTAGCGTCAGACCGGCAGCAACGATGTGAAGTGTTACTTGTAAGTATGGTAAAGACAGTTGCTCGTGTGTGTGTGTGTGTGTATTACATAGATAATTTATTCTGACAAATCCTGCTTTCCGTTACTTTTAAATACGCCAACGCCATGACCAAGCCTGGATAAAGTGTAGGGGTAGTTAAGGAAAAATATACTAGGTACAGCATATTCTTCAGTTTGTTAATAATACTTGCATGCAATGCTTATTAAAGAACGCTTTATACTTATTAATGCAAGCGTAAGGTAACATCTGAAATTTATGATTAAGCAAGAAGAATGTTGATGCTGTATGTTCCTTGTAATTGTGAAACGGCTGGAAGAAATAAAATTTTCATAGTACATTTTGTTAGGTTCCAAATCAGACTAGCGTGAAACCATTTAGAAAATTGGTAGCCTTATTTTCTTCCATTATCTTAGTATGAACGAATCGGTGACTCATACGCCAGTTAACAGATAGAATCGGTCGCTCATAGGACAGTTAACAGTTCCTGTCGCACATAAGACTGTCGCAAGTAAGACGACACCGGGCGTCATTTGAGACTTCACTTGTGGGGACAAGAGCACCACCGGCATAAGACTTTCACGTTTTGTACTAGTATATTAATAGACACTCTATTAAGGTATATGTATTCCTCAAACTCTTGGTGGGGCAATTGCACCCTCCTGTCATCCTAAATGACGCCCCTGTTTTACGTCCAACGATTATGCCGGCTAGGATAAATTAGACGATGATGATGAGAAATGAATGAAATGGTGGAATGAAGAAAGTGGAAGGAAACAGGAGAACCCTGGGAAAACTCACGAATACAGGGTTCTGTATTACTTCCAAGTAGTCAAGCAATTATTGTATTTTGTTTCATTGCTAGAAAAAAGGAAGAAAATAGAAATGAAATGAAATTTTTCAGGTTTAATGTCCTACTTTTGTGCCCTTTAGGCTAAGGGAAGGCTAAGGGATGATTAAGGAACGTGAATTATGGTGGAAGAATTGGTGGAATTAGAATATGGGAAGGTGCGGGAATACCCTGAAAAAACCCACGGATTCGATGTTGTCCACCATAAACTTACTTGGTCGGGGATCGAACTATGAACCCCAAGTACCATAGATAAGTGCTATACCAATGAGCCAGTGTGGCTTCCTAAGAGAAACAGATTTGGCTTTAGTTTGAAATAGAGAGTCAAATTTAAAATTTTAGTATTTCCGTCCTGCTGTTTCTCCGGGAGGTGACATTAATCGTCATTATTATTATTATTATTATTATTATTATTATTATTATTATTATTATTATTATTATTATTATTATTATTATTATTATTATTGGACTGCTCTGTTATCATGGAGATTTATGTTCTTATTGACTAGATAACAATGTTTTCTCTCGCAGAAGAAATGGATTTAGACATTTCTTGTTTCCAGAAGTTTTTATCGAAAAAATTTATTTATTGTGCTACTGTGGTAGTTGCGGTATTTTCTTTCTTTCCTTTTTTTTTTTTTTTTTTTTTAATGAAAGTTCCGCATGGATTTGTCTTTTGCAGGCAGGTATGCTTTATATTAACTCTATAGAGAGCTACTTATTCATTTTGTAATCAGTTCTGTATTTCGGAAACTGTTTAATCACATTAAACTGTGTCAATTGTTCGATACATTTCAAATACATTTGTTTTCACGTAGATCAAGAACAATCGTATTTCATAATAATAGCATTTATGTACTAACAAACTATGAACGTAAATTGAGCACAAGTTAGCTCCTCCAAACCTTATCTCCAACTTGTCTTGTAGATCTGGGTACCGGATTACCCGGCATGTAGCGTTGCGCATGAGAGTAATTCTGAGTCTGTTTCGTCTTGAAATGGTACCGAGTCAGGTATCGTCAATGAGGATTTTAATGCAAATACCGAAGTCCAAGCAAATTTTAGTGGTTTCCGGGCTCCCCAGGGCCAGCGTCAATGAGTGAAGTGCTTTCTTATTTCGAAAAATACTGGGTGGTCCAAAAGTGTGAAAAGAATTTAATAAGTTGTAAACGATGCAAAATATAACTGAACTAACAATGTAGGAGAGAAATAGGTATGGGGGAAATGTTTGAGGACATATCACAATGACGTCCGCCATCTTGAATTTTGCGGAATAATTTTTATATGGAAACCATAGCATCTTTTGTACTTTTAATAGGAAATTGTCCTATAAATTAAATGTCTTTTTCACTCTAGTGCTAATCATGACGAAGTCATGACTGTTTCTTTATTGTTTTTCCAAGAAAAGAGGTTAGTCTTGCAGCAAGGACCACTCACTGTTACAAGATGAGTTCAATGTATTCCTCATTACTGTCGATTGTTAGATGTATTCAATGCAGATACCTATCCAACTAGTTTCGCACATTCTGTTTGTTAACCTCATCCGGCATATTAAAGTTTGCCTCATCAGTAAACCATACGTCAGAACTATACATAAACCATAGGTCTTTTTTCATTCAAATAGTGTTTATACCCTGAAAGAATTACCCCATAATAAAATGCTGTCCTACAGATGAGAATGGAAGAGTACATAATAATCCGTGATTAATAATTTTAACTTAGAGATATCTTTCATTTACGTATCTCTGTTAATAACACTGTTACGAAAAAAAATCGTATTTCTGTAGAAAAATGTGATTCTTATAGACATTTGAGAGCTGAATTCAAATGTTAGTTTACTTTTTCTGCATCAGAGATAGTTTTCCAGCAATTTCCAATAATTCCTCTATTATACTGTAATTTTGACATATGGATAATGTGAATAAATAATAAGGAATTTGCAGCAGTAAATTCAAATCTAAAAACAGAATTTCACTGTCAGGAACAGTTCTCCAGTAATTCGAAGTAATTCAAATAAGTCTGGTACTATATAATTTGAACATGTGGGTAATAGGAGTCATCATTATTTACAGTGATCGTGGATTTCATGATAGATTTGGTAATACTTTTGTATTTCTGACTCTTTCTTAAATGTTGACATTACTCTTCAGATAGAATGTATCGGACGATCACGAGAAAAGATTCACAATAATATAGTTGCCATTGAAAAATCACATGAAAGAATATTAATGCTCATAGTGGTAACAGAGTATTACTGGAGTATAATTCGAGACAAGAAGAACACTAAATACAAAAGGAGGAAATAAAACATTCTGTTCAAATCATGTCCCAAAAACAACATTAAAATGGTTTAAAATGAAAGGAAAATGTTATGTGTACCCATTTAAGTAAAATTTCTACTATGAGGCCCTCCAGAAATAATATGTATTTCTTAAGCCTATAAGTTGTATCAAACATTATCCTCAATTCAACTTGTGAAGCATAGAATGGGCCCCATAAAGAACTTAAAATAACTTACTAAAGTGCTCCTGCTGTTCTATTATCTGAAAATAAAATATTTATCTAAGATAAAACATAAATATAATCGTGCCTACTTTGAAAAGAAAAGGAAAACTGGGGCCTTTAGAAGTAATAGAAGTCTTTATTAACATTTTAAATTGTAGGGATGCTCAAATTTCATGTTTTTCTCGAGAGGACCAACTTCATATTTTTCTAGAAGGACATATTAATTCTTGCCCCTGTTCAACTTGTTCACATATGTATTCAGCTTATAGCAGTTATTCTAAAGGAATATTTACAAAGAATAAACTCAATTTGAACAGAATCTCTTATTTCTTTTTGTTTCGAATTATAGTCCAGCAATACTCTGTTAACGTTGAGGATATCAGTTTTTCTTCAGTTTCCATGCTAGCTACATCTTTATGAATTTTCCTCGTAATCGTCCGATACACCACTACAACTTACAGAAATCCAGAGTAGAGTCACTGAAATATACTTTCAAGGACACCTTGCATGGTAAATCTTCGTAAGTTTTGATCATTGATTCACAAATTCCTTTCATTTGGAATCAGGGATGAATTCAGGAGGTAGCCCGGGGGGAATCTCCCCCCGAAGAAAATTCATTCCCCCCCCCCGGAGAAACTTCCAAAATTTCAGTCACAAAATGTAGAAATTACTTCACCCAATTATTTGCTTTTCTTTCCGTGCACGTGCAGACGAAATCCGATCTCTAAATATACATATAAATGACGCAGACCCATTCTATATAAATATTAAACAATTAACATCTAAGATAGAATACCAAAATAGTCAATAAAACCTGTATTTCTTAACGCTCTGACCGAGTTTGGCAGAACACGAAATTGTCAACCGTTGAAGAAAGGTTTGTATTTTAGTAGGTACTATACTCTCGCCCTATATTATACTCTCGCCACTAGCACAGATTGAGATAGGAAAGGAAAGATAGGGTTTTGGTCATTCCATATGATCTCTGATGTCAGCAGACTTAATTAAGTTCTTGAAAATGTACAGTTCTTGCATTATTTGAAATAGAGCGCCTAAATTCCATTTCTCGCATCGGAAGTAACAGACGTAAATGTGTTTTACGATTGTTAAAGTAAACACACCTTTCTTTAACTAAAAATAAGTGAGTTAAATGATAAGATTCAGAGGGATCAGGGAGGAACAGTTATCCCTCCCGGGTTAGAGATTTATATAGAATTTATCAATATAATAGTAGTATATAAGTGAAAGATTGCTATTGAAGGTGTCCAAGATCCTGCTCACTGCCGTGCAATGGGGGAGGGACAATGGCCCCGGGCGCCGAAGTAAGGGGCGCAAAATTCGGGAGGGGAAAAAGAAAAGAAAAAAGGAAAGAAAAAAGAGAGGAATGAAACACATATGCACATGTGGGCATGTGCACATATATAAAACAAAAGGAAAAAAGTAATAAAAAGTGCTCAAAATCAAGGAAAAGCAGGGTTTACTTTTTAAAATTTTCTCACCTTTCGCGGCTGGTCTCTCGACCTCACTCACACGTACGGGGCTACCGTCGTATACTCTCGCCCCAAGCGCTGATTTTCCACGACAAGGCACCAAGTCGTGGAAAATCCTACTGAAGACTGTCCTACTGAAGATTTCGTGAACTAAACTATTGATGTGTATGCAATGAAGAAACCAAGGCTAATATGCTTGATTTAGAATCAGAAGTGTGAGAAAGAATGATAACTTTTTGTTAAGATATTCCTATGTATGTTTGTTTTAGGACAAAAAAATATTTGCGTTAATTTAAATCTTTTTGAAAACTTCTACATTAGTAACAAACAGTAACTACTGAACATAGGAAATAATAACAGAAATAGCTACTGTAAATAGCAGTTAAAGTTTAGTCTAAAATATTTTTGCCAGTCTATTTAATGTTTTATATAAAAAACGATTTTTTAAAAATTATCTCACATTGAATATTTATCAGCAATTAGTCTCAATATTAGGTAAGATGTGCATGTGAATGGAATTGTTAAATATGCTGCTTTCTTGCAAAAATACAGAAAAAAAATCCTTCCCCCTGAGGAGTTCACATTACCCCCCGGGTGAAAATGTCTGAATTCAACACTGTTTGGAATTTCTCCTACTTATAAAGAAGTGTTGCGATAATTTATATTAACATATTCAAGCTAGTGGCATATATTGCTTTGACTTCTTGGGCTAAAGCTGACGTTCATAATACATTATTATTATTATTATTATTATTATTATTATTATTATTATTATTATTAGTAGTAGTAGTAGTAGTAGTAGTAGTAGTAGTAGTAGTAGTAGTAGTAGTAGTAGTAGTAGTAGCAGTAGTAATACTAATGGTAGAGTAATAATAATAATAATAATAATAATAATAATAATATAAACAAAAATGGAAGATAACGGTAGAACAAAGAAAATGGGAGGATGCGAGAGAACTACAAGAACGTCTACACTCATGGCGTTTGTCATCGCAAAGTTCAAGGAACTTCACACACCAAAGATAGAAGTAACAAAGAAATCATTCTATGTTTAGTAGAGATTCATAATTTTAAAAATTCTTCTCATAGTGTTTGTATGTTTATTTTGAATACTAATTACAGAATTACTTGATGAAAGACTATAGAAAATTTATTACAAAAATCTTTATCTTCTTTTGACAAAAACATCATTTTAAGAGCCCAGCTCAAAGAAAAAAACAGTAGTTCTTCTTATGTGCAGCAAAATTTATCCGGGTTTTGGTTTATTTTATGCTAGGTTGTAATACTGGCATTGCAAGTAAATGTAATTTTCTATGTTTCCTGAAATATAATTTTCTCTCATCCTCCTGTGCAAAAGACAAGTTGAATGAATGACATGTTATATAAAAAACAGCAGAATGTTTGCAAATATTCTTGATTTTTTTCCCCTGCTGATTTCAATGGATTTTTCATGAATTTCTCCTTAATTTTGGCTCCAAGGAAGGTAACTGGACAAAGGTATATGTTATGAGGACACTCGAATTAGCAGTGAAACAATTTGTAAATCACTTGAAGCATATCAATAAGGATTGTAATCCTCCCTACTTTCATTACTTGTTTAATTTCTAGATTATATATATATAAATGATGTATCACATTCGTGACATGAATTACGATAATATTCTGTAAGTAGCTATCTTGTTGTCCACAACGAAATCATCATGTTTACACTGCAATATTATCACTCAATTTCCACTCCTGACTGTGGCAAATATCTAAGGCAAAAGAACTAGACCTAAAGGGAATTCATAAGGATCTAGGGTAATTTCTTCAGACTTAGTCTCTGGAAGGTACTCCCATTTTTTTGCAACCAGAGCTGTACAAAATTTCAGTATGTTTTGTTTGTTAGTTCAAAAATTACGGGGGCGTTTCAAGATAAATGGTCCACCCTGTATATGTTACTAGAGTCGTTCTATTTCAAGTGTGCCCCTGCTGGCGCAGCTATCGATGTGTGTTTTCCCATACCTCCCTCGAAAGGGGAGGGACAAGTTGCTGTGGTCGAGAGATTTCAATAGATGGACAGGGTTTGAGGGTTTCACATTGATGAGTTCGATGTGCACTTTTTTTTTTTTTTTTACCATTCTAAGTACACTACAATCTTCACTCGCCAAGACCAAACGACAGAATGACAAATTGGCAACATAGACGAAATCGTTCAGTTCTTTCCCCAAAGCAAAGGAATGGTTTCATCCATAAGAGGGTGGGTTCAAAGAGTGTTTCACATATTTTCCGAGGGCACACTTGAAATAGAAAGGCTCAAATAAAAAATGTGAAATTCTACTTATATTCGAGTGTCGTCTCCTCCCCGCTCTTAAAATTACGTTGGTGTTCACCTTAAAAGTATATTGTATTATGAAGTAAATACAAGATTGTTTATATAATTAAAATAAGATAAAATATAATATAATTAAAATTAAAATACGTACGTCTAAATGATCAAAAGGAATCACGTCTGACTCTGTTAGTCAGGCTATCACCCAGCTGCCACTCCCAGGCGCTATCCCACTACTGCTCGACACGGGGGCTTTTGGCTGCTCGGTTTCCCGCCTGGCCCGGTTCACCCCTCCTTAGCCAACCTGGTCACCTCGAGCTCCCCCAAGGTACCCATATTGATGTCGAGCTTAATGCGGACGCCCAGTCAACGTGGCCCACTGGACAACAGGACTCCCAACCTCAAATCATCCAATAATTCCGGCCTCCAAGTAGCTGGATTACAGGAGTACGCCACGACTCCCAGCCGATAGCTTAGCATTTCGTCGTCGACACTACCAGCATATACAGCCTCTAACGTTTATTGCACAGTGGTTCAGAAGAAGTTGATTAAAAAGGAAAGATTGCAAAATTTGACCCAAAGAGACCGAGAAAGGAGAAAACAACAACTCACTGATTCCATGCATTAACTCGTATGGTTTCTATGTAAACGAAAGTTGATACCTATAGTTAAATTCCTGAAAATTTTGCAATTGTTCTTAATAAGGGATTTTTTTCTTTTTTGGACAAGATTTAGCATGATAAAAAAAAATCATGACAAAACGTAGAGCCCATGGTAAACGGAAAAAAATTTCCTCCGTTTGTTGGCATGTAACAAGAAGTTTTAGTTGACAAAGTCTCACTTCCGAACAAAAAAGAAAAGAAAAAGTTTACAGCATTTTCACATTTCTTTTCCGTCAAGCCATCGTGACTGTGTGGGAGAAGTATTTTAGATTCTTGTAAGGTACCACAATATAGAGAATGTGTGTATGCGTGTGTGTGTGTGTGTGTGTGTGTGTGTGTGTGTGTGTGTGTGTGTGTGTGTGTGTGTGTAACCTAAGTATTGTTCTTATGTATATGTTGAACGCTTTCGGGGCCGAGGCGAAAAGGAATTTGGCGACGGAAAAGAAAGCCATTGTAACTTCCCTTCTCTCTTTTCGTATAATACTAATTTTTATTAATACTAATTCGTTGACTGAGTATTGTAAAATTCTGTCTTTTAGACTAGAGCTTAAACACGGTACACGGAATTTTGGACTTTTTCCAATGACTTTTTATTATAAACATTTCTTATATATCAGTGGTAATAAATATTACAGATAATATATAAGCTTCTCTTAGGTACCTGGGTGGTTTGTTAGTGAGTTTGTGGGAACCAAATGACTTTAGGGCGACAGGCACCAAGACTCTTTCAGCCAAAGTGCCTCTCAGAGACTAGGCATTCTAGAGAGGGTGATCAAACCCAGGCGTCCTAGGGAGTGGTGAGGTGTTTGCAGAGACCAAGCGCCCTAGCAAAAGGAACTCTCAGAGACCAGGTGCCATAGAGAGTGGTAAGGAAGTCGTAGCAAAAGGAACTTTCAGAGACCAGGTGTCATAGAGAGTGGTAAGGGAGACGTAGCAAAAGGAACTCTCAAAGACCAGGTGCCATAGAGTGGTATGGGAGACGTAGCAAAAGGAATTCTCAGAGATCAGGTGCCATAGAGAGTGGTAAGGGAGACGTAGTAATAGGAATTCTCAGTGACCAGGTGCCATAGAGAGGGGTAAGGGAGACGTAGCAATAGGAATTTTCAGAGACCAGGTGCCATAGAGAGGGTAAGGGAGACGTAGCAAAAGAAACTCTCAGTGATCAGGTTTTCTAGAGAGTGCAGGTGATGATCAATGGATGGAGATTGACGCCTTCTGCAACGCTCCAACTCATTTTATCTAGAAATTTTGCTGACTTGATTAATCTTTGTCACTTAACGATCGTTGACGATGATTGACGACATCTTCTTCGTGGTTGTCGGCCTGAAGTTTGTTTAAAGCTACCAGGTGGTGTTGGGAGTACATGTAGAACTTTTCAATATTGATCTCCATACTCCATACATAACTCTGGAACGAAAACTATTTTTTAAATTCTGTTGTTTGCAATAGGGAGCTAGAAGGATTATCCCAACCGAGTTTGTTAATAGAGTTAATCCGTCAATGTAATCACGGGTAACGGTGACTTTAACGACAGATATCCATATCCCATTTTCTACTATTGAAACAAAAGTAGTAAAAGTTACAGACCTTGCCGTTAGTTAGCATCAAATATCCATCAGTGGTTGACATCTACCAGATGAAATTGAAACTTCTAGTGCATGATTCTTTTTACAGTCTGCCATTTTATTTTTATTTAAATAGAGAAACCAAATGAAATTCCAGTATCGGATATGGGCCGGTTAAAATACGCATTAGTTGCCATAAATTACTTATATAATTATTTTATTTAAAAATACTATGAGGAAAGAGTTTTGAATGAAGAAATTGAACAAACAAACAAATAAATAATTTAGTTTTGTAGACTGTCGTTTTCAACAAATAAACTCCTACTACAAATACACTCTTGGAACACAAAATTAGTTATTGAATATCATTTTATTTCGTTTTTGAATATCGGAAAGAATTAGTTGGGTCGAGCGGAAAACGAATGAGAGAGTGTTAGAAATGGTGGGTGAGAAAAAAAAACTTTTAGATAGTATTAGGAAGAGGAAAAGAAACTGGTTGGGACATTGCCTAAGAAGAGATTGTATCATGAGGGACTCCTAGAAGGTATGGTGGCGGGAAAGAGAGGGAGGGGGCGAAGGAGACTACAATTAATGGATGATATTAAAACAGAAAGATCATACGCGAAGACGAAGAGGTTAGCGGAGGACCGTGGAGCATGGAAGCTTCTCAGCTGCGGCAAGTGACCTGCCAATAAAGGCAGAATACCTATGATGATGATGATCATTACTAAAGTTATGAATTATTATTTTTTATGGAGTTAGCATTAACATGATTTTGCACATGAGATTTTTCTGTCATTAATGGTTACTATTATGGTACACTTATGTCCAAAATTATTGTCGCGTGTTTATAAATATGTTGTTGTAGGAATATAATTTGATAACGAATTCGCCCGCTATTTCTTACAATGTTAGTATGTGCATAATCGGCAAAGACATGTATGTGGAAAATTTAATGTCAAAAGACCAGTAAATAAGAACAATAAAACGAAAATAAAACTTTCTTGTCCATTCAGCAACATTTTGCTTTACTCATTCTAATTTTCGTATTTTATAACTCTTCTCCTATGAAATTTATCACGAATATACATTTCCTGATTATACACACAGTATCACTGTTAAAAGTACCCTGCAAAATCATTATCAAATTATATTCTTACAAGAAGACAGTTATAGATATGCGACAATCATTTTGGACATGAGTGTACATGCGGTGCAAGTTCATGTTGTAAAGTGAAATTACTAAATAATGAATTAAGAGACAGTATGGCATAATTGCAATGAAACCACCTAAGATTACTGAACAGTGACGATGGCATATTTGAAAAGATTAATTTTGATAGCCTAATATAGATTTTGCCACATCAAAATAAATTTTATAATGTTATTTTTGGTATGAAGAGTGTGTGTGTGTGGGGGGGGGGAGAAAAGTTATTTTTTTTAAATGTCATTCTTCTGATCCTTCAATAAACTACTTAGCGCTTCAAAATCGGTGAGTATATTATTTTTTTATTAATATTATTGAGCATTATGAAATATTATAAAAGCCTCACATTTTTTTTCTATCAAGGCCAAAGAAAGTGTAATTAGATTCGGCCCTGTTTTTTTTTTTCTGTTCGTAAAATTTTATTCAATTTCAATTAAATTTGATATGTGCTTTCTATAAAATTTAGGAAATAAATCTGTTTAGAGAGGAAGCAAGATGTGTTGAGGAAAGATGAAAAGATGGTTCAGAAGGAGGTGAAGATTAGAAACGAAATACAGCATATGGAAGAAGATACAAAAAATGAAAGAAAAAGATCAAAAAGAAAAGGAATCGAACAAAATGCACTAGGAGATTAATATGAAAAGATAATGAAATGGTGTAGTTTGAAGGAAATAAACGGTATGGCAATAAAAACATTTACAAAAATCAGCTGTATGAATAACAAGAGATGGAAAGTAGAAAAGGTCGAGAAGTCCTGAATAAATTGTACGGACCGCCGCATCATGTTATTCTATAGTTATTACAAACACATTTATTTAAGACTTATATAATAAAATACAATAATATAAATTACAATAAGCATTTTCTGGCCGAAGAATACTCAGTTCGAAGAGTAAACTACTTCTTGTGAATTTTTCATGAAAATTAGCTTATATGAGGCGAGTAGTATCAAAAGCCGCCAAATTCATTTTTTTTAAAACCGAAATTGAGTTATATATCGCTTATTACATGTTTGATCTAAAGGAATTCCATGGAAACAGAATTTTGTTTAAAAGCTTAATATTTCATACTTAAAAAAAACTAGTTCAAATATGGGACTTTGTACGCTTGTATATGGTACTTCATTGCACGTTTTGCGAGATTACTCGAAACTAAGCGAAATGGATGTGGCATATCTTAATGCTGGGCACCTCAAATTGTGCTTTAGAGTAGGAATGGCCAGAACCGGTTCCTGGCGGAACCGGTTTTCGCCTCTGAACGGATCCGGTTCTAAAAGATCCAGTTCCGGAACAGGTTTTTCGGATCCATGTCTGGAACCGGTTCCCAAGATCCGGTTCTGGAACGGGTTTTCGGAACCAGGTCTGGAACTGGTTCCTGAGATCCGGTTCTGAAACCGGGTTTTCGGATCCAAGTCTGGAAGCGGTTCCTAAGATCTGGTTCTGGAACTGGGTTTTCGGACCCAGGTGTGGAACCGGTTCCGAACTTTGTGGCCATCCATACTCTAAACCCGAGCTGCTGGCAGGCTGTGAACAGTGTGCTAGATGAATTGTTGGAAGTGACAGGCAGGCGTCCATGCGGCGGCCGCTTGTCTCATTTGCCTAAACAAACTGTGTAACAGGCAAAATCATTGACTAAACAGGCAAACTGGCAAACTCATTTGGCTCAACTGGCTAAACACTCACTGGTGGACCATTTTCTTTTCTGGGGGGCACAAGCGGGTCTGGGTGGGGAGGGCACAACCGTGTGATCCCCTTTGCAATGTTTCGAAGGTAAACTTTGTGCCTGCCTCCTTCACGGGTCTTTGGGGGCTTTCGGATCCAGGTATAGAACCGGTTCCTAAGATCCGGGTGTAGAACCGGGTTTTCGGATGCAGGTTTGGAACCGGTTCCTAAAATCCGGTTTTGGAATCGGGTTTTCAGATCTAGGTCTGGAACCGGTTCTTAAAATCCGGTTCTGGAACTAGGTTTTTGGATCCAGGCCTGGAACCGGTTCTGAAAACCGGATCTCCAAGAAACAATTCCGCCGGAACCGAAACTTTGTGGCCATCCCTACTTCAGATATGTTAATGAACATTTATGTATGAAGTATGAACAATCTCGAATCAGTTGTTTCTGAGGAAATTTAAAAAAAAAAAAAAACATCTCAAGAGTTAGCTACCCTTTCTGACTTTAAAAAAAAGAGATTTATGAAAAATAAACAAAATCGTCAGAGTCATTTTTGAGAAAATAAGTTTTTTTATTTCTAAGTTTCATCTTCCAAATCCTTTATCTTTTTGGAGGTGGGAAGAAAATTCGAAAATCGAGCCTGGAGAATCTTATAATTACTTAAATAAGGTTTGGGTACGTTGAGTGGTTTGACCTCTAGGTGAGTGTACATATCGTGCATTGTGACGAACGGACGGACGAACAGACATCGGAAAATTAGTTTTTTTTTTTTGTATTTAAGTCTCAAATTCTATAGTTTTAACGATCATCACGACTGGATTTACCATTAAATGCAGTAAGCTGGGGTTCAAATATCCAAAGCTTGGAGGCTCTATCACACATAAAACACAACGAAGATGAGCAGCATAATGCACATCGAAAGTACCTTATCGTTGAGTAGTATGGTCTTGGTATGACTTGTTTTGAATAAATAGAAACGAAGTTACAAGGGCTTGAAAATGTGAATCACTTTTGAAAGGCTTTATTTCGAAAACATGCTTAGATGACTATCATGTATAGTTACTTGTATAGTTTGCAATTGGCAAATAAATCATTTTCCCGTTTACAGCTCTTCGATATCTCAAACCGTTCCGGAGATGTGAAAAGTATTGTTTAAGTTTGCAACACTGCTTAAATCATGAAACTGTCAAAACTTGTAATTACAGCTATTAAAAGCTATTGCGAGTAATGCTGTAAGGGAAAGGAAATGTGCTTCATGTGTAATAGGGGCTTGCAAACTTTGGATGTTTATGAGACTATAACATACTTAGTTTGCAACACTGAATAATATGTGTGTTATTTTAAGATTTCGTTTGACATGTTGATAACTTTATGTTGGGTTCGCAACACTGTTTGTTGGGTATCTTTGTTTAATACGTGCGAAGATGTCTCCTTCCTTATACTGTAGTTGCTTAGTGCGTTATCACGATTGGACATTATAAATGATGTACCCTATATATATATAGTATATATATATATATATATATATATATATATATATATATATATATATATATATATAAACGTAACGTGTGTGTGTCATTGAATTTTCGCATAGAAAGAAGTTAAGAGCCACCAAACTTTTGCACACACATAGGTCTTCACCAGAACTATATGCGTGCAGAATTTTGTTTTGTTGGCTCTTAACTTCACGTATAAAGTTTTTTTTTCTTTTAATTATTGGGGGCATCACATTTTAAATATTGGAAAAGTACAGAGGAGTGATTCTCAATCGATGTGTCGCGACAGACTGGCATTTCACGCAGTTCCGTAAGATGTGTCGCGAAATTTTAGAATTTAAAAATCATGAAGTATATAATAATAATTAGTTAAAATCGAGACAGACTGTACCAGTCAACACCTCCAGCGGTAGCAATAATGCTCAGTACTACATACAGTCATTATGAAAACTAATTTGTTTCACTATTATAATACATTATTATTATTTATAATAACACAGGACTGCAAATTGAAAATAAAAATCATGTTGTTTTTTGATTAATAGGTGGACGTAATTCTTTGTTCCTAGCTGATTACGAATAATGAATTCGCTTTTTCTGTCACGTAAGGTTTTCTTACAAATCAATGTCAAAATCTGAGCCTTTTTCCGTATTCAATACTGCTTTATTATACCTTATTTCTTATCTTCTAGCAGACTAAAGAGCTTACTACACTAAATAACTGAACGTTTTGTTTAATGTGAATGCAGACAGACAAAAAAGAATATAAGATTATTTTCATTAAGTCTAGAACCAAGAAGTTCAGCAGATTCTTTAGACAGATTTAGGTCTCTAACTAGGTCATTGAGCTGGCTTTGAGTGAGTTGTATAGGGACACGAGATCCACTAGGGAGGCTGTAAACTTCATCTTCTATTTCACTACCTTCCACTGAATCACTGTACGAACTAGGATCACTTACAAACTCAAGACTTGATGGAGATGTCGGAACAGGCAAGTCTGGGCTGTGCAGCATAGATCTCATTGCAGAGGGAATGTTGGGATACACTATCTTTGTCTTGTTTCGAGTATTGTGTCTTACAACTCAGGACAGAAGTAGCAATCGTCGCTGTAGTTTTTGGGCTCTCTCCACACCATTTTAATTACGAGTGGCATAAATGACCGCTTTCCAGTGCTCCAGTTCCGTAACGCTTCCACACAAGATCTACACATATCATATGTGGAGGCCACGATTTATCTTGATCTTCAAGTGTCATATGAGAGTATGCGAAATATGCTGTTCTTACAAAATCTGTAATTTTCTGTCTCTGTTTGCGTGGAACAAATTCACCACAGATGTAACAAAATACATCTGGTCTATTGTTACAACCACGAGATGCCATGGCAACACAGTATTCAATGAACTACAGAACAAAACTAACCTAAGAGATTAACATTTCATACCATTGTAGCACATCTAAGATTTGCGACAATTAAATATGAAATTTATTTGAAATAAGATAACAAGGTTTGATACAGAAATATTTTAAATAGTCATGCAGGCAACAGTTAGTTAATTTAACTAAATGAAACTTCTCTACATTTAAAGCACATTCATCTTTAGATATATTACCACCTGAATAATTTCATCACGTGCTAGCGACACCTAGCGTTAATCACTTGAATTACTCTTGAACATGCATACCACAATCAACATATATAAATTGTGAATTGTTCTTGCGTGATATGAGAAAACTAGTGACAGTTTCGGTTTCAGCATGTTCGAATACATATAAAACACCCAAAATTATAAAAACAACAGAACCTATGCGGCCCTGTGTAATAGCCTCACGTTAGATAACCCACGCTACCCTATCATCTTGCAGGTTGCATACTGTTCGCATATTGTTCAGTCCATGCTAAGACTGGGCACTTCTGCGTTTAGATTTCTTAATATCCTTGTCATTGCCCCCACATCAATTACTTATGCCTGCTCTAAGAAATCGGGCTGGTTACGGGACTGAGGTTCAAATATTTTCCATAAACAAATTTTCCACGTGTGAAAAACGGCCATTTCGGCTAATATCTAATAATTAAATTAAATTTATCTAACAACAATAATTCAAATTATTTTTTTTAAAAAAATCAGTAAAATCGTATTGTTATAATTCCAGTTCATTTCAAAGAAAATAGTTGCCGTAGATAAATAACGCTTCTCAAAAGAAGAAAATAAAATCTTTTGAACAATGAACTTTATTGGTTTGCTAAGAAATTATTATTATTATTATTATTATTATTATTATTATTATTATTATTATTATTATTATTATTATTATTATTATTATTATTATTATATTTATACCCAGTCCTTGTATCTTCAAGCAGTTATATACAGAGACGTGAGACAAAACAATCGTATCCTTACTTCTTTCTTTACAGGTGCGGATTGGACTAGCTCAACCTGCTCGCTGGCTGTACAGGAACTAACGCTGTCCAGTGTATAAAGAAAAAGTGCTTGTTTCTTGGGGGGAAAATGTTTGAAAACTTCACTAATGCTACATAGATGATTACAACATCTTTAACTGCTAGGCTATGTTCAATTTTCCAATGGATACATTCAGTGGCGGCGATTGGATGTTAAAAGTGGAGGGGGGGCAAGACATGCTCTGAATATTTATATATCAGTGTTAGTTTCCCTGGTTGCTTCTAACACTTTGCTTGATGAAAGGTTGTATAACTAATATGATACTATCTTTTTCAGTTAAAATACCGCACATCGTATTTCATATTTTAAGTAAAGTGACAAGAGCGACGCAAGTAGCCACTAGCCCTCTGCACTCTTAAACAACGAAGGTGTATAAAAAAAAAAAAGATTTGATTTCTTACTCATGAACATCTTAAAATTCTGTCTGGAAAATTGTGATCAGATTATTTAATAACAAATTTGCAAAACAAATAAATAAAAAGAATAATACCCTTAGGCCCCCCTGGATCGAATTTTGAAAAATGCTTCGTTCTTGTCTGGGGCTAAGACCAAGGTACCCCTGACCAAAATTTGGTAACTCTCGGTTCACTCGTCTGGTCCCCAGGACGCACACAGACAGATTCCCACATGTTATTAAATGCATGTTATTACTCTTAGAAAATGAAAGACAGTAATTATTAAAAGCATATCTACGACATTGAAAGAAATACGCAATTACAATATTAATTGCTTTGAATTGCAATTAAAACGCAATTCCTGTAGCTTTTTTTAACTCCACGGGAAAACAAATAACCAATACGTACTCACGCAACGGCTCACGTCAAATATTATATGGCACCATTTTTATTTCTATGAACCAGTAATACATACAAAACTTTACATTTCCAAATTAAATTATATACATTAATGGGTTATTTCAAAAAAGTGAGGGACAACTGCCCCCTTTGCCCCGCCCCTAATCGCCGTCCATGGATACATTCTTAGAAACCAAGAGGAGAATATTTTGATATAAAAAATGCTGTCAATTCATTCTTTTTTGGATATAAATGATATGTACAAAAACTGACCCTTACGCGCAACCAGAACTTACATACTTATGCCTGTGGATTTTTAAAATTAATTATTTAATTAATTTATTACTTTTTATGATTATGAGGTATAATTTTATCCCCATGTATTATAGTAACGCGTCAAAATTATTGATTTGTAGTCTATGATGGGCGAAAGATTGCCCTCCAACCCTGGTTCTGTAGTCTGCGTGGTAAACCAATTAAAAGTCGTGTCATGAGTTTATCTTTCTTCATCTCAATCAAATATGGGGTAATATACGATATATAGGACGGAAAACAATGATTCACAGATCGATATGTCCTGCTAAACTCCGGCACATCTTGGTAGCAATATCCTTTCTAATTCGCCACTTTTCTCTCTTTCTCTTCTTGTTTATAAATGCACAAATGAATAAATACACGTATTTCCAATGTAAGCATGTCTGCTGCAATTAAAAAAAATCGAAATGATTTAAACGAAAGTATTATTTTACATGTATGGTTGCATTTGAAGGCAAGTCATGTAGAAAAAATGTACATTCTCTTTCTTCTTGGCACTCCAGAGGAAGATCTGCTATCACTGCTGAACAAAAAGAGTAAATGAAAAAAAAGTTTTACAATTTGATTTTTTAAAGAAAAGTATGTGCTGATAGTCTCCTCGTGTTCATAGAATAAACAGAAGACGGATGCCTGTAATCCATTTTGCGAGTGAAGTTAGTGCAAATCCCTTTCGGAGTTCATTGAACGCTAAGTAAAATGGCGAAAGTTCATCTTCTTCCTTTATTTTTTTTTCTCTTTCTTCTAAAGCTCACGTCTATTCTTTTTGACATAATAAAGTGAAAGTGCTTACACAAAAGCATCAGTTAAAAACTTGGAGTTTTAATATAACATTAAATTCCTGAGGTGTGAGAGATTTTTTTTCCTTTCCTTTTTTTTAAAAAAAAAATCTTTTTGCCGTACAGGAGCCAAATTTTTATCAGTGAGAGTGACACTCTCTGGTATTTCTTTTAACTTTTGTTCCAATGTCGACAGACTTCATTGTTGTCATTAATTTTGTTTGTCATTGTTGTCATAAAACTAGACATTGTTTTTTTTTAATAAAAAGTATAAACTCTGACAGCAACAAGAGAATCATCTCATAATCTCTGTTGCTTCCATTTTCTGCTCGTTAAGGAAGGCCGATAAACTCTTGTTTGTAGTGTACCAATTTATATGCATTCTGTAGTAGAGAAAGCTTTCCATTGTTGTATTTATTCTGTTTGTTACTCGTTTGTTTTGTTGTGGGATTATTAGTGATGAAAGGAAATAACAAATAAATGCAGTATAACATTTTTTAAGCTTTCGAAATGTGGGTGTGGAGAAGAATGAAAATGAAATTTTTGAGTATTACGTCTTCTCACGCTTATGCCAGTTAGGCTAAAGGAGACGGTGAAGATGAGAAATGAATGAAATTGTGAGATGAAGAAAGTGGGAGGAAACGGGAGATCCCGAGGAAACCCACGCACACGGTGTTTGTCCGCCACAAAGTTAACTTGGCGGGAGCGAGGTTTGAACCCGGGACCCTATGGAGAAGAATGGAAAGAATTAGTTGGGTCGAGCGGAAAACGAATGGGAGAGTGTTAGAAATGGTGGGGGAGTTAAGAAGAGGAAGAGAAACTGGTTTGGACATTGGCTAAGAAGGAACTGTATCATAAGGGACGTGCTAGAGCTTATGGTGGCAGGAAAGAGAGGGAGAGGGTGAAGGAGACTACAATTAATGGACGATAAATAAAAGTAGAAAAATCATACGTGAAGACGAAGAGGTTAGCGGAGCACCGTGGAGCATGGAAGCTTCTCATCTGCGGCAAGTGACCTGCCAAAAAGGGCAGAATATCTATGATATGATGATCTTTTAATATGATCACCCAAGATTTTCTATTAAAATCGATTGTCTACTTAAAGACAGTTGAAGTAATGTTTTATCGAGAATTTCAGGGAGTAAACTTAATGACAGAATATCATTGTGATATTTGTTTTTGAGCTCATTAGTATTATTTATAAGGGGTAAAGGTGGTATTATGAGCCCCCATTTTGTTTATATTTTAAAAGTTTAAACTTTTTTGTATACTTTTTTATATATAAAAACTTCAACTAACCTATGATATTAAAAAAAACTAGTATTAAAATAACAAGCCTAAATCATTTTGAGCAACTCTAGGGATATGAAAATAAAATCAAAGTAAAGCAAGTAATTTTATTTTTAAAAAAAAAAGTTTTGTGCTGATAATATAAGCTCTTAATAGAATTAAATAAAATAATCAGTTTAGAAAAGTACAGTAGAGCGTCGATTATCCGAAGTAATTGAGGGACATGGGTGTTCGGAAAACTGGTTTGTTCGGATAATCGAATTGTACTGTACTGTACTGCACTGTACTGGACTGTACTTCTACAGCCAGTGCCAAACCGACAGAAGTGTGCTGATTGTTGAAACACAGCGACTGGCGGCTTGGCCGGTCAGCAGCGCCTTATGAAGGCCCCATTAGAAGCAATGTTCCGCCAGCGGTGGCTCAGTGCGGCGACTACTGTGGGAAACTTGGTTTGGGAGTGAGGGGGATGATGGACGGTAGGGTGGGAGAGTAACAGGTGCGAGCGAGTACACAGTTCGGTTAAGCGGTCGTTCGGTTGACCGACGTTCGGATAATCGACGCTCTACTGTATATGACAAATGCATTCATAAAATAATAATTTATTCATTACAAAACCTTAAAAGAAAAACATATAATGAGTGAAAAATATCAAAATCATTCATTCATTATAAGATCATTGAAAAAGTCATCATAAATCCAATGGAATGGGCTATTAAAAATAAACTGAAAGGTTCACTAACATACCACTTACAAAGCGTCATTACATTTCCTGTTTTATATCTAATTGCAGAAGATACAAAGGTAAATATTCATCTGGTATCCAGAGCAGGCAGCATTTCGCAGGTAACACATTGCACTCACAATTTCCCTCCGTTATCTGCCGAAAATAGACCTCTTATATCCGTGGACAGTCGAGGCATGTCACTACAAAGATTACCCTCTGCATCAATCACGAGAAACAGAACATAATTAACGAACCACGTGTAGAATTCAGCAAAATTATACTCCCTGGTCTTCATGAAATATTTTTTATTTTTTAAAATCTTTTTAACCTCCTGAGACCCGAGCATTTATTTGTCAAGAACTTTTGATGAAATTTTGCATATTAGGTAACAATAGACCCAATAGTACATATTTAAAAACCATTTTGTCATACTGCTTTCCTATTGATCGGTAATGGGTCGAATTGTATGCAGTACTTTGGGTCTCAAATTGCTATGTATTGCATACAATACACAAGGAAAATTGTATATTTCCCTTCGTAATATAAGCATAAAATATGTAAATCATTAAACTTGAAATTTACTTCCCCAATTTTTATTTTATGCGAAATTATTCAATCAATGTACCTGGATCAGATGCGTTCATAGCCCCAATTGTCTTCTTCCCACCTTCAGCAGACAATAGAGCCACCTGTAGGTAAAACCAAAAACCAGCTGCCTTTTCTGCAGTAATTTCGACACTTCCCGAATACAATAACCGAAATTCGGACATGTTCTTAAATATTCGTAGCCATGACGGGCGTTCAAAAAACGTATTGTATGCAATACGCAGGGACTCAGGAGGATGCCATGGACAAGACTGTGAAAGCTTTTTTATATTTGCGTAAGAAACTTCTACGTCTCAATGAGTCAAAAATAAAGGCGGAAGTTCTCGTTGGTCCGGAAATAGGGTGAAAATTTCAATAATATTTTCATTGCTGATGAGAAGTTAACCTGAAATACCTTTGCTCAAGTGTCCATCAACTTCCTTGTAAGTAGGGATGCGCACGAGACAAGATTTGTGGCTGTCTCGTCTCGAAAATTTGCTGTAAAAATAATGTCTCGACTCGAAAAATGTATATTTCTGTATTGGAAGAGCCGTGACTCGAGTCGAATTTTGTCAGGAAAATCCTGTCTCGACTTGTCTCGTGCGCATCCCTACTTTTAAGTACAAAGGAAGAAAACTATTGTAAGAATCTACGTAGTAGAAAATCTTCTGCAGTTCTATGAAAGACTGAGATTCAACATGTTCTTAAAATTGTATTTCTTACATTCACACTTGGATTTCTACCCCTAAAACCCGTAATGTCATAAGCAAAGAATATGGGAGAATCCTTAAAAAAAAAAAAAAAAAAAAAAAAAAAAGTAAGAAAGGTGCCAGGGAAGTTGGAGTGAATTTTTGTTAGCTGATTAAGACTACGCACCCATAAGAGAATCACTAGCAACACAATAGAAACAACAGGGAAAGGGAATAAGTTAATTTTATCCGAGAAGGAAGAAGGTTATAAGTAATTTATATATATATACACTTTTAATTGTACTTTTGAAAAGTTGAAATATCTAAGAAACTAGAGCTAAACTTACATTTTAATGGCCATTTGCGTGTTCAGCACTCTTGAAAACATAAACATGAATAATTTTCATCTAAGATACGCATAAAAAAATAAATTTCGTAGGGTAGTGTACTAAACATGATATAAATGTTGTTATATCCCACCTTTCGTGGACATCTCGTGACGCGGAACTGAATGAAATAAATTTTGTACCAAAATTTACCAAAAGAGACAAGAAAAGAAAAGCTTGTCCAGAATTCAGACAAAACGATAAATAATTCTTCCAGAATTGAAATAAAACGAGACTTCTACAGAATTCACGAAATGATACAGAATAAACTTTTGTCTCGTCTCATCTCGTCTCGTGAGCAACACTAATAGCAAATATAAATGTAGAAATATACCAATGAAGTTGTCGATGCTATTTCCACGTTCACAGTCGCCGTAAATTCTTCTTACCACAGCTGTTGAGGAGTTAATTTCAAGAAGGCAGTACTATTTACCGAATCAATTAACATTCACACGTCCGGTTGCTTCTTTTACTCGTCTATTCACTTAACATAACTTAGAGTAAGTAACTCTAGCTAATACCTGACTGTTATATTTTTGTTTTCAGGTCAGAAGAGTTTTTTTTTTTTTTTTGTGCAGATGCGTTTCTTTCTCTTTTTTTTCTGCGGCATCAAACATCGTAAGGTGCACCTTATTTGAATGTCTTCAGTTACGATCCCCCTATCCTAATGTGGACGAAGTTATTGGGAATTTTATGATTTTCCATCTTCAAAATGAAGTTTTATAAAAGGACTAGCTGAACCTTCGCTATTTACACAACACACCAACACCGTAACTTATATTTTTTCTGGAGGGGCAAGCATTAATATTTGGGCCCCCTAGAAAAAAGTTATTTTGGGCCTTTCCGCAAAATTCGAAAAATACCCCCCTTCTTTCCATCTTTCTCTTACCCTTTGTGAGCCCTCCGGAGCCTTCGGGTCCTCCGGAGCCTGTGAGCCCTCCCGCACGCCCCTGGGCCTGATCTATATATGGCAAATTAATTAAAAGGGCAATATTGACAAATCTCAAAGTCATACGAATAAATATTTCTAGGGCCCCTAATAATAGACTTTTTTTTTTTTTTTTTACTGAAATGGGCCCACGACTCATTTTTGTTTTATTTACCTTTTGTGTGGTGTTTTGTTTATGTAATATAGTCAATCTGTTTGATGCTTCATTTATAATTTCATATTCGTATCTTATATGGAGTAAGAAAATTTTGTCTTAAAGTGAGTCCCTCTTGAACGCCAAGGTAGCTTCCCTAGAGGGGCAGTTGCCTCCTGCTTCCCCAAAAGTGACGGCCCTGCAGCGCACAGTTCTAATATGAGCCTGAAGCTATTTCAAACTTCTTACTATGTCTGTGCAAGTCCCTTTACGAACACAAGTAAAGGACAGGAAGACTCTCAAAGGGAGTGAATTACTATGGACAAACATATAAATATGGTATCTTAATATATAGAATGTTGGGGGGAGTTTGTTTGAGGTAAACTTGAATAAGTAATAGATGATACCAAATGCAAATATTTTTTTCTTATAATTCCATATCCCAGTACGCCTCATTGTTGATCCACAAGCCTTCGAAGTTGTCAGCTTGCAATAGGGTTTGTCATTCAAATCAAAGCAAAGCGCCTGAAATATCCATCAACCCGCGATCCTTTGTTCCTCTACTGGTTGCCTATCATTAGGGGTATCAAACCTTAACGTCCTAGTGGCAATATTAAACCTATAGGATCAAAACGACGGATAAATGTGGAATAGACGAAATGAAATTTAATCTTTAAGTTTTACGTCCCACGGTTATGCCGGTTAGGCTAAAGGAGACGGTGATGAGAGATGAGTGAAATGGTAGAATGAAGAAAATGGGAGGAAACAGGAGAACCCCGAGAAAATCCACAAGCATGGTGTTTGTCCACCACAAAGTCCACACGGGATCGAAACAGAGACCACGAGCACCGGAGATGAAAGCTCTACCACTGAGCCACCGCGCCCCCCAAATGTGGAATAGAAAAATAAAGACAAGCTTTTTGAAAATTTGAATGATAACTGGCAAATCTACACAAAATTTGGAATCGACCAGCGTAAACGGCACATTTCTAGTACTTGTTGTTTTCGAGATCTTATCGTTGATAAGATGGGTCACAAATATTTAAACTTCTCTTGACCAAAAACATATAAACCTAGCATTTCAATATATAGATGATATAAAAATTAACATTATCGAAATTTTAATCATTACAGTACATTACTTCACTTTATCAAATATATTAATTAAAAAAATCTAAAATTATGGATTTATTTTAGTTTTTTCAGACTTTCACAGTGCATTATGTATAATGTGTATGCGAAGTCTTGTAGAACGGCATTGTCCGTCCAATTGTGTGTTGACAAGTAGGCTTGTCGGAGGAAAAATAGCCAGAAAATGAAATTAAATCTTTCATTTTAACGTCCCACAATGAATTCAATCAAATATCAGGTCTCACTTAATCCCTGCCCCTTAAATATTTAAATAAACGTTCTATAATAACTATCTTTCTTTTTTTTTTTTTTTAAATGTCGAGTATGGTCTACATTTTCTGAGAATTTCGCACCCTCCCAATTACTTGAAGTTGAAATAGACCAATAATGTGGAAACGTGTTCTACTCATTTTTGTATAACATATTGTCCTGTACATTTTTAAAACATACTCAGATTTTATATAACATTGTGTGTGTTTTGTGGAAGGGACTTACTCTTATAATTTGGGGTTGAAATTAGTGAGACAGAGGATCGTTCACTTTAACAATGTACTGCATCACTAGTATATGTAACATAATCCTAGAATGTTGTTCCCTTTAATAAATAATTTTCAAATACTTATACTCCTATTTCAAGTATATTACGCATGATATGCCGCACTCAAAGAATAATTCTGAATAGATCTTAATATAGTTAAAAGAGCAACGACATGCATAAAAGAATGAATTCCATATAATACATGCCTTATTTTAAAGAGTAAACATTTTAATAACTATGATTATTATTCGACTCAACCGGCGTCTGTTCCACGATAGCTTTTGTAGGTCTTATGTTTCAAGTTTCCACTTATACAGTGCGTTTAAAAAGTCGCTTTGTAGTGGATTATGGCAAAAGCTTACATGGAAACACTCCACTATAGCAAATGTTGAAAGCGGTTTACCTTAGATTAAAGGCACAGGTCAACCTTTCTATACATTTTTGCGAATATTTGAAGTAAAGATTGGTGATTGATAAATTGTATGTATCTTATAAGTGATAGCGTCCCTCATACTTTAATAGCTTTAGGTCGAATGTGATACTGTTCAATCACATTTCAATGAATCGTGTTTCACATGTTCTTTATACTTTTCACCTGCACGAAACACGCAATCAACCAAAAAAACACTTGTTACTCCATTATTAACATTGTGATAAACCTGTATTACTTAATGCTGAACATAGCTCTGACCAACCTTTGAGCACAACAGCTGGTTATAATGTAATGCGGCATATCTTGCAGTATATGTCTCTATCGAATTGAAAGTTAAAGTTTAGCTTCGTTCCTCAGTCGGAACGAATATAACATGTACACTCATGTCCAAAATGGTTGTCGCATATCTATAACTGTCTTCTTGTAAGAATATAATTTGATAATGATTTTGCAGGGTACTTTTAATACTGATACTATGTGTATAACCGGGAAATGTATATTTGTGGTAAATTTCATAGGAAAAGAATTATAAATACGAAAATTAGAACGAGTAAAACAAAATGTTTTACAACAAATGGACAAGAAAGTTTTATTTTCGTATTATTGTTCTTATTTACTCTCTTTTAACATGAAATTCGCCACATACATGTCTTTGCCGATTATGCACACACTAACATTATAAGAAATACTGGGCGAATACGTTATCAAATTATATTCCTACAACAAGATATTTATGGACATGCGACAATAATTTTGGACATGAGTGTACATACATAGGAAGAGAAATGAATGTTTCAATCCTCTTTTCACAATGATAAGTGCCTACATAAACTGCTGATCGACTTTTTAAAGATACTGTACATTAAACAAAACAAATTTGCTGTGTAGGCCTAAATTAAATTAAAATACATTCGATTTTGGTAGAACATATCATATATATATTTTCCCTCCCCCCCCCCCGAACGTCTGCGATGCAGGATGTTCCATGACAGGTTTCGAAAAAGAAGTTATTAGATTTTGATAGAATATAGTCTATAAATGTTCTATCGAGACTTTAAAACAATTTACACTACTTAAGGTTGAAATTGTCAATAACAATACCAAAGTAACAATCATTTTTAAGAAAGTCCCGCGAAAATTTCGTTTAAAAAACACCAATTTTCATCAATAACAAAATTGGTAAACTTTTTTTTAAAAAAAAAAAAAACTTTCGCTCGCTTCCACAATTTGCAACATCACTAGTAATATAGAAACTAATTAGGAAATTTAAGTGAAATCGTTAGATTGAAACATAGAAACTTATTTGAAAACCCTGTCGATTTTGGAAACATCTAATTCTAAAGGACTTCCACATCGTTAGAATTAATGGTTATATCGTTGAGAGTATGGAAGGAATATTATTACTTCCTGTTTATTTACAAACAGATTCACGTTTTTCGTGCAGAAGCATTACTTAAAATGAGATTTCTAGTTTTTCTTTCAAGAAAAATAAATACAAAAAAAGATAAAAAGGTAAAAGATATTACGTTGCGTCGTATCGTTCAAATAACAAGATTTGTTGCATATAATAACTAAATGTATTTTATAAGAAAATATAGTTAATTATTATTCGATTTAATTACAGAATTTTATATAACTTTCTTTTTATGTTCGCTTTCGTGAAATTTCGCACATTTTTTTTTTTAAAAAAAGTTTGGTTTACTAAACTCCTTTATATATATACCAGGTCTCTCTGTGTGTCCGTCCGTTCGGATGCAGAGAGTCAAAAATAAGGAATCAAATTCGTTGAAGGAGGTACGATCTCCTCTCTTAACTCTCAATTCAAATCAGAAGTGGCAGAAATCAACCATTTCCGGTTTTAACGTAGATCGCTGTAGAGTGAAACCGTTAATAGATAGCAAGAAGCACTTTTTGTAATCGATTTAGCGTTCTAATAATATGTACCATCATATCTCTCAACACTCAATTCAAATCAGAAGTGGCAAAAATTAACCACTTCCGGTTTTAACATTTATCGCTTCAGGGTTAAAAATTGGTAATAGATAGTAGTAAATCCCTACTTTGTTCGAACCGAAAAGATAAGTGGAATAATCGTATACAAAGATATGAAATATTCCCTAGACTTGTTTTCAGTAGTACTATTATTTTTTTTCGAATGTTCATTATTCGAATAAATTAACTGCTGTTATTTGAATATTCTATAATACGAACATACGTTTTCAGTTTTCTAATAATTATTTGTTATCCGAAACAAAAGTTCGTTTTTCGACTTATTCGAATAATTATTCGTTATTTGAATTATTGTTCGAATAATTATTCGTTAATTGAATTATTGTTCAAATAATTACTTGTTATTCGAATTATAGTTCGAATAATTATTCGTTCTCCGAATTATTGTTCGAATATATATTCGTCAATCGAATTATTGTTCGAATAATTATTTTTTATTTGAATTATTGTTCGAATAATTATTTATCTGAATTATTGTTCGAATAATTATGAGTTATTTGAATTATTGTTCGAATAATTATTCGTTAATTGAATTATTGTTCGAATAATTATTTTTTATTTGAATTATTGTTCGAATAATTATTCGTTAATTGAATTATTGTTCGAATAATTACTTGTTATTCGAATTATAGTTCGAATAATTATTTTTTATTTGAATTATTGTTCGAATAATTATTTATCTGAATTATTTTTCAAATAATTATTCGTCAATTGAATTATTGTTCCAATAATTACTAGTTAACTGAATTATTGTTCGAATAATTATTCGTTATTCGAATTATTGTTCGAATAATTACTTTTATTTGATTTATTGTTTGAATAATTATTTATCTGAATTATTGTTCGAATAATTATTTGTTATCTGAATTATTGTTCGAATAGTTATTCGTTATTCGAATTATTGTTCGAATAATTATTCGTTATCTGAATTATTATTCGAATAATTGTGCGTTATCTAAATTATTGTTCGAATAATTATTCGTTATTCGAATTATTGTTCGAATAATTATTCGTTATTTGAATTGTTGTTCGATTAATTATTCGTTATCTGAATAATTACGTAAAAGAATGAGTTTTATTCGAATATTCGAAAAATTGTTATTCGAATTTTAACATCGGTAGTTTAGGGCACTGGTGATAGATGGGGTTATGCATAGTTCATTTCTGGTTCGCATCGCTGATTTAGGAATGAATTGTTTCTTTAAAAGAATCTCTGTAAGAAATTAATCAATAAACGCGTCGATCATATCTTTTTTTTCATTACTATAGTTTTATTTAATGGGATTTCAATACAATACCAAAAAATACCGTTACTGTTAGTTAAGAAAGAGACTATATAAATATTCTTTACATATTCGCTCTACTGCCCCCGTAACTTATGACGTCAGAGTCACGTGACAGTTTTTCCAACTCACACGGCAAGCTATCTTTTCTGTCTTGTCTTCCATTCAAGCCGGTTCTCCAACCAAGAGTTTTCTGTTCACCTCACTAGGCGGCGCTTTTGCTCTCTCGCGCTGCGTTCAGTTTTAAAAGTTTTCGTGGAGTTTAGTCGCCAGGTGGACTTGATGCTTGCGACTCGAGTGTATTGTCTTTCCGTGGCAGTGTAGTGCTGTTCCCTTTTGTCATCTATATAACATTTCGTCAAAGAAAAAAATATATAGATAATAAAATAAGTGTTTTGTTTTTGGTGTTATTTAGTGATCAATACATAGTGCATAGTGAGACATTGTTTCATCTACTAAAAAGGAAAATATTACGGATATATATATTTTTAAAAGAAGAAAGAAATAGTGGTTAAAGTGAAATTCGGAAAAAACAAAATTATCCAATGAGATAGATATCTGAATTTATTTTTCGAAAATCTGTTCTTCTTCTTCTTCTATTTTCTTTTTAGTCAAAATTTTCGTTCAAAATGCTGTTGGTGATGATGCTAAAACCTAAAATTGCGTGTGTTGTGATACTTCTGGCTTTTGTAAGTGGTGAGCAGATATCTCCAATATTAGCAGCACAAGGTGAGTACCAAATCATTAAATTTTTAAATTAAGTACTATTTTTTGGAAGTATATAATATTACGATGTTAAATATTTTTTAAGAATAAAAAAAATCTTTGGAAGGAAGTATTGTAAATAACGTTTCACTAGAGCCAAGGCCATACTCATGGGGTCATAGTCCCCCTTTTCCTGGGAATTACTTGATTATATCCTTGTTTCGAGTCTTAACATCCCTTTTCAGCTGTGAGACTACATGAGACATGAATTTACACCTTCGTATGGGATCCATAGTATATATTCTTACCTATGTCTCTTGCGTCAAAAGCTATTTTGACATAGAGCTCCATATACACTGAATTACACATGAATAATGCTTAAAAGTTGTTAGTTTCCTAGAAATTCGAATTTACTTTTTAAAAAAAACTTTTTAAAATAATAATAAAAAACTACCAGCCTAACATTTCAATTGGATATCATATGGCCTTGGTTAGGACCTTGTGTATATGCTATAAAACGCATCGATCATTTGGTCGAGAAAGGTACTATTGTTTTAGATTAAATGTTTCCAAATGTTTTTGACAATTTGTATTCCTATTTATATAAAATATTTTTTTTATTTAAATATTATCCTTATATTTAATCACTCCCTGCACAAAAACCCTTAAATGAATGTTTTAAAATTATTTTTATCATTGGTATATGGAGCTAGAGCAGTGATGATTTCAGATTTTCTTCGTGGGGACTTTCAGTACACTGGGGAGCGAAAAATAAGTATTACGTAAATAGAGAATCTATATTGAACATGATAGGATATATGGTCTCAGGGGGAATTTCGTGGCTCCGGAGGGAAATTCTCCCCAGGCCATCCCCGGAAATTATCACCGAGCCAGAGTATATAAATGATGATTAGCACGGATGAGGTTATGGCAGTTGTGGTCTGTTTCCATTCTGATTTTTAACAAGCTCTCTTATTCTCGATTAACCTTTTGGTCCAATTCTAATGATTGTATATTGTTTACATTGTAAACAAATGCTAATTTGTCTTATCCGCCATTACTGATTGTTTCCAGTGTACCTTTGAAGGTCCGGTTCATACACCAGAAATATGCATATTCAGTGGCGTAACTAAAGGCTTGGGGTCCCCCTGCAGACAGCGTGGAGTGGGGCCCTTTCCCTACGTCCCACTTAACGATTTGGGGTCCCCCTGCTGGCTTGCGGCCCCCGCAATGCGTGATCTGTGGGGCACTTATTTACGCCCCTGTGCATATTCCAGATTGGGAACCACTGTGAAAGACCCTGATTTTTTTTAAACATTTATTTTAGTTCTTAATGATAACATTAATTAGGTTGAACGTCAGTAATATATTAACATCACTAATTTTCATTGTGAAATGCATTAAGAAATATTGTTGTTCATAATTTAGAAATAAACCACATAATTTTTTCCTTGTCATTTCATTAGACATTGTATTTTTACTGGTATTTCCAAACTTTTTGACTAATATGTATTGTGCGGAATTTCGTAAACATCCATGGAGGAAAAGTGGGAATAGTTAGATATTTTTTGTGTTTTCTGTTTGTGAAGATATATCAACCAGCAAAAATATGTATTTTTAATCACTATTTTCAATATTCGTCAGTGTATGTGTCTGAAATATATTGTTTAAAAGGAAAAAAGAAATATAATCTACAAGAAATTTACCGTGCATTATAAAAATAAGATGACTCTCCAGTCTTTCAATAAAAGAATTTAATGCAATTTCAATTTCTATAATTATTTATTTATATCAGTGGTCTCGTCTTTGCTAGTAAGTGTGATAGAGAGTATAAAAAAACAAAGCTTAACTTCTATGTACTATCCCATTGTTTGCTTCGTAAAATGAGAGCTTTAAGTTTTACGTCCCACGATTATGCCGGCTAGGCTAAAGGAGACGTTGATGATGATGGTTAGGATGAATGAAATGATGGAATGAAGAAAGTGGGAAGAAACGGCAGAACCCCGAGAAAATCCATGCACACGGTGTTTGTCTACCACAAAGCTAACTTGGCGCGAGCTGGGATCGAACCAAGGACCCCATGTGCGCCAGAGATAACCGCTCTACCACTAAGCCACCTGATTAACTTAGATGCATAGTTTGTGCATCATTGTTTTCAGAATAAAGCAGACTTTAGAGTAATATCAAACATGTGCATCAAATAGAGATGCGCACGAAACAAGATTTGAGGCTGTCTCATCTCAAAAATGTGCTGTAAAAGCGATGTCTCGACTCGGAAAAATGTATATTTCTCTATTGGAAGAGCTGTGTCTCGACTCGAATGCTGTCAGGAAAATTCTGTCTCGACTCGTCTCGTGCGCATCCCTAAATCAAAATCTACGAATTGGGTAAAATGTCGGGACATTTTCCTGAAATGGGTATTATTGTTTATTTGGGTTCCCCTATTGGAGCTTCAGGATCAAGTACTTGCGCAAACGGTACTGCGAAATATTCTACATGTCGTTAGTTATATGTTTACTATGTTTTCATTGATGCACATGTATGGTTATGAAAAATGTGAGTTTTTTCTAGCCAAACATGTCAATTTTTGTAGAGAATATGACTTTCTGACAAAGGAAGGGCGGTAGATTGAGAGAAGATATGTTTTCATATATGTATATAAAGAACGGTTGCATGACTCGGGTTTACATTATATTTTAATGCCAGTACGTATGTAAATATCAATCAATTCTTCTGGAGTTGGGTTTACCAAAACTCCTTTTATACATGTACTTACCATGTCTGTCCGTGTGTCCGGTTGTCCGGGAGACAAAAAGTTTTAAGAACTACTTGGTCAATCGCATTAATTTTACACAAGATTCAGAGGATCAGATGTTAACAATGGAGTTCGTTAATGGCGATGATTTTCAAACCGGAACTGGTAGAAATAAATCCTTCCGGTTTTTGCATCAATCACTATATATCTAAAACGGTAATAGATAGCGAGAAGAGGTTTTTCCCAATCGATTAAGCGTCCCAAGAGAATACATTTTAACCCCATCTTAACTCTCTATTAACATCGTAAATGATAAATCCACCGGTACTTAAGATTTCTACATATAGATATGGTATTCATCTACATATAGGGAAAAAGATGAGACGAAATGACGGGAAACTATTTATTTTTTGAACAGACTTAGCATTGTACGAATAGGTATCATCTTTCTTAAGAAAACACTCTATTCAAACTGGAAATGGCAGAAATCAAACACTTTCGGTTTTAACGCTGATCGGTACATACTAAAAACGGTAATAGATGGCGAGAAGGTGTTTCTCTGCAATCAAATAAGCGTTCCAAGAATATATTCTATCTCCATAATAACTTCCCTACTAAAACCGAAAGTGATAGAAACGTTTCAATATCAATTTAGAAAATATCACGTCATATCATTTCTCTACTAAAACTGGAAGTGGTAGAAACGTTTCAATATCAATTTAGAAAATATCACGTCATATCATTTCTCTACTAAAACTGGAAGTGGTAGAAACGTTTCAATATCAATTTAGAAAATATTACGTCATATCATTTCTCTACTAAAACCAGAAGTGGTAGAAACGTTTCAATATCAATTTAGAAAATATCACGTCATATCGTTTCCCAACTAAAATTGTAAGTAGTAGAAACGTTTCAATATCAATTTAGGAAAATATCACGCCATATAATTTCCCTACTAAAACCGGAAGTTCTAGAAATGTTTTAATATCAATTTAGAATGTATCATACCATATCATTTCCCTCCTAAAAACAAAAGTGGTAGAAACGTTCCAATATCAATTTAGAAAATATCACGCCAAAGTAATTCACTTGATGTGCACGTAACACTGCTACTCGTTTCAACATACAGAGCTGCAAAGCTTTTAAAAGGAATATACTATATGTATGCATGGGTGCCCGCAGTGGGAGGCAAGAGGGACAATTGTCACTCCTTGGATTTTCGAAAGAAGTTTGATTCTTTGAAATAAATGTCAAAACATATTTCGATTTGAATATTCACCCACTACAGTATTAAATATATTTATTGCAGTTACCCTCCGTAGGGCGCATATGAGCAATCTATGACATTAAGAACAAACGTTTTTATATGTCAAAATTACAGTTTTCTTATTGGCTTCACTGTAGCTTCCTATTTCGCCACCACCTACACGATAACCAGATTGTTGTTCCTCGAAATTCAGTTAAGTCTGTAATAGTGAGATTACTTGCATCCGATCGCGTAACGTTTTCATATTTTTCAAAAATTGAATTTTCATTTCACGTATATGCCATAATCCTTGAGCTCCAGAGTTTGCTAACAGTATCTCCAGTTTAAAGTCCTACGGTTAAAGTCCGACAGTGGTGATGAGATGAATGATAATGGTGACAGGACAGAAGTGGGACGAAATGGGAGAACCCCGAGAAAAAACCCACGTACACGGGTTTGTCCACACATAATTCACTTAGCGAGAGCTGGGGTCGAACCAGAGACTCCGCACACCAGAAGTAAACGCTCTATTATAGAGCCACTGCGGCGCGAAAATAATATTTTCTTACTAGTCGAAGCTAGAGCAGCTTCTTGTTAAAAATTTATTATTATTATTATTATTATTATTATTATTATTATTATTATTATTATTACTATGTCCCTAACAGAAAAGATGTGCTAGACATGTGCCATTTAGGTGTCCCAGCTACTTTTTAGGTACCCGCACTTGGCACATATAATATTCAAGTGCTAAGTATGTACTTCAGCTACCTACAGTTTTAGGTACTTGTTACACCTAATTGATATTTGCAACTATGTACCACAAATATAGCATTGATACACCTGGCTCAATTTCGCACTCTAACAGTAATTTGTTTTTATGTCGTCACTTGGGACATATATCTGTCATGTTCTAGGTACGTCCTTTAGGTACATATTGTTTCAGATACCCTAATAGCACAAGATGTGCTAGGCATGCGCCATTTAAGTGTTCCAAATTCATCTCCCACATTTGATGGATTTGTTGCTTCTTTTCTAAGCAATTGTGTACTAGAAGCAACAAACGTATCAAATTTATTAGATGGCAACTGTCGCCGATATATTTGAAAGTGAATATAGAAGAACCATAAAATAAAGTAAATAGACACTCGTCATTTTGTTATAAAATTACATGGCGAGCAGATTTTATCTGATCCCAAACGGTTATCGTCGAATATACGCGGTTAAAGGAGCATTCTAATTAGCCAAAGTCAATAAACCTCAACAATTTATCCCTCTACAAGCGACGTTCTCTTCATCGAGTGCGTGGCCAAGTCGGAAGAGCACGCGGCTAGTAATCCAAAGGTTGGTTCGTGCCACCCTCTGGTACATTTTTTTTACTTGTTTTAAGTGTTTTTTTTAGACTCACCTTAATGTAAACACATTACGCATATAGGCGATATAACATATTTTGGGGGAGTAATTTTGTGATTCATTGACGCTTACGGCATGGGGAACATACCTAGAACATACTAAGCACATTCCCAGGTACATGTCAGGCATGTGCCTAGGGGCGGACATAGATGTGACTATCACTTGCCATCCATGTGATTTCTTTCTCGGAGATACATAAGGCACATACTGGACACATTCCCATGTACCTGAGGTAACATGATAGGCATATAACTGCTATGTAATTGTGCTGTTAGGAGTTCTTGATCACTTCTATTTGAAGCATGTTAGTTTTAGATAGGAAGAGAGAGATTAATGAATGATTCCTATGAAATTTGTGTGGATATTATTGATTTCTATCATAGAAGCAGAATTGTAAGATAGTGGCAATTTTGTTTACAGTTTCCAAGTTAACCAGATTATGAAACGTTAATTAAATTATGCAGTTTTCTTTTAAGAAACTACTCTGTGTTATTGTTTATGAATGACTAGAATGTAAATCGATAATAATAAAAAAGAAATAACAAAGTCTGCTAATTAAAATTCCAAAGAATGTTGAAGGACTCTAGATTAATTTACATATAGGATACGTAATATGGGAATATGGTCGGTTGGATAAAATTGTAATTATACTGATGTGTTCATTATTTAACGCATATGTTACAGCATTATTAATTAAAAATTCGCTGTTGTGTAGTCATATCCATAATTAATATATATAATATGCAAAAAAGTAAATAAATGAATAAATATTACATATAATTATTAATAAATACGCAGGGGCGCATCCACGGGTATCCATCGGGTTCAGATCCCCAAAATTTCCTAAGTCAACATACATTTGTACACTTTCTCAATACCTCATACATTTGTACACTTTCTCAATACCTAAGTCAACATACATTTGTACACTTTCTCAATACCTCCTACATTTGTACACTTTCTCAATACCTAAGTCAACATACATTTGTACACTTTCTCAATAAAATTATGCTTGTTTAATAATGAAATGATACATTTAGCGTGAAAATTTCATATTACAAGTTATCTGTACTCTCCCTCTAATGAAAGCAATCTAGTTCTATCCTTTTTTCCCTGAAGATATGGTTTCAAATATTTTGCAATTGCTTATCGACTTTTCGCTGCAGAATAATACCCGTTCAGTGCTATATAGACATAATGGCGTGTATTATCGGACCCCCCAAAACTTGGGCTCCTCCCCCCCCAAAAAAAAGTTTCTGGGAGCGCGCCTGTAAATGAGGCTACTGTGGATTGGTAATTGAGCCAGGTCCGTAGCCAGAATACTAAGTCAAAGAAAATAATTATTTAGGTGGGAGGTGGTAGCTAGAGTTCATCTTGTATTCATAAATGATATTATGAAATATAGTTTTACTTAATGCGCTACGTAAGGAAGACAGCAGTTGAGAAGTGTTTTGTGATGACAAAGAACATAGCTATGATGTTAAAATAAATAAATAAAATATGACATTTACTCTGGGAGAAATGTTGAGCTAGAAACAATACATTTTAAAAATTGATTTCTCTATTCTTCCCCATTAACAAATGAGAACTAAATTGTAAGAATCTCTTAATTGCTATTTTTTCTAACATAAACTGAAAGTTCCATGTAAACTGAAGTTGATCGCAGGTGACTTCAACCGCTCTGGTCACCCCTAGCCTTGGCAGAACAATTTAGTTTTGGTATACATTTGTTTGTGATGGATAAGAACAACGAGTGTGTATTGGGATGTTCCATTATTTTATAAAATATTTCCTCAATATTCATTTGGATACCGATATGACATCTGTATTTAACATTAACAGTGAAGTTAACTTTAGTTTTTAATCTACTATAGAATCGAATAAGCAATGCCCGCGTCGCCGTCGACTACGCACGTAGTAAACAGTGGCACAACAAGTGGTAGCACATACCACCATCCATATATCAATATAATAACTACTTGCAAAACAGCATTAATGTCGTTCAGACATGTTCCACCGCATAGCGTGGATGAATAACATGGATGACATGAATAACATGAATAGCGTGAAAGATTATTTATCCGATTTTGTAATATTGTTACCATTGTAGGAATTTCGTATTCGCACTTAAACAACTATGTGAGTTAAATGAAAAAAAAACAAAAGATTAATAATATTTAATAACTTTTAAAGGCACTTTATTCTGAATTTATTATTATATCAGATAATCTGAAAAAAATATTGAGACTTTCGCACATGAGAGAGTTGTAGTGTACCAAATTTTAGGGTATATGAGTCGCAGCGGGTAGATCTAACGTCATTTGACAGCTGGCATTGGAAACTAGTAGATGTGGAAACAAATGTTGGAATTCTTACAATTAAGTGTAAGGTTTTCACAAATCTACAGTACATTTTACAATTTTATTTCGATAAAGGCGCAAATGCTGCACAGGACCGTAGGAAAGATACCTTACGAAAAGCAACAGCCACTACTATACTATTTGGCCCAGTTTCTAAATTTTTGAAGTTCTTCGTTCTACTTGAGTTACTCACCAATTTAAAAAGAAAATAGGGTAAGAATTTCGACGACCATTAATGTGTTATCCTAACTAGATGAAGTCCCGCCAGGAATCGAACCTGTTTTCCGCACCGAAGAAGCGGCTGCTAGCCACATTTTCCTGAAGTTCATAATAGGTCCAGTCTGTCTGAATGCCCTGCCCGAAGGTAGATTCCAGCCCACTTACCCTAACGTAACTAGGTGGAGCCACTAGGCCATTTAGGCAAAGATTGAGTGGACAGTTATATTTACCTGTAGTTAAAAAAAAGGATATGGCAAAAACTGATAATTACGAGCTGGCATAGAGGAAAGTCTTATGACTTAGAATTAGAATTAGGATTAAGATTAGGAATATGACGTATACAAGAGTTAGGCGATCATAGCTTAGTTACAGAGACAATCACTTGTATAGGTAAATTAATTTTCCTACGATATAAAGGACCCTAAATTTCTACTAGCGAGACGAGAAATAAGGTTTTCCTGTCTCGTCTCATTTTACAAATTTATTTATAAACTGATAAATGTATGCAGTGGTGGATCCAGGATATGATCAAGGGAGGGGCTAAACCATAGTTTGCCGTTTTATCCAGTGTAAACCTGAGCGTCAGGGAGGGAGAGGCTATAGCCCCTTAGCCCCCCCTTGGATCCGCCCTTGAATGTATGTATAAAATGATCAGAAACGAGAGGTCAACGAAGCAGTTTAATATAACAACATTTAAACCATGTTTATTGTTGATGTATATTGTGTAATGTTTTGCACATCTTTAAATGTTGATAAACGTTCGTCATTGTCTTCGTAAAATCACTTTATCGATTTATTGTTTTTATGCAATGAATCGCGTAATACTAAAACAATATTTGAAATTATAAGATCAGTATTAACTAGTGTTTCCTACGATATTCATGAAGGTTCTGTCTCGACTCGGAAACGACACGAAAGTTGTTTTTCTTGCTCGCCTGTCTCGTCTCGATTTATAAACGTATTCTTCGTCTCGTGGACAATACTACTTCCTACTGTGTCAAGGAGCCGGAATTATGGCAGAAGAAAATAATGGATCCTGAAATCTGAAATTTGGAGTTCTTTGCATGTAAAATACTTTTCGATCAGTGTCTGTGTAAATATCACGGAGATACAGAAAAAAGAACGACATTGAAAACAGAAAAAAATATATACAGTATTTGTACAGACAGATGGTGAAAGCTGAGTACCTGAAGCGTACGTGGGCTATCGTATTGTTTCTTTCTTTTCCCACCTGCTTCTTTCGTATTTTGAAAAATCTACCTGTTTATTTGGTTTACGGCGTCCGTTGACGACGAAGGAGAGAAAAGAAAGTACAAAAGGTTTTGTGTTCGACCTTGAAGTTATTTTATTTTTAGCTAAACTAAGTTGTTTTTATACTGTTTTGTCATTTCGTACCACAAAATAGAGTAAGGACAATATTCTAGACCGTTTTATTACACTTTAAAAATACTAAAAAATGGAAATACTAGTAGGATACACGTTCTTCGCACGAGAGAATACGTTTCATTTTGGACATAAAATACTAATAGGGGTGAATTTGGTTTTAAACGGCATCGGAAGTGTTACTGTTCATCTAGGTGACGCCGAAAACTATGAATTCGACACTAATATAGGTCATTTTCGATCATTTGTGTATATTTACCCCCTCCCTCTTCCTCAAGTTTCGGTGATAAATTTGGATTTAAATGGCATTGGAAGTATCACTGTTCATCTCAGCGACCCCTAAAACTATGAACTCGTCACTAATATCGGTCATTTTTGATCATTTTAAAATATCTTCCCTTCCTAGGCCACACTGTTAAAGTGAAATGATAAAACCTTTCCTAGGCCCGAACCTAATCTATGCTGAAAATTTGGTCGAGATCGGTAACGTGGTTCAAGAGTTAATAAGTCACAAACCTAGTGACTTTCAATTTTATTACTAAGGTTTTATAATCTTGCTTCACATTCCTCATAAAATGTTATAGTTTATGAATATTATCAGGGGCGGATCCAAGAGGGGCTATACGAGCTATAGCCTTCCCCCTTGACCCTCAGGTATACACTGGACAAAATGAACTTTAATCGTGTTTTATAATGGATAAAACGGCAAACTATGGTTTAGCCCCTCCCTTGATCATATCCTGGATCCGCCACTGAATATTATTAAGTCTACATGCCGGGACCATGGGTAACGGCCTACAGTTTGAGAACTAATCTTGCATGATAGCCTGTTCATTTGCCATCAACACCGGGTTCCAGTCCTGGTTATGGTTCAAAGCCCATGTTAATAATATGCTTTCTCCTTCATGACGTTAAACTATAAAACAACATAATACCTTAAAGACTTAGGGATCAACTAATGTTGCTTACGAGACGAGAAATTTCTTGTCTCGTCTCGTTTCTTATCTCAAAACACGAGACTAAAGTCCATTTTGAAATTCAAGACAAGAAGGAAATGTTTTGAAGTTCGAGACAACACTAGTGCACAAAAGATTTAGACCTCAAATACTGTTTTTATTGTTACATGATTTAATAGTATGAAAACTATTAATTGATAAAATTTTTGTACGATCATAATGTAGAGCATTTATCAACCACGTCTAAGAAAACTGAAATGAATTCTTTAAATTTAACGTCCCACGTTTATGTCTGTTATCCTAAGAGAGACGATGATTAGGGCAAGTGAATGATGATGGAAGAATTGGTGGAATGAGAAAGTGAGAAAGAAACAGGAGAAAACAGACGATGTAACTTGGTCGGGATCGAACTAGGGACCCCACGCACCAGAGGTAAGCACTCTACCATTGAGCCACCATGGCCCCTATCAACGACCAAGAATTCGCAAATCATTACACATTACACAAGAAATATGGTTTAAATGTTGTTATATCACATCCTTCCTGGGCCTCTCGTGACGAGGAAGGCTTCTATAACTTCTAACTATTTTTTTTTTAAAAAATAGGGTTTATATTTTGATTATACATTTACAAAAAAAAGAAAGAAAGAAAGAAAGAAAACTAAAAATTTAGCAGCAAAGGTGAGAGAAGCTTTCCGATAATTAGAATGGGGCAAGAAAGAATTCTTCGAGAATCTAAACGAGATGTCTACAGAATTTTTGAGATAAGACTAGTAAACCTTTTTATCTCGTCTTGTCTCGTGGGCAATACAAATTCAACAAAAAAGACAGTGTTAACAGACTGATAACAGTGGGTATTTTAAATTAAAGCATTTTTTTTGTTATGAAGTGATATCGTTCTAAAATTTTATTAGCATCTTCTAAATGTGCGCTTTCCGCAATTTTCTCCGCAATTTACAAGTATGGTGAGGATAACGTTTCCAAAGCAACTTCTCCCCAAAAATTTCACACATTGAGACGAATTATAGCAGCGAAGCTTCATTCTTTCTCCCGAAAAAAGTGTATTTCGGTTCATTGTCTTCATTTGCTAGCGAGTAAATAATGACTGATCTTAACCAAATCTTACATGACCATAAGGGAAATTGATGTTCAGGTATAGGAAGAAAATCTCAAGTAGTGGTATGTGCTACAAAGAGGACAGTTTAAAAAAATAAAAAGTATGTAAGTATGCAACCATTCATACATCTGCGTTTTAGTGTTGCATATATAGACAGGCGTTTTCGCGAAATTTGATGTTTTCTCGCAATATGTAAAAAAATATCACCTACCTCTTAACTTTCCACTTTTGAACATCTAAGTAGTTTATTTATTGTTTTTTGTATTTTTTAAAAAAAATTGACCCTGTAAAATTTAACTAGTAGTATTAAACATGAGTAGCTCAAAGGAATAAGTTTATTTATGTTAATGAAAAGCTTTTTCGTCTAAAAGTATCTCAAGTACCCAAAAGAGATTCAAATTTATTATACTATGAAATTGTGTGTTTAATCTTGTAATTCTGAGTGCTAATTAGAACAAGTGAGGAGTTGCGTTAAAAATAATCGTAAGCCACATTATAGTCATTTTTCACTTTGTAAATGCCATTTCGCCAAACATTTCCGGCATTTTTTTCCTTATTTCAAACATATTTTAAAACAGAAAGAGAATATTAGTAGCACAAAGCATAAAGTATGGTCATTTCAATTAAACCTCTCCCTATATGATTTTTAGGAGTTAAACCCTCGAAGTTATTTATTTATTTATTTATTTACAACGCAATAAACAAAAGCAAACAGGAGCGTCATTTGGAAGTCCAAAGGAGATAATTGCCTTCCCCAGGTTTGGGATGTATGTATATTTAATCAATAGGATAATAATATATCGATGAAAAAACGTGAAACTCCACTTACCTCAAGCAAAATCTAAAACGAAGCTCCTGGAAGCAAATAGTGAGAGAAATTAAGAACATCTCCATAGAATTACAGTTTAAATGCTTCTTATAAAAATTTAGTAATAAAAATGACAAATGAAATATTTATCTTAACTTCTCAATATTTGAATATAACGGATCTTGCCGTTTTAGGGTCTCGTTGTGAAGAGGTTTGGCTTGGTTAAAGTAAGCATTATAGGAAAGCGCTTTTCTTTTTCGTAATTTGATTTGCTTTTCTTCAGACAATTTATTATTCCTTTGTGCGGTCAGTGAACATTAAAGCTCGCGTTTTATACGCATCGTGGAACTTGTGAAGTTGCGAAAAAGAAGGGTTTTGGAACGGTTTAGCTAACAAAAGCCTGTCACTATGATGGTTCACTTAATTCTTCGTTCAAACAAAAGAGACACTCAGTTTCTAGAAATAGCCATGCTGAACAGCCATGTCGACATCTTTAATAAATAAATACCGAAAAACGGAACTACATTATATCTTTATAGAAATCAGATGCACATACTTGTTTTCTTAGCCCAATTTATGGAGTATGGTATAACAGTAAATTTGGTTACTTGTGGCAAAGTTGCTAACACTAAAGCAGTAAGAATCTTTGCTAAATTTTAAAACCTCGTTATTTTGAGATGACAAAAGATAAGTAACATAATCGTACTTGGTCAATAGTCTTGACATGAAAACTGGCAAATTAAATATTTTTAATAATACCTTGCGTGCTACCAATACTAGTTAACTTTTTTATGCTTCTGTAGTGCTATAATGTGAGGAGGTTCCCAATTACTAATTATGAACCAATTCTTGTGATATGATAGCCGACACGAGAAGTACATGTTGAAATTCGACGAGAAACATACCAATTCCCATCTCGTTTTCGAGACGAGATGACAAGCATACAAATTCTCATCTCGTTTTTAAGATGAGACGAGAAATTTCTTAAGTCTTGGTAGCAACACTAGTTTAATCCACCCCTCTCCCCAAAAAAGGGAATCACTTTTGTACATACATTTTACAATATGAGAAAAATTTCTAGAAGAGACAAGAAATAATTTTTCATGTCGGGACAAGACTAATACAAAATTTACGAGATGACACGAGTAATCATATTTGTCTTCTTATCTCTTCTCATCTTCTAGGCAACATTCGTATTGAGTTCAGAGGAGTAAAAAAAGGAAATGGATCATGTGTTTACAGGTATATAAGTGTCTAGGTACAAAGTTTCTATAATGCAAGCACAAAAGTAAAAAAAGGCTGAAATAGAACATGAAATGAGAAATTCATGAAATTTGTTGTACTTGCGCCATCTCAAAGTTTGCTCCGATTACCTAATAATTTTAATTTTGTTTTTTTCACATCAGAAGGCAATTTTTCCGCACTATTAGATTGAAAAATTAAAAAAATCAAGTTTTTTCCTTTCCACTCTAATGTATATGCATACCGAGCAGAAATGTTTGAACTCACGAGCCCGTCTCTCGAGTTTAATAATATTGCGCGAGCCTGTATAAGTGGATAGTGGATAGTGAATAGTGTAGAGACTGTGTCCAAGCGAACACGAACCCTTTATAAGTAGATAGCAACCAAGAGACTGGGCCAAAGAGCGAGCCCCAACCAGGTTAGTAAGAGCGAGCACAACAAAATGCGAGCCCCAGTGAAAATAGTGAGAGGGAGCACGAGAAAGTGCGAACCCTAGTTAGGATAATGGGACAGAGCATGAGTAAAGTGCGAACCCTAGTTAGGATAATGAGAGGGAGCACAAGAAAGTGCGCACCTCAGTGAGGATAGGAATGGGAACACGATAAAGTGCGAACCTCAGTGAAGACTTGGCAAGAGAAAATGCGAACCCCAGTGAGGATAGGAATGGAAGCACGATAAAGTACTAACCCAAGTAAGGATAATGAGAAGGAGCATGAGAAAGTGCGAATCTTAGTAAGGATAATGAGACAGAGCACGAGAAAGTGCGAACACTAGTGAGGATTGGAATGGGAGCACTGAAATTATTATTTAAAATAATATGTTCTATGTTTGAAGCTATGAAATTATTTGTTAAACTAGGATTAGATACCCTATTATTTTTAAGTGCGAACCCCAGTGAGGATTGGAATGGGAGCACGATCAAGTGCGAACCCCAGTGAGGATTGGAATGGCAGCACGTTAAAGTGCGAACCCCAGTGAGAATAGTGAGAGGGAGTATGAGAAAGTGCGAATCTTAGTAATAATAATGAGACAGATCACGAGAAGTGCGAACCCCAGTAAGGATAGTCAGCTCTAGCACTTTCCGAGCACAAACCTAATGAGGTTAGTGGGCGCGAACTTTATAGAGGATAGCGAACTTTGAGCTCGAGCGAATGCGGGCCTGAGCTAGTGTAAGTCTCGAGATTAGTGAACGCAATCTCATTAAGATTAGCGATTGCGAACCACGTTGAGAATACTGTGCCTGAGACAGCATAATTTCAAAATCGCCATAGGGGCCACAGTGGCTCAGAGTAGTAAAGGGCTTCCTGTTCACGTGAGTTTATGGTGGACCATGCAGAGGTTTTCCTGTTTTCTCCCACATTTTCATTCTATAATTTTTTCATGATCATTCAATTTCATTAATTATCCGTCTGCTTTATTCTAAAGGACATAACGTACGCAAATCCAGAAATTTCATTCAAAATGGCCATAGCTATTACCTATGTTTGCTACCAACTAGACACATACAAACATTTCAAATGTGTTTGAGGTCACTTGGGTAAGATTACTCTGAACCATATTTTTTTTCATAAATAATAACCGTTGGAACATTTCGTCATAGCATTTTATTGTAGAAATCAGATTACTACTAATCTAAAACTTTTATATGCTTCCTGTGTTGATAGCTATACACTGTGTGTGTGTAATGTTACGCAAATAGCTTTTATGGACCTTATTTGCTAACGAAATTGACTGAAAGTGTAAGTCACATTGTTGTATTCTCATACTGAGAGACCCGCCCTTTTCCGTGTGTTCTCTTGAGTCCCGGATGGCAGACAGTTCGTTCTCAAGGACCTTCCCGACATGAGTCTGGAATTAAACCCACTTGCCCGTGCTAAGTGAATCTTTCTCTTCTCGCCTTTCTTCGTTTGAAAATGATATCGTGTCCTTACGAAAGCTACACATGATTCGTCTTGAAACATGAAGTATACAGGACTGCCTTCCTTTCACTTTTCACAAAGCCATCTATTGTAAATGGGAAGAGGTTAAACGTTAAGTGTGTAGTGTTCTTGCAGCTGCCTGCGTTACATAAAACGCACAACACAGTTTTCATTTTTTACTTCTTCTTCTTCTTTATTTCAGCAAATTGAGAGACAAGGTGAAAGTTTTTGATAGGAAACTATTTAACACCGGGGAAAGAAAATGAATGTGCAATTGTTTGTTTGCTAAGTTGTTCATTAGTATGTGTATCACTTCATTTTTTTTTCTATCCATGTTATTAGATTGAATGAATACTGGTCCCAGTATGATTCACGAACAGAAAAGGCGGTGTGACTTGTCATCCAGAACGGATTACACTTTGTTTCTGTTTTCCATTATAGTAAATGCATTAAATTGGATTGGAACTTCCTAATTAAGTAACACAGCCTATTAAGGACAATCTCACGTGATCATTTATATGTGCGCTACACCACGTTATTAACCGTGCTGATTTTTGTACTTGAATAGCCTATTATTTCACTTCCTTTTGAAGCAAAGTAATGCATTTAGATTCGATTTCGTAATTAGACGAGATGTGTTGTTTATGAAACATCACAATTCTTGCATCTTAAATACTTCTACACAGACCTGTTACGTTGATCATTTTCGTACGAGTAAAAAAAAAATAAATAAAATAAAATAATAATAATAATAATAATAATAATAATAATAATAATAATAATAATAATAAAATAAAAAAAAATAAAAAAAGGATTTAATTTGGCGTCATTTTGTTCATATTTGTGCTGTCACATACTTCATTAAAAACGTCCACTTATTGAAATTAGGCTTAAAGACTGGCTCAAACTTCTTGAGATCTCTTGAAAGCCAATGGTGTACTGGTGCGATGTTGTCGGATTTCGCTTCCTTTCACGTACAGGCAGTGTTTCTTCCAAACATGTTTTTTTTTAGGTTTACTGCTCCCCTTGGAGCTCTGAGAGTGCCCCCCTGGAAGAGACCAAAGTATCACGTCTATATTATTATAATAAATAGAATAGTACCGTATGAAAATAATATTTGTTCCTCTGAATGCTAAATGTGCCGCCCCGGAACATTTTCACTGAATGAAACACTGTATACAGGCATGACGTAAAACAGAAACGCGAGAAATTAAGATATTGAAAAACAAGTTCGTTCTTACAAATTTATTAACGCTTTAGTGACATATCATAAAAACGTACCTTTGACATTGCTTTCTCCCAATCGAGGAACAAAGCTATTAGACAACGTCGCCCTACTTGCTGTACCAGTTACTGTTCTAATCTACCGTTGACATTACTGTTTACTCCACACAAGTAAATCACCATTGATAACAAAGTATTCTGTTATTCTGTTCTTATTTTATCCTTGTGCTCAAGAAACTAATTTTTTAATACTGTAATAATTAATAGCTAGGTACAGTGTATACAACTTTTGCCCCCATATGTTTTGTTTTGTTTAAAAATAATTTAAAGGCAGTTTCCTACTAATGTTTAGTAAGTGCTGCACAATAATATTCACTTACTTGTGTCTAAACTATGATAACTAGGAGAAAAATATGAAACAAATGGGAATAAAGTGTCATTATATCTTTCTTAATTTCCTTTTTAACCCTTTATGGACGCTTTAGGGCAGTGGTCACCAAATTTATGAAACTTCTAAGCTACTGTACAATTTTAAAATCCTATTGTGAGCTATCAACCAAAAGAGTACCAACTTTTTTCTTTTTAAAAAATCTTACATTTGTTTATTGTCTTTAAACTTACATTTCTAGTAAATACGAAATTAGCCAATCTGAGCGTTAACGTGATCTATTTAAAATGTCTCCGCGAGCCACTAGTAGCTCGCGATCGACGGTTTGGTGATAACTGCTTTAGGGGTTTATGTATTTATATGCACGCCCATCTCGAAAGGGTTAAAGAGATGTTCTATTGTTGTCTATATTTTCTAGTATGGCTGCTAGAATCAGCGGAATGCAGTGAGTTCTTGTTAGTATTGATCTCAACAAACAGACAAACAAACCAAACTCAATCAGATACAAAGCAAGTTGCCCGTCCTTGTTTTTTTTTTTAATATCTTTACTACAGTGGTTCTTCCTCCAAGTCTTCAGCTCGTGTCTAAATTGCCTTAGCGATATCTCTTTGCGTCAGGTAGAATGCAGCGCAGCTAGCGACAACTATTAGTCACAGTGTGAACTATCAGAAATTAGCGTGACCGACAGAGTGAGACATCTTGCTCTCATAATAAGGATTAACAATATCTAAATGTTTTCGCCTAGATGTATATGCAACCTCTTTAAATATTTTGCAAGATTGCAACATTGGCGTTACTCACAGACTTAGATGTTTTTGTATTATAAATACGATGGGGAACAAGTTTGCCTGGGGGAAGAGGTGGGAGACAAGATTCCCCACCGATGTAAGCCAATGAATTAAATGACATTCGTAGTTTTACGTCCGACGATTATGTCCATAGGTTAAAAGAGACAAATGATTAGTCAAAGTGAATAATTATGAAAGCATTATTGGAATCAGGAGACGAATGATTAGTAAAAGTGAATGATTATGAAAGAATTAGTGGAATCACGAGACAATTGGTTAATGAAAGTGGATTGGGAAAGTATTACTGGAATCAGGAGACCAATCGTTACTGAAAGTGAATGATTATGAAAGGATTAGTGGAATCATGAGACTAATGATTAGTAAAAGTGAATGATTATGAAAGGATTAGTGGAATCAGGAGATCAATCGTTACTGAAAGTGAATGAATTTGAAAGGATTAGTGGAATCAGGAGACCAATCGTTACTGAAAGTGAATAATTAAGAAAGGATTAGTGGAATCAGGAGATCAATCGTTACTGAAAGTGAATAATTAAGAAAGGATTAGTGGAATCAGGAGATCAATCGTTACTGAAAGTGAATAATTAAGAAAGGATTAGTGGAATCAGGAGATCAATCGTTACTGAAAGTGAATGATTATGAAAGGATTAGTGGAATCAGGAGACCAATGATTAGTGCAAATGAATGATTATGAAGGGATTAGTGAAATCAGGAGACCAATGATTAGTGCAAATGAATGATTATGAAGGGATTAGTGGAATCAGTAGACCAATGATTAGTATAAGTGAATAATTACAAAATGATTAGTGGAATCAGAATGTGGGAAGAAAGACGAAAACTCCGAGAAGATCCACGCATACGATGTTGTCCATCACAAACTTCATTTCAGTTTGGTATTGAACCACAGACTCCTAACACCAGAAGTGAGCGCTCTGCCAGTGAACATTCTTATCCCCACCGATGTAAATAGAGTTTTACGTTTTTCACTAGTATAAACTGTATACTATACTGATCCTCGTTTTCCCCTAAATAACGTCGCTCTTTTAAACACTCACAACTGTACTCAAATTTCTTTCTTTATTTATTTAAGTAGAACACAACCTATTAGTCACAACTTCATCCTTCCTTTCATGAATTATTTGTCAGTTTTACTATTTTACTTTATCTTGTAGAATGTCCATATCCTCAACACAGTTAGTGACTTATTTAACGCATTTCGCCCGTATTTTGAATAATTGTCGAAATTATGGATATGCATTTGCTCTTGGATCCGAATATTCGTCTCAGGACCATGTTCTCAAATAATATCAGTCTACGTTCTTCCGTCAGAGTAAGTGACCATGTTTCGCACATACAGAACAAGAGACTTGATTCTCGTTTCTCCTATATCGTATCAAAAATTCGTGTTTGATGTCTAACGTTTTTCGGTTTTAGGGAAATGTGTAAATTATACTTCCATCCCACAGTTATTTACAAAATAAGCTTGTACTTTTTCTAACAAGTGTATCCCTTCTTAAATGCTGTTTTCCCGCTTAGAGGCTAGACAATGTTAGTTCGATTGTTTCAACCAAAGTGTTAAAAAGCGTATGTATATATAAATGAGCAGGTGAGTTCTTTCAAAAATAGCCAACCGTCAGTCAGACAGTTATCTTCCAGCAGTTCCTCTTCTTCGTGGTTGCAGCGTTATATCCATTGCACGCTCTGCTACGTGCAAGAACATCTGGGTCACCAAGCTGCTAGCTAACACACGCTCTCACCTCTGCTACCGCAGTTAGATACACATTCAAACAAGAACGTTAACAACATACCGCCTAAAGCACATGAGAAGATATATAAAAACACGTATAATCTAAAGTAGGTAAAAATTTTACCGGCGGATAAATTTTTGCATAGTTCTTTTTTCTTTTTTTAAAAAAAAGGTATTGTTTGTTTTGGATTAAAATGAATAAAAAATACAATAAAGTAACAAATAATTCTCTTTTTGCGTCTATAATCTAAGATCGAGCAGCTTTTGCAAGTCATTGTGACTTTATTTTGAAACTGTACCCTTTCTTGCACGCTCTTCATGCTTGACATTCAAATTTACCGGTAGGTATTCTATTTTCCATGCTTAATATCTAAATCAAATAGAATTCTGTTGGCTGCCTTTATTTGTTTACTTTAGGTATTAAAAGTAACATTCAAATCAAGAAAAAAAATCGAGAAAGTTGGTCTGAAAATAAATTGAAAGTTTTTCATTCATCCTGCACGTTAAAATAGGTCCAAGCTTCCGCCAGGTAGGGCTAGGTTTTGTGGTGGACACAAATCGTGTGTGTAAGTTTTTTCGTGGTTCTACCACTTTCTCCAATCCAGCATTTTGGTTATTATCATTTATACTATTCTATCTCTCTCAGCTTCGTCGGACCTTCGGAGTTTCGTCGGGCCTTCGGAGTTTCGTCGGACTAGGGATGCGCTCAAGTCGAGTCGAGTCGAGATTTAAGCCTGTCTCGACTCGACTCGAGAAAATGTTGTCTCGACTCGTGTCTCGACTCGAAAATATGGTGCTGTCTCGACTCGTGTCTCGACTCGACAGTCTCTGTCTCGACTCGACTGGAATTCGAGTCGAGACGTCTCGAAATTCGAGTCGAGACAAAATATACGAGTTAAAATATACACACACATCAGCAAGACCGTTATGACTACCTACTTAATTGTTAGTATGTCCAACTTTTGGCACGAATAACAACGGCAACGCGTCTTGGCATGGTCGCAATGTTCCTCGGTGGGTCGCTGGAGAGAGTTGGCACCACATATGCACACACAGGTCATCTAATTTCCGTAGATTCCGGGGAGGGGGTGATGCACCCTCACGTTACGTTCAATCACATCCCAGATGTGATCGATTGGGTTCAGATGCGGAGAGTTTGGGAGCCAGCACATCACTTGGAACTCGCTCCTGTGTTCCTCGAACCACTCCATCACACTCCTGGCCTTGTGACATGGGGCATTATCTTGTCGAAAAATGCTACTACCGATGGGAAACATAACCGTCGTGAAGGGGTGTACGTAGTCTGCAAGCAGTATGCGACGCCTCGGCCGTCACGGTGTCTTGCTTGAGCTCCACTAGACACATGGATGCTCACCTGAATGTTCCCCAGATAATAATTAACCCTTAACGAGTTTTCGTAACCATTTGGCTACACATTTTTCGATCTTGCCTATTGCGTTTGAAGACTATTATTTTTAGGTATTGTTCCTTGTGGTTATTTGTATACATACTTTCCGCGATCCAGAGAAGCTATTACCTCCTGGTGACAACTCTGGTAAATTTTACGCGGAAGGTAGTCTGTGGATATATTGTTTTGTAAGCAGTGCCGGAAACAGACAGAAAAGATAGTGAACCGTTAAGGGTTAAGCCGCAGCCAGTTTGTCTCCGCCCCCCAGTACAGATGTCAAGGAGCTGTTCCCTTGGAACACGACGGATTTGCACCCTCACATCGTCATGATGAAGAAGATATCGGGATTCATCAGACAATACAACGCTCTGCCATTGTGCCAAGGTCTAGTGGTGATGGTCACGTGTTCATTTCAGTTATAGTTGCCGATGTCGTGGTGTTAACATTCGCCATCGTTAGGAGTGTTCGGTGCACTGTGTGTTCAGACTAGTGTTGTGAAGGCCTGTGATAAAAACGGAAATTTTGGGTAAAAAACATTTTTTTTTACTGTTTTCCCGAGCTGGGGAAAAAACGGAAAATTTGGGTATGATCAGAATCATCATTCTTGTTAATCACAGAATCATTTTAGTTAATATGTTAAATCAAACATATATTTCATAGAGATATCTTCATTGTTCTATGTAAAATTCCGGAAATTTTGAAACCATTAGAAAAAATCATTTGTTCGGAAATATTGGCAAAAACAGGAAAATGTAGTTTAAAAACTATTTGTTGGCCTGATGCTAGTGATCTTACTTGCTGTAACATGTCTGCAACATAAACAGTGGGAAGTGGAAAATCCGAACTAATTGGGATCACAGGTATTCGGTTTTTCAAATTGTTCGGATTTTCGAAAATGACCAAGAAGATGTCTTTTAGGCTTACATATACTGTACGGTATGTTCTTCTATCGATAGAGTGGTTATTCAATACATACAGTAATTACAATACCGTACGTAAGGCTACTTACATTTAATGTTTCTGAAGAACTTGCTTGTACTCTAAGTCACACTTAAAACTTATAGGCCTAAGAAAAAATAAAAATAAAAATACATGACAAACAATTACATATAAATGAACTTTTGTAAAAACACTGACTTCACATAACGTCGATGGACACGCTATTGTTTGTTTATTGCTAGCTTTAAGACAAAATGTAAAAACCTTCTAGGGACCGCGTTCGGATTTTTGACGTTAGGATTATCGACGTCCTAGTGTATATACAATGTATTTCGCTAACGGAAAAATACTTAGAGGAACAGGTTTTAATTCTACTTTACACACATATACCGCACAAGTGAGTAAATTTGAGCAGCGAGAAATATATTAAATGAAACTTCCGTTAGTTATTACAGACTAGCAGAATATCCGTTCTTCGCACGGGGAGAATACGTTTCATTTTTGGACACAAAGGACACCAAAACTGTCACCAATGAACTTGTGGAGCCCCAAAACTATGAATTTGACATTCATATCGATAATTTTCAATTATCTTTACATGTCACCATCCTCCTTAGAGTACTAATGGGGCTGAATTTGTGGATTTAAACGGCATCTTCTGTTCATCTTAGCGAGTATGGATTCGAGGCCATTTTCGATCATTCATATATATATATATATATATAAAGAGGCGGATCCAAGAGGGCTATAGCCTCCCCCTTCACACTCAAGTATACACTGCATAAAATGGTCTTCAATCCTGCTTTACACTGGATAAAACTGCAAACTATGGTCTAGCCCCTCCCTTGATCATATCCTGTATCCGCCACTATATATATATATATATATATACACTGTATATAATGCTCAAAAAAATTAGGGGTTCAGCTGAAATATCACAGAAGACCTTAAGATAGTGTATGAATAAGCTTGTGTTTGACTCATATTATCATACAAGAAGGAATGCTTTAAGATACACTAGAAAAATGGGGCACATACTGGTGTTGGGGCACGGAAAACCTTGTTCACATGGCTCATGACACAAGACGGTTATGTGTGCACCTCTCGAACTGCTCACAAACAGGCAAGGCACTGATTGTTCCTTAATATGTCATATGATCACTTCGAATAGCCAACAGGGCCTCGCACCTGCGTGGCATGGATTCAATCAGATTATCGATGAGTTCTTGGGGGATGTTGTGCCACTCATCCAGAAGAGCGACTTCCAGCTCTGGAATGGTTGTTGGATTTACTGGCATAGCAGCAATTCGTCTGCCAAGCATTATCCAGACATGCTCAATTGGAACGAGATCCGGAGAGCATGCTGGCCACTTCATCCGAGCGATACCCTCAGCATCCAGCATCTCATCCACTAACCGAGCTATGTGAGGACGAGTATTGTCATCCATAAAAAGGAACGAATCACAAATGGCACCAGCATAAGGAAGAACAAGAGTTTTCGTGATCTCATCCCTATATCTGAGAGCCGTCAAAGAGCCATTTCGGATTATGTGGAGCTCAGTACGCCCACCAATGCTGATTCCTGCCTACACCATCAGTACACCACCATGATACTGGGATGTTTCTCGCACAAACATGGGATTGTGTCGTGTTCCACACTCTCTCCAGATGAGAACACGTCGATTATCAGACTCTACACTGAATTGAGACTCGTCAGAGAACAAAACATTGCCCCATTCATTGCGTCCCCACCCACGATGTTCCTCCGCCTACGCTCTTTGATTAACACGTGTCGTGCAGTTAATGGGACACACACCATAGGCCTACGTGCGTAGAGACCACCTTCTCGAAGGCGATTGCGGACCGTTTGAGAAGATACTGTGCGTCCTGTTGTTGTTCGGAAGGCTCGCGGCAGCAGAGTTGTATTCTGACGCCGGTTTCGACGGTCTGTTAACAAGAGATAACGATCGTCTCTGGCTTTGGTTGCTAGTGGACGGCCCTGTCCTTGTCTTCTTTGAACATTTCCAGTTGTTTGAAATCGATTCCACAATCGGGAAATCACACTCTGTGCCACTCTTATGGCATGTGCCACCTCCCGCCATGACTGACCAGCTTCCAACCTCATTGAGGGCCGCGGTGGCTCAGTGGTAGAGCGTTCACTTGGGGTCCCGGGTTCGATCCCAGCCCCTGCCAAGTGAACTTTGTGGTGTACAAACACCGTGTGCGTGTGTTTTCTCGGGGTTCTCCCGTTTCCTCCCACTTTCTTCATTCCACCCTTTCACTCGTCTCTCATCATCACCGTCTCCTTTAGCCTAACCGGCATAACCGTGGGACGCAAAACTTAAAGATTTTTTCCCGTCCCGCATACAATTATAGCTTAATTTGCAAATCATCGAAAATGGAAGTGTCACCATCGATATTAGTGACCGCGAAAACTATGGATTTGACACTAATATCGGTCATTTTGGATTACTTTTACATGCCTCGGTATCCGACCCCCCCTCCGGTGACCACCGGCCCGAATAGGGTGAATTTGTAAGTTAATGTGATCAGAGTTTCACCATTGATTTCAGCGACCGCGAAAACTGAATTCGACAGTAATATCGGCCATTTTCTACCATTTTTACATGTCCCTGTAAGCGCACCCTGAGACCCCCTGGTTCGAATTTTGAAAAAAAAGATTCGTCTTGATCTGGGGCCTGGGCTAGGGTATCCCTGACTAAAATTTGGTAACTCTCGGTCCACTCGTCTGGTCCCCAGGCTGCATACAGACAGACAAACACAAACAAACTATTTATTTTATTTATATTAGACTAGATAGATTCTTGCAAATTATGCCAGATTTTCATATTATCTTTCCGAACTAATTTTAAAGACCCGCTCCTACTTATCTTTATATATATACACAGTATATCTATATTTATATCTATCTATATCTATATATGTATATAACAAACGCAGGAATTACACCCTAAATAACGCTCCTGGAGGACCCCTTTCTCAAAAAAAATTGCTGGGGAAACACTTGTAGAAACTTCAGTTTTCGTGCCAGACGATTACCGAGACCTGGTGAAAAAAAAACTCCTTTAGCGATCGAATTAAAAAAATAGTTCTCCTCAGGTTAGTATTCACTGAGAATATTGTTACAAAATTTAAATTTTATGGGTAAATCAGTAGACTTTGAATACATCCACATCGTATCCACTGAGTTGCGAAATTGTGTACCTCCAGATATGGGCGGTCGAAGAAAATTTTCTAGGGGGCATCTTCAATGTTTGCTATATTCGTCTTGCATTTAATGTGCATGGTTTGTTATATTACGTATACGTGAGCCAGGGAGGTTCATTCTTATCAAACACGGAGATTATGAAGGAGCAGATCTACTGTACAAAATATAATAAAAACATCTCTTTCGGATTTCTATCATCCCGCAGTCCAACCCCGAGACGGAAACATAAGAGATAGGCTTTTTGTTTTTAAACAAGATAACGTGCCTAGCGAATGCTTTACATTGTGAAGATTATATTAGTGAAAATTAAACGAATATAATTTTACAACTTAATATACATATCACTAAATGTTGAGCTCCCCGTTGCTATGTGGTTAGCGTATGCGCCTTTCTCGAACGAGGTTTGATTCATGGTAGGAGCTCATGTGTTTCAAATCCGACGTTAAACTGTATGTTCACGTCTTGTAGAGCTTTGCTCCTGAAAACGACGCTAAACTATAATCTAATTTAATATTACTAAATATTAAAAAATAATGACTTACCAAGGTGACGTCAATTTGGCAGTCATCAAATCCATTTTATACTTTCACTTAATCCAGTGGATACTAATATAACAATTACAAGACACACGCGCATATAAATACTCAGAAACAAGTACATACACACGTACACATACACAAATATGAACCCTTCAAATCTATTTACATGTGATGGACTGCGCTGCATCAAACACTGTTATCTTCATCATCATCTTCTCATGTATCTGCATTATTTGATTCATCCACAGATTTTTTTATTTGTGCGCATCATTCATTTTTGCATTTTCGGGAGGGTTCAGGGTTCTTTCTTCATTTAAAGAGTCGGTTCTCTGTATTGGAAAGAGAATCAGGGGAGGAAGGAGGAATTTATACTTTAAGAATGGATAACATTTTAAGAAATATATACAAAACATGCCGCTTCCGACGCAGCACTGAAGCATTTCTTTTAGAGGTCATACACCCTCCCCTCTCAAGTTCTAAAGTGAGAAGGGACTGAAACATCCCAGACACTCAGGGTTCAGTTGACAATAATAAAACTATGGGTAAGTAAACATCTTGTACAGAGTCACGTTTTGCTTATTTTTGAACATTTCTGTGAATTCAACAATACAACAGCGGAAATACTAACTGGTTTTATTACTCCAACCATCGCTTTAACTAAGGGATAATTCCCAACGGTCAGTGAGCCATCTAAATTTTCGTTCTTTTTCTGTTCTCCAGAGGAAAGAATGAGATTTTGCCAAGATGCTAAAGTCAAGATGTTATATGCTAAATGGGATTGAATTATGCTAGATCTAGCACCAAGATGCTAGATATGGCTTCACTGTCGGGCTTCGATATCTACAGAACTTTCTGCCAAAGCAGAAAAAAAAACAATAGCACAATAGTTTCGACAACATATGTGTGGTCCTTCGGTAGGCTACACATCTGGTAAGAAGCTCATCCCAAAGAGTAGATTGGACAAAAGACTCGTAGCCGGCTTGTATAGATAATTGAATTCAAATATTCAAGTTCCATTTACTGAATGCTGATATCGTGTATGCATGCATTTGCATGCATTATTTAATAAATAAATAAAGTACACACACAATTAATTAAGTCGGTGATAAACGGTGTTTATTGAAAAAAACCCTCTCCAAACAATGAAGATTAATCTTAGACTGGAGAAATGGTTATCCTTCGTTTTCATTATCATTTGGCCATGAAACAAACGTCTGACAGATATACAACCCCTATATACAACTATGTGATGTTGGAATATATAACTCGTAGGGTATGATGCTTTACTTTTTCAGAAATTTCAGTACTTCTAGTGAAATGAAATCTTTAGTTTTACGTCCCACGCGTATGCCGGTTAGGCTAAAGGAGACGGTGATGATGAGAAATGAATGAAATGGTGGAATGAAGAAAGTGGAAGGAAACGGGAGAACCCCGAGAAAACCCACAAGCATGGTGTTTGTCCACCACAAAGTCCACACGGCGCGATCTGGGATCGAACCAGGGACCCCATGCACCGGAAGTGAACGCCCTACCACTGAGTCACCGCGCCCCCACAGTACTTCTTGTGTACCCCTATAAATGTAATAAAGAACTAATGGCCATGTTTTTTTAATATAAAAATATTCAATTAGAACTGGACATTTTACATAAAATTTGGAATCGACAAATGAAAACGGCACGTTTCTAGCACTTATGGGTTCGAGATCTCATTGTTGAAAGGATTGGAGAGAAACATATAAACTTTTCTGTGAGGAGAAACATATACGCGTAAATCTAGTATTTTAAAATGAAATGAAATGAAATCTTTGAGTTTTACGTTCCACGGTTATGCCGGTTAGGCTAAAGGAGACGGTGATGATGAGTAATGAATGAAATGGTGGAATGAAGAAAGTGGGAGGAAACGGGAGAACCCCGAGAAAACCCACGCACACGGTGTATCTAGTATTTTAATATATAGATAATAATTCGAATAGTTTTATTTTCGATTGCTATTTTTTAATATTCGCAATATTGAAATTTTTGAACTTAAATTTTTCGCGTGTTTGAAAGAAAAAAAGAGATATCATTACTAGTAAAATTAACCTAATACAAACATATTTGTCTTTTCAATTTTTCCGGAAAATCGAAAAAAAACTTTTTTTTTTTTTAAAGAAACAGGTTCAAAATTTCCGGAAATTTGACAACACTAGTTCAGACACACTTGTACTTTGCCCAGCATTAAACTCTGGTCTTAGTTCCGACGCAGTTCGCCGCCTGTTCTGTTTTACCAGTCTGCCCAGCCTACGACGTTCGACATCTGTAATGAGGTGGGGCACCCAACCCCTCGATATTTGGACGTCTTTTCCCCTTGGTTTCGCCACTTGCTGAAGACAATCACCATAGCACTCCTCGAACACCTGACAAATCCTGCAGTTTCCGAAATTCTCGTGCCGAGTGTTTCTGATCGAGCACTTTCTTCAAAATAATATTAAAAATTATAGAAAAATTTTCGAGACATTCGAGTCGAGTCGAGATTTTTACCAGCTGTCTCGACTCGACTCGAGTCTCGACTCGAAAATTCGAGTCGAGAAATGCGTTTGTCTCGACTCGTCTCGAATTTTACAAAGTGTGTCTCGACTCGAATTCGAGTCGAGTCGAGTCGAGATTCGAGACATGTCTCGACTCGAGCGCATCCCTACGTCGGACCTTCGGAGCTTCGTCGGACCTTCGGAATTTCGTCGGACCTTCGGAGCTCCGTCGGAACTTCGTCGGACCTTCGGAGTTTCGTCGGATCTTCGGAGCTTCGTCGGAAGCTCCCGGTGAGGACGCTCGGTCGAAAAATATAACATCTTTTTCAGACCAGCTATCCTGAATGAAGTTTTCCTGAATTTTAGTCATTCACATCAGGCAAATTCCGGAATGGTACTTAACATAATGGTCTCAGGCTGCTTCCTTCCATCCCCATTCCTCTCATACTCCGAAATGTCCAGGGCAATGTTGATCTCCGAGGGATGTCATCCTTCATCCGTGACCGGCTAACATGACCATAGCTACCGAAAGCCCAGAAATCTAATTTCTAATCCTAATTCTAAATGTAGAAGATTCAGGTGGGCAGGTCATGTAGTCAGAATGAAAGGAAGTAGAAACGCTTCCAAGTTTTGCCACGAGCATATAATTTGAACTACTCATCGACTACCTCTATAAAAATTGTTGCATGAGTACTTTAGGATTCTGAAACATGTATTTTTGAATAGAGCACATACTAGTTTTTAAGTGAAGTCTTGACCCGACTACGGTAGGTCCCATAGTTTTGAAGCTATGGACTTTTAAAGTTCATTTTTTTCGGCGGTGTTGTTTTGAAACACCCTATATATATATAATCCGTTGAAGTTATTATAAGTGGAATTTACTAATTTTATTTGTCAAAATAACTAAAACTAAAGACTTGTTAAGACTTGGAAATCATATAGCACCCTAAACATTCAAGTAAGGTCTTTGTGAAACAGAGTGACAAAATTTCCTCCGAATAGTAACAGAATTACCTCAGTCGCAACCTATGAGGAATGGAGAAGAAGGAAACGAATCCTTGCTATTTGTTTCAATTAATCCTAGAATCTGACATAATTTCGAGTCAAGCAATGAAATAGTTTTTTTTTTTAGATTAAATATGCCTTTATTAAATACTTAAGATGTATATAGAATGAATGAATAAGAAAAAATTATAATAATTTTACTCCACTGGACATGTTATAATATATGTTATAATACGTGGAAATAATTTATTTCTGTTGTGCAGAAAACCTTATGTTATTTGAAGTATATGACTCAGATTGAGTATTATACTTTTTCGAAAATAAAACGTTTTGCGCAATGATTGTGTATATCAAATTGTGTATATTTTAAAATGTCAAAATTTCTACGATGAAATGTCAAAATTTCTACTATGAAATTATTGGTAATGCCACATTTTCACTGAACTTTCTACGTAATATACAGATCCGACGATGAAAGTATAAAATTACTTGATTTTTTTTTTTGTTTGTTTTACGGTAAATCCAAAATAGTTTTTTTTTTTCTTTTCATTTCCAGAAGTTTCCTGACTGTGGTATTTTCAAACGAAATTTTCCATTTTAAACTTGCACTATCACTTTTCTTCTCTTATTCATGGCTAACTGTACTGCATCAATAAATAGGGCCGCGGTGGCTCAGTGGTAGAGCATTCACTTCTGGTGCATGGTAGATCAAAGCTCGCAGACCCTGGTTCGATCCCAGCTCGCGCCAAGCAAACTTTGTGGTGGACAAAGACCATGTGCCTGTGTTTCCTCGGGGTTCTTACGTTTCCTCTCACTTTTTTTCATTCCACCATTTCATTCATTTCTCACCATCACCGTCTCATTTAGTCTAGCAAGCATAAGCGTTGGACGTGATACAAAGATTTTTCTTTTGCATCAATAAATTGTAAAATAGAGGTTGTCGCTATACATAATTTACATAATTTAATTTGCAGCTATTTACGGTTGGCTGCTGTGACTTCAGAACATACATATTTCACGAAACTCAAAAAAGGAATATCTTACTAGATGTTGAGAAAAATGTGGGAGTTAGTAAATCTTTAAATGAAATGAAATCTTTAAGTTTTACGTCCCACTGTTATGCCGGTTAGGCTAAAGGAGACGCTGATAATTTGAAATGAATGAAATTGTGAAATGAAGAAAGTGGGAGGAAACGGGAAAACCCCGAGAAAACCCACGAGAACGGTGTTTATCCGCCACAAAGACCACACGGCGCGAGGTGGGATCGAACCAGGAACCTCAAGCACCGGAGTTGAACGCTCTACCACTGAGCCACCGCACCCCATGTGGGAGTTAGGTTGGCTGAAAAATGTAAGGGACTAAGAGAAAATATTTCAGTTAAACTAACTCAAATTAAAATTAGACTCTATAGACATGTATATTTGTTCACTACCTTTTAATAACCTTGCATAGAAGCTAAACAAACAATTACTTTCTCTGATAATTTGCTACTGAAGCAGTGAAAGCAGAAGTCAAGTACAAATAGAGAGGAATAATGAGTTAATACATGTCTCCACCAATCTTTGGCATCATGGACGCTTGCAGAATTAAGGCATAAATGTCCATGTAAATGATAAAAATGGTTCTTATAGCTATTCTGCTTTGAACTTGTTTCTTTCACCAGATTAATAAAGAGACAAATGCCTTTCGATGTAGATTTCGTTTTTTTTTTTATTTTCAAATTGTTTTCAAGAAGTTTAATTGCTGAGACCGGTAATGTATTAGGTAATGTAATCCAGGTTCTTAGAGCCAAGATGGTGTGTTGCAGAACGATCTACACTGTGAGCGTTTATTTTGCATGACAGTCTCCGCGGGTTTTCTCGAGATACTCCTTTTCCTCCACATTGCCATTCCACCAATTATTCCATCATCATTCATAGTGATGGTAAATGTGAATATTCCCAGTGGGAAGGAAAATTAAAAAATGGGAATATTCCGGGTTTTTGTCCCTGGCATATAAATTCCCGGAAAGGAGTTTATTTCCATTTGTTTACTTTATATTCCAAATTATAAGAATCATATGACTAATTACTTTATTTTCGTTTATTACCCATTTATTTCTAGATTTTAAATAATTTGAAGGTTTTAAAAAATTGAAATTCGTTGACTGTACTTTTTAACAAAATGATTTTTAAAGTTTCGTTTCCATTTGCACGAGGAAGTAGCAAAGTAGTAATTTACAAATGATGAAAAGGAACAAATTTGTAAAGCAATGTAGAAATTCTGTGAAGATAGAGGTAAAATACTATTAATACACCCCGAACCATTGTTAGTAATAGACTTCGGTCTGTCTGCTGTCTCTGACTCGAATTTCTGAATAGGTTTTCTGAATCAGATTTTGACCTGCACTTTTTGCTCCTGAAGAAGAATCAGATATTGAATAACGAAATCACTTTTAAAATGTAATGTTTACATATCAAAATTGGAGTTGCTTCTCGAGATGTTTCATAAGTACTGGTGGTTCGGGACCTGTATTAATTAGGATGTGTTTGCCTCTTTTTACGTGTGTATTCATGTACCAAGCGTAGTTGACGAATTTTTGTAACACCGTGTATATTGCTCGAAATAGCACATCTTAAATTAGAGATCTAATAATATACAGTAATAACACAGTAAGAACACAATAACAAAGCACAGTGTACCTCAACTCAACATTTTGTATATATGCTATCCTATACATTGGCAACCTTACGAATTTTTCGACAGACTACGTATTTTTTCTGGCAGCTACCCAACCTCATTTGTTTATAACATTTAAAAATTTAATATGTTTATAATATCAGTAGTAGGGTCAAGTTTAGAAAATACACTTACATATAAATTTAAACTGTTTAGTGATGTAAAAGTATATTGACTTCCTATACCAAATGTTTTTCCTACATATTTACTCGCATAAAACATATTGTAAGTCAAATACAGTTATGCATACTTTCTAAATATAATAAAATAATAATAGAATAATATAATGCCGTTCAGAATATACATGTTAAAGAACTCACTGTAGACAACAGTAATAAATATACTGTGATAAAAAAAAAACTAATTTTATTTTGAAATCATAATATAGTAATAGAATGCTTTTTTGTGTGTGTGTTTGTACATAAATTCCCGGATATTCCAATTTTGGGGAATCTTCCCGAGAATGTTCCCGAAAAATATTTCCCGGGAATTTACCCATCACTGATCATTCACTTGCTTTAATCATCGGTCTCCCTTAGCCTAAAGGGAATAATCATGGGCTATTAATGATAAAAGATTGCATAACAGTTTGTTCACACGCCAACTGTACCAAATTCAATGCCGAATAGTGATTCAAAGCCTGCGTTAGTAGTAGATCTTGGCTGTCATTAGCACGTTGTTCATAGAGACGTAGAACATACAAACTTAAGTCAATTTATTTACGCCTTTTGTGATGATCAAATAGTTTAATAATAATAATAATAATAATAATAATAATAATAATAATAATAATAATAATAATAATAATAATAATAATAATAATAATAATAATAATAATAATAATAATAATCTTTTTGTTCACTTCAACCATAGGTTGGTGGGCAACATGGAAATTTTAAAACTTTTCTCTCGCTTGGGAGAGCTGTTTTATACTTTGATAAGCCCTCTTCTTCGTAACTGCGTCTAGATATTCTATCCTTGGTATTCCTCTTCCTGGTTTTCCTTCTGCCTTTCCCTCTATCAGCACAATGATCCAATCGGAGTGTCGAATAAGATGGGCAAGCATGCTGTTTCTTCTTTTTCTTATTATCTTCATGATCTGTCGTCCTTCATTAGCTTCCTTTAGTAGAAACTGATTGGGACATTGGCTAAGAAGAGACTGTATCATGAGGAACGTCCTAGAAGGTATGGTGGCAGGAAAGAGAGGGAGGGAGCGAAGGAGACTACAATTAAGGGACGATATCAAAACAGAGAATCGTACGTGAAGACGAAGATTTTAGCGGAAGACCGTGGAGCATGGAAGATTCTCAGTTGCAGCAAGTGACCTGCCAATAATGGCAGGATAAGGGCGCCGATCCTGAGGGGAGGGCGAGGGGCACCCCCAAAGCTCATGTGGGTCCGATATTGTATTTATGAGTATACAATATTTGGCATAATTTGAGAGTATACAATATTTGTCTTAAAATCTTCAGATATATATATCTTCTGCATCTGAATGGACTCCCCCAAATTTACAGAGAAATCGACGCCCTTATGGTAGAATACCTATGATGGTGATGATGTGGTTTTCTTTCGCGTTTTATAAAAATAAATACTGCTTGAGCTTCGTTATACTAAACATTTTATTGTAGTTTTTCTTCTTCCTATTATTATTATTCTAACAGTACATTAATTGCAGGGATTAATGAATAGACATTATCTTGAAGCCGTTTTTCGCTAATTTGAAGCAGTAGGAATGTGCTTTCAATTTTGCTTCATTGTATTTTAAAAAAAAAATCCAGTTGTCAAACAAGCATTAATTATTATTATTATTATTTCATAACAAGAAGATAACAGCTTGACAGTATTATTTACGTAATATGTATACGATATAAATTTATTCTGATATTACATATTATTTGAAGCGTTGCTGTTAATATTTTTTTATTGTTTATTATTTAATATCTATATAAAAAAAAGATAAAATTTCTTCAATCACAATCCATTTGAGATTTTTTTATACAGATAACTAATTAACTAAGTGAATTCAAAAATTTCTCTTGTTGTGTGGAGCATAAACTATATTGTTAAATTATTTTATAATTTTATTCTTAATCAGGAGTGCACTGACGGAGGATACACGGAATATTCTTTTCCATTCAATCGCCCATAACTATGCATATATCTACGGATTTTCCATATACAGGACGGTCCATAATTAGGGATGCGCACGAGACATGATTTGTACGTGTCTTGTCTCGAAAATGTGCTGTAAAAATGATGTCTCGACTCGAAAAATGTATATTTTTCTATTGGAAGAGCCGTGTATCGACTCGAATTTTGTCAGGAAAATCCTGTCTTGATTCGTCTCGTGCGCATCCTTATCCATAATTCTGTATATGATATTTCAAAGATTGCGGTAAAGAAACTAGCAACATAACTTGAACATATGACCCCTTCTTATTAAAAATGTTGGACCTGAGTCCAAGATGGCGGACTTCAAGATGATGGCTATGGTATTACTAGACACTAATAGACACACTTCTACCTTCACTCCCTCTAGCCGTTCTAAACTTACAAGGTACCTTTTTCTCTAATTGTATATTGTAACTGCATTGAAAACTTGAGCTCGTTTGGGGTACTATTTCATATTATCCAATTAAGCTAATTTTTCTCAAGCGTTATTTTGATATGATATGGAATTATTTTAGGTGAGACGCAAAAAAAAAAAAAAAAAAAAAATACAGACCGTTCTACCCACTATATGATTTGTCCATTTTTAAAATGCGCATTTCAATCGAAGCGTAATCATACAAACCCAGGTCAACTCCAGTGATATGTTTAAAAATTCATTTTATAAAGTTCAACTGTTTTTCAATTTCGTCATTTTGTGAATACAAAATATTACAGAAATTGCTCTCTTTCCTCCTGGAGAAAAAAGGATTTTCGAAGACGCTGAAACACATACATAAACACTTTACTCTCATACCTTTCCTTACTAGAATTTTAATCTCTGTTCTCCATGGCCTGGTCCACCAATGCACCATCTAAATTGATATATGCCTGGAGAGGAAAAACAACGTTGTCACAAGCGGCTTGACAGACCCGTACTAGTATCCCGTGCACCTCTTCTGTGATATCTCCCCGTAGTTCGACCAAAGATGTTGATACACTTTGTCTCACTTTGCGTATGAGATGTTGATACACTTTGTCCTTTAAAACACCCCATAAGAAAAAGTCAGATGGTATTCAAATCGGGAGATTGAGCTGGCCACTCCACAGACCTATCCGGCAATTCGGGAATGTTTCGTTCAGCCCCACCATCCAGTCTAGCATACACTAACGGTTCTGAGTTTAGTGACCCGTGATGCTATTCTCAGTCTACATAGACAGTGTGGCTATATCGAAACTTTTAATCCACAATTACAAATACCACAGTCAGTTAAACATCATATAGAGCCACCCTATATATAATACTTGTATATGGGAATGATATAGCTTTAAAAAATTGAGTTTACTCTTTCTTTACGCTCCAACTACGTAGTTCTCCCACTCCCTGCTCCCAGATAAAAACAAATCAGATTCATTATTTTCTTAAGCATAAAGAAGACGACATTACTTACAAATTATGATTTCAAGGGGGTGATCCACAAAATTACCCTTATGATCAGACTCAAGCTACAAGTATTTTTGCAATACTTTTCACCCCTTGTTTATTGAAAGTCCTCCCACCCCAGGAGAAATCTTATAAAAGCATTACTGCTACATCCAGGTTACTGACTCTTCGTACTGGTCAAAGATAAGTTCTGCGGTTTAGGCGAGGATAACATGAGAGCACTCTGTTTCCGATGTAAGATAGTTTAAAAAAATAAAATGAAATTTACAGTTTTTACGTTTAATTTTTTATATCCTTCACGCTCAAGGAGACGCGTGATTACTGAAACTAAGTAATTAGGAAATAATTGGCGAAATAGGAATATGAGTAGAAACGGGAGAGCCCCCCTCCCACAAACTCTCATGGCCGGGAATCGAACCGGGGACCTGTAAAATTAAAAATAGAAACGATTTCTTCTTAGTAATTACTCACATTGGTGCTTAGTAATAGTGTGTTGTTTGTTAGATTGTTACCCAATTTTTATTCACTCACTAGCATCAATTAGCAGATTCGCTTCGTTAAAATAAGAAAAATTAGTAATACGCCTATGTTCCGTTAGTCGTAACTTTTTACTATTATTGAAGCGCTCTCGGATATTGGTCATTTTCGATCATTTTTATATATCTCCCTCTCCCTCAAATTGCGGTGCTGAATTTGGATTAAAACGGCATCAGAAGTGTCGCTGTTTATTTCAGCGACCCAGAAAACTATGGATATATATTCCACCCTCCCCCTCCCTAAGTTGCACTGTCGAAGTTAAATGATAAAAACCATCCCAGGCTCGAACCTCATCTGTGTTGAAAATTTGATCTAGATCGCTGGGGTGGTTCAAGGGTTATTACGTCAAAAACAGTCATTTTCAATTTTATTTATATAGATTTCTGTTATTTTGCGTTGTCTTATCTGCTTACATAATATTTTACTATAATTGTTATCAATTTGCGTAATTATTCTCTTTAGTTAGCTATATTGCAATTGCACCGTGCACCTCAAGCAATATAATGCGTTGTACTATTACTTACATTCTCTGTTTGTATAATATTTATCTTCATACAGAGTGAATGGAATTCATTTATTTCTGTTAACTATGAATTTTTCTTTCCCGGGAAGCTTATACAAAATTCTTAAGATTAGACAAATTAAAATATTGTAGTGTAAATTTCAGAGTTCCACTACCGAAGATCGCCCGCGGAAAACTATATATTTATTTTTGTTGTACTTTGACTTCAAATTTAACATTAAATGTGAAAAAAATAAACAAAACATAAGGAAATTTCTTCATATAATTTCAGGTCAAAAATCTAGTATAAAATGTTTAAAAAATATATTATGTAATTTTGTCTGCAAATTTGTTTTATGTGCTAAAGACAGTTTGACTTACACAGCAAACTTCCTCATTATGTAAATCTTACGTTGACAAATTTCATCGTCTAAACCATATTCCATCTTGTATATACCATAAAGCCGATTTTTCTGAGTCATTCTTTCAATGGTGTGGTTCTACGTCATAACAACGAGTACTTTGGTTAACAACCTCAGCAAAAGTAATAGTATAAAACCTCAAAATATTTCCGAAATAGCATAGTGTGTTACCAAACATTATATCGTTAACTGTCTCAATATAACTTAAAAATCAAAATCACATTTTGTCTTCAAACTCCAAACATCAAAATCTGTATCAGTTAAACTTTAAAAAAGTAACAGTTTCATCAAATAGCAAACTTCTCTGTGGGTCTCCACGATATTAAGAACTTGTGCTGAGATTGCGCGTCAATTAGTGTTGTGAGGCGATAACTTCAATAAAAAGAACACAAATATGTGCTTAAAAACTCGGCCAACTGCCAGAAAAACAAACAACACACAACAATTCTCAAACATCACATAACAACTAATCAAAATTATTAAATCAATCACATATTAAAGCTTATATTTTTTATTCATGCCTAAAATTACCAGATTTAATTAATGTCTGGAGTATAGAAAAAAAGAGTTGAGTATGCTTAAAATACAAAACCTCTCGCAATTCACCCTAATTAAAATTTTAAGTATAAACCTTAAGCATAAGCACAATATATATTTACTGAAACAAATATGAACTCCAAACAGAATTAAATACGTTATTAAAGTTCGAATCTTGCTTAACAAGAAACTTCTGGTTCACGACTTGTTTTCAGTTAAAAATTATCACGAGCATAACCTTAATTGTGAGTATATCAGTTGTTTCCAACAATGTTTCTTCGATACATTTCCACATAATTTTTTAACATGAATAGAAGTTTTACACGGCGTTATCAATTGCAATTAAATAATTTTTCTCTGCTTCAGAAGAGAATATACAATCATAGCGTTTCCAGGAATGTTAGAATTCTTTTTATCACTAGTTTTGCATTATAATTACCTATGTTGTGCATATATTACATTATTTATTTATTTCGTTAACAATAACCAGGTACAGCTCAAAGGCCATTTTACACTGGATATATAACAATAATAATAGAAAGTATTTTGGAAGGTATCGGCCAGGACCTGTTTAGTAGAAACCACCCCAGCATTTGCCGGATAGGACTGAGGAAAACCCTGGAAAACTCCAATTAGGATGGTCGGCAACGGGAATCGAATCCATGACCTCCGAATGCGAAGCCAACGCTTTACCTCTTGAGCTACACTTCGCTCGGTATTATTGAAGGGAATGCTTCATTTTTATTCATTTTCTTTTTTTATTTTAAAATTTTGGCGGGAAAATTTTCTTAAGATACCCCCCATTTGCTCTCCTTAAGCGACTCATTTTTACACAATTATTTAATTTACAATTTGCGGTTCATAATCAATTAAATTGTGCATATGTGGTTATCGGTTTATGATAGTATATGTTATTATACATACACTTGTTAACGACTTTTATTGATACACCTGTTCAAACTAAAATATAACATTTTGCACCTGTCTTTCATAGACTTAGTTTATTTTAGATCTGGTAACACTGGAGAACTTTTGGAAGATTTCGCAATATTAACATTTACATAATACGTAAGTGTCGTATTAATGAAGTCCGGTGTTAGATTAGTGAAAGACAAACTCTCTAAACATTTATCTAATGCTACACGTCAATCTCAAAGAGCGCTACAAAGCTAAGTTACTTTCAAAAAAAGAGAGGGGAAGAAAAATTGAGGCTCACGTGTCAGTTGAAGTACAAGGGAGTTATTGCCCTTCCACGCTTCACTAAACCGATTAGCCATCCTGGAGTTTTCCTTTTTGTAAAAATAACTTTCCCGTTACAAGCTATAGGTGACCTATAACATTTTCAAGACTCGTGCATTGGTATTAGTTACAGTTAGTAAAAATTTTGCCAAATATGTTGTTGTAACTGTTTGTTACGTTCTGAAGAACGCTGGACTTGTACCAACTGAAACTTTGCTATGCAGATGTTAGGAGGTTAGACATATTCAAGTAACATTTTTTAATTCTTTATTTAAGGTTCATTCGTTATGGAAGCGATCATTTCTTTTCTGACCTAGAATTCAGATATCGAGTAAGGCATCTTTTTTCTTTTAATCGTTTTTCTTGTTGAACAGTGAATCAACTTTCTATGGCTGGATGTTCTTCCTTCCGTTCGTCTTACTTTGGATTACTTTTTCCTTTGTTGTATTGATTGAACTAATAAAATTGAAGCAAATATTTAAAAAAAAAGTATTAAAGAAACTTGATGATGAAGGTCATTTACGTACTCATTTACTTGTTGCACACACAATTTTTTCCTCTTACTCGTGAAACAGGGCGTGATGATTTTATTAGTATTAAAAAAAAAAAAAAACGGAAACGTTTGGCGGTAAGTCAGTAAAAATCCAGTTCTTTTTGATAGTCGTCAAGAAGCATTGGAATTAAAAGCTTTTTTATTTTTTAATCTGTGTGATCATCTTTTCGTTTGCACTTAATTTTTAGGAGAATTTTGATAACAGTACTTTCAAATAATAGTGGACCATTTGATACTAGTAAAAACATATAAAGAAAAATTGTGTGTACATTATCCAGTAGGCTTCAAAATCGGGCACACTCTACTTGGAAATATAATCAATGAATGATATTATTGCTCCATTTTATTATTATTTTTAATAGTTTATTTAGTTAAAGATTTATCTTTCTCATATTTTGAGAATGTAATGTAAAAAAAAAAAAAATTTTTTTTTTTTTTTTTTTGCCTTCATAAAATTACGTGACTGTGAACATTGAAAATACAATAAACTGCGAAAAATTCGAATTGCAATTGTTGGTATTCATTAAATTTTATTGGTGAACGTTAAAAATATGTTTTTACTAAGTCAAATTAGGTTAGTAAGAATTGAGGCTTTCCGCGAACGTAAGCTCACTCACCACTTTTTTGTTTTCTAATTTTATTGAATTATTTAAATATTGTACATTGCAGAATATCAAAAACTATCAAAGTGAGCCAGATAGTAGCTGTAAAATGCTATTTTAGTGTCATACTATGTCTATTATTATGCAGTATGATACTATGATACTATGATACATATACTCTGCTAAACTGAATGAAATTAAAGCAAAAATATTAGTGATTTGCCTTGTTTTAGAGGTCCTCGCTGTTCCTCAAATGAAGTTCTATCTTCCAGCAACTGTTATTGATAGATCATTTTGAAGTTCATCTGAGCACAAATTTCGGCCATCATCAGTAATGTAACTATAAACCTCTCATTACACTAAACAGTCGCTTGACTTACTGACTGGTATAGCGAATATATACAGAATTACTTTCGAACAGGTTTGATGTATCGGATTAAAATTAAAAAAGAAACTCCATAATTTACAAGAATTATTACTATGCTTCCCATGAAGTGCTAATATTATAGATTTTGTAACAGAAAAACTAATTGTTCAGTTCATTACCATAGAAAGCACTTTTAAGTTTTACCTTTGTTTCTATTAATAATTAACAAATGAAAAGAATGTTGTTGCTACGCGATAATACAGGGATATCAACGATGGAATTAAAACCTGTCCTTTATGTATAATCTTTGTAAATGACTGAGGACAACTAAGTGTAGGATTACACATTTCTGCTATTCCAAACGGGGATTCTTTGATGGGAGGCATATCTCTTAAAACGGGACACTTTGTAAGAGATTTACTTCCACTCTTTCCTTCAGCAGAAAGTATATAACCAACACAGGAGCTAATTGTGAGAACATTTGAATGTCATTCCTTTTGGATGTATAAGTAATGATGGTTAGGAAATAGTAAGCAACTTTGAATCAAAGATTACACAGCCACACACAAAATATAGAATTTCTGTGCATTGGACCCCAGCAAGGGCGTCATTTCATACTTTACTTGAGGGGGCAAGAGCACCACCAACATTCACGTTTTATACTAGTATATTAGTAGGCAATCGATTAAAGTATATGTATTCTTCAAACTCTTGGAGGGGGCAATTTCCCCCTCCTGCCCCCCTAAATGACGCCCCTGGACCCCAGGATATGGATTCGATGTATTTTGCTACACAGAATCCAAATTTCGAAATACTAGGACAATTGACCGTGTCAATTTTGTTTTATGGGCGAAAAATTTATGCCTTCCTTATCCCCCCCCCCAAAAAAAAAATTGAAACGGTCAATCGTCCTGGCGATTCGAAAGCTGGATTCTGTGTAACAAAACACATCGAATCCATGCCCTAGGGTTATTTATTTATTTTATTTATTTATTTATTTATGCGTGTGGCTGTGTTACAACTGAACTGTATGTCCTGACATGGTATGCTTTACCAATATTCAAATATAGGCCTACTATAAACTAAGGTAACTGAAAACTGGGACAAAATGTGAACTGGCAGGACATCAAGGCAAGAGGCTAGAAACCGGGATTGTCCCCATCAAAACGGCACATAATGGTAGCCCCAAATAGAACATTAATATATTTTAACCCATAAATGGACATAGTTCGTTGGTTCTTAGAACTGCAAAATGTATTCCGAACCCGGGCACTCCGGACACAGCACTACTAACACTTTTTGTTTGTTTCATTGTTTAATTCCCTGCATAGAGTGTCGAAAACTCAGCTGACAATCCAAATCAAACAACCGTTTCTTGCTCACTCATTCGTATCATGTTTCGGTTTATACCCATATACGTACGTAGGTGGTGAAGTGAAGCAGGTCCGTGCTCTCCTTGGCTGAAGGTTCTCTCTCTGGAAAGAATGGTTCATAGAAAGAGAGGCGGATGTGGAAAGGGTTCCAGTTCACCTTGAATTGAAATGCTGTCATTCGCTGGTCGTGGCCAAATGTAGTTAAACGTAGCATGCAGCGAAGGGGACCTTGCAGATACTGTGTATAACATTGCTCTGTCATTACAAAAAGCTATTTACACATGCGACAATTCTTTCGCCCATCCTTTATGGCTTGTCTACGTGGTTTCTTGCTCTTATTGTTATTTGCTGTGAATGTATAAGAAGGGTAAAAGTGAATTTTTAAGTGCATGTCGGAGAATACAATAGCCTTCAGCTTCAGCAAAGTAATTCCTGATAGAATGAAATGTAAGTTTCGCGTTTTGTGCAGTGCTGCTGCTGTTAGAAATTATACCACATAGCACACTAGGGTCCCTTGGATATCAAGATGTCCACATCTGGTGCAAAGGGTCCCTGGTTCGATCTCAGATCAAATGAGTTTGTACTGAATGACATCGTGTTCGTGGGTTTTCTTTCCACATTCACATTCCACCAATTATTTTAATATTATTCACTTTCATTACTCATCCCTCTCTTTTAGTCTAAAGCAGCGTTTCTCAACCTTTTTCCCTCGGGGCACACCAAAGTACGTTTCAAACTTTCGCGACACCCCTGCATGTGATTTTTTCCTAGATACAAAACAAAAAAAACGCATAAAAATACAATACTTTTTTTTTTATGGGACGACTATGAGATACAAATCTCACAAGCAAATTATGTAAGATTCTTGAATAGAAACATATTAACACAAAAGAAACTTATGACTCTTAAGCAGAAATATGAGAAAGAAATGTTACCATCAGAAATATAAGAAGACATCAAATTAAAACTAGTGAGGTATTTGTCCCTGGCGCAAAGCATATCTATGCGAGGACGAATTCTTGAAAATCTCGCGACACACCTGACATGTATTTGCAATAACTACACAATTTATACGGTTTACCAAACATTGTTAGGATCATCAAATCTAGGAGGCTCAGGTAGGCAGGTCATGTAGCCGGATGGAAGAAAGTATGAATGTTTTCAGAGTTCTAACTGGAAATCCAATCGGAAAACGACCATTAGGAAGACCTAGGAGCAGATAAGAGGACAATATTAAGATGGATCTCTGAGAAATAGGAATACAAAGTAGAAACTGGATCCAGCTGGCTAAGGATGTACTATTTTTGTATAAAGTATTAAATAATAAAATTGACTGGCCAGAGCTACTCACGAAAATATATCTGAGCGTTCCAACAGGCAGAACAAGACCAGGGAATACTGGTATATTTTTCTGTGAAAGGGCACGAACAAATATTCTCAGTAAATCTCCGCTGTGGAGAATGTGTGACTCCTACAATGAATTAAGTCATAAAACTGATGTATTTAGATATATTCAGTATGTCAGAATATGTATTTAGAAACAGGATTATTACCGAGTACCTGACACTCGAACTGAATTGATTAATTGTACGGGTAAATGTATATATGTCTATGTATATATTATACGAAACTATAATTAGGCATTAAGCCTGTTGTGTTGTTTTATAAATAAATAAATAAATAAAAGTCAATTGGAAAACTTTTGTGAACGCAACATTGAACCTTCGGGTTCGATAGGCCATAGAGTTAGTTAGTTAATGTGTCGCGATAGAGCGGTTGAGAAATGCTGGAGTAAAAGGCATAATCCTGGGGTGTTAAACTAGAAATTACATTTATTTTTTCAATAATAATAATAATCGGAACTATGCGTTTATGAAGACGTGATTGGCTTATGGATCCAATCTCTCTCTCTCTCTCTCTAAAAAAATATTTCTTCATAGGTACGATTCTAATCTCGTTTATAAATGATATCATTTTAGGAAAACAGTACATGGACTATATGACGCATCACGTAAACAGGATTTAAACTTGACTTAGTACTCTTTAATTTTTTTTACCCTAAGAAAAGATGCTTTTTGCTGATAACATTGTTATTTTTATTTTCTATTCACATATACATATATTGTATAATACAAATCAGTCAAACGTTTTTTGGTTTTTATGTCTTAATAGATGTGTTTGTTTATACTTTATCTCTTCTGTAAGTGAAAGGGTAAACTTTCACCAGGAAATACAGTCTCATCATCTTGTTATAAAGATTTAAAAATATATATATCTATGTATTTCCAGCCCTTTTTAGTGAAGTGTTTCCTTCACAGATTGACGTAAGATAAATCATTTTTTCTTCATTAAAATTTAAAACTATGTTTTATGATAAGTATTGGTACGTATATCTAAGATAGAATAACATATTTATATTACGGTATCTTTGCACCGAGGCATAATAAAGAAATTAAAGTTTTAGGAGGTAATTATTCATGAATATTTCTGGTAATAAAATATATATTTTCCTTTAAAATAAATTCTACGAAAATACAATATTCATCACTTCCTTCTTTCCAGACTTTTACAACGACTCCGTTTCCTCATTTTGTGTTTCAAATAATCACCAAAATTGGGTTAAAGATTTGTGACTCATTTCCATCACTGAAAGTCATGTTAATCTCTTCCTTACATTTTTTTTATTTGAAAATAAATATTCCAGTATAACTATTCTTTTCTGGAAAATTATAGATAATAAACATTTATTCATTCAAAATTTTATGAACAATGTTGTGGCAACAATTTGAGTAATGACTTGTTTTATATAGGTCTATATGAACTGACAAAATATCATAACGGGTACTTCCGGTTGACGTGGAAAATTGAAATTTGACATGATTGTAGCTTTCCGGGATTAACCCACAGGAAAATTACCAAAGTGAATATATTTTTAAAAATTTATTAGGGGGTTTAAAGGGGGATGAAGAAATTCCTGTTAATTAAATGGGCGTTTTCTTGGGATACAAGATCTGATCTTTTAGATAGTTGAAATGCGACAAGAAACTTGCAAATAGATAGAATTGTGGGTTTTAGAGGTGCGAGGCCGTAGGCCGAGTAAACGCGGGGTCAAGGAACGAAGTCTCTAGCTGGGCCAAATTCAGGAAATGTTAAGAGCAAATGCACGAAATTCACTCTTGATGCAAACGCAAGGCCGTATGCCGAACAAACGCGTGGGTCTGGGGACGGAGCCACCAGATAGCCAAAGGCAATCTCGCAATAAATATATATGTTATAGTACAGCCAAGCTTCATATGATCCGTATATCAGCGTGCCTACTCCCACTGAATTGAAGAGCTCAGACTCCAGACCATATAGTAAGTGTCAAATATATACAAAAGTAAATGTGTTTGTCCTTATGTTGCAGTTAAAAACAAATTTCTCATTTACATGACAGTGGTTTGAAATATATCAAACACTAGTCATATACCAACTTAGATGATTTTGATACATTTGAAAGCTATGAAAGACAAAATGCATTTGACGCGGTATGTGACGTAACATTTTTGTATGAATGGCCACTGTGACTAACAGACATTAATCACATTCATTAACTTATCGGGTTTCCCAAAATTCACGCAAGAAGTAATTTTGATAGAAAACACAGGTTTATAATTAAAAGTTGTAATTTTTTAAATTGATTCATGAAGTATGCAGTATAAGGTTATATACGGAATAGCATATCAGGTAAAAATGGTCTCCACGGCTTTGCTGTCACATACGCACTCTTTTGTTGAAATTTTCCATGGCCGTTTTACATAAACGACTGCGAATTTCGTTGATACAGTGCTCAATTCCCTTCTTCAAGACGTGGATGGTCGTGGGCTTATTGGCATAAACCTTAAACTTCAAAAAAATCAAACGGGGTTGAATCACATGATGATCTGGGTGACCAATTCTGATCACCAAAACAGGAAATTACATGTCCAGGAAATGATTCATGCAATAATTGAATTGTTTCTCGGCCCGTATGGCATGTGGCATCGTCTTGTTGAAACCACATGTCGTCCACATCCATATTTTGCAATTTAGGCACCAAAAAAACTGATTTATCATGTCGCGATAGCAAGCACCATTAACTGTTATTGCCTGACCAACCGCATATTCGAAGAAAATACTTGACCACAGTGCCGAATTGGTGTTCCTGGACTCTCAACAACACTTTCAAGAAATGTAGTTCGATGTTTTGCGTTGAAGAACTTGTTGAAGGACGGTCAGAGTGTTTAAGATCAGAAATTGACCCAATCTTCCTAAATTTTTAAATTAATCTTTTTACAGTTGATTAAGTTAAATCATAATAAGACCATATTTTGTACGAAAATTGCGAAGTCTCTCTGCCAAATCTTCATTATTTTTAAAATATTGTTCAACAATGCAAATGTGTTGTTAGCGCTCCACTTTTAATAACCCTGAACGATCAGCTGTCACACTGCCTTTGTTTTTGTTTTTTTTTCGTTGGCAGCACCTTACCACATAAATGGCGCAAAATTCAAATCTTGCGTGAATTTTGGGACATCCATTATAAGGGGCCACATTAGTTTTCCTGCTTCAAAAATATTTTCAGTGTTCAGAGTTAAATTTAGTTCAGAAGGCCAACGTCGCGGATTGCGGACTAATAGTGTAGTCAGTGGTGTATTTAGGATTTTGTTTCGGGGGGCAATGCACATGTGAATAAGCATTTATATTTTTCCTTTTGCTTGCTGACAAATTTTAATGAAGTTTAGCATATAACAAATTTATTTCGGGAGGGGGGCTTGAGCCCGATAACCACCCCCTAAATATGCCACTGATTGTAGTCTATCTATGCATCAAATGTTATTCCTTTACGTTGGCAGTCTTGCTGAAACAGTACGTTAGTAAAACCCTATGAAATGGACACGTTATTTTTTTTTTTCGATCAATAACAGACAAACGTCCTGCTAAGCTCTCTAAAATTTGCTTTCAACCTACTTGTTGGCACTAGCGCAAATCCCGGGGGGAGGAGGGAGATATGTCCCCTCCACTCTTGGAACTGGAAGGGATAGTCCCCCCAATAATCCGATTTGAAATGTGTTTTTCGGGGAGAAATGTAATGATTTGTGTCAGATTGCCCCAAAGGAAAATGAAATAAAATTAATGTGCCCCCAGAATAAATCTCAAATATGAAACCTCCCAGTGTTGAAAATTCTGTTCCTCTGATTCTCCACAACATTGTTTTTCAACTTCATAAATATTCTGAACATCGCTTTAAAAAAATATATATGGGAACGGTCTTACCCGTCCCCTGCCCCCAATGTCAAAGTCAGATTTGCGCCCCTGCTTGTAGCATGTTCTCCAGTACTCTGTAACTAAGAATCCCGAATGAACTTCTTCCTTATAAGGCGAAACAATGTACTGTACGTAGATAACTGTCATCGCCAAACCATTAATTAACTGTACTAATATACCATGATAATAGGCTTCATACACGACCTTTCGTTCTTGTTTGAATTATATCGAAATGTTCGCGAAATATATATATTTCAAGGCAAACCACCTTATCAATTTTATATACGTACTCTATCTACTTGGTGCACATCTATTATTTCTTGTTTAATTTTTACAAAGTCACTCTTTGCGCCATTTTACCTCCGTTTTAACTCTTGTTACCCTTTGCTTCAATAAAATTAATAATAATAATTAAAAAGTAGTTATTTCTTGAAAAGAGAAAAAGGAGTTTGCAGACCGTAACGAAAAAAGTGGTCAATTTATATAGAAGAGAAAAGATTGGGCGTGGCTGAATTGCGTCATTACATTATGTCATACCTCTATATGTTTCATTGAACATACGACGTCAATTTACGATGGACATTTAATGTGGTGGCAGGTGTTAGATCAGAAATTTCACATATTGCCGATCATTTCCCTTAATTGTTCACTTAAATTGAATGAACTTTTCTTGTTTTCTCGTTAATAGGCTATTGGCATTTTCTTTAACAGGTTATATGAGTAAGAGGTACATGTAATTTTTTTCCTTTTATGCTAGAATACTCATATCCAAAGAGTGCTTTTAAGTTTTACTACACCGCTCAGGAATATCGCAATACAGATGCGGATCCAAGGGAGGACTATAGGGGCGTTCAGGTATACACTGAATAAAATGGTTTCAATCCTACTTTGTTTTCATGAATAAAGCGACAGACTATGGTCCTCTCCCTTGCCTCTCCCTTGATCATATCCTGGATTCACAACTGTATATATACAGGGTGTCTCGAAAATCCTTTAATAAAGGGTAGCTCTGTTATTATCAGAGTTACAACAAAATGTAAGAGAGGGGAAACCGTCTCCAAACATCATGTTTTCAATCTAAAGTGAAGGATTTTTTTTTTAAATCGTATGAGCCGTTTGGGCTGTACACTATTTATGCGCCCAATTTTTAAATGAAAATACAACGTTGCTATTTACCTGGAACCACAACATTAAGTAAATGAACTTACTGTCTTTTACACTAACGTGTCGATTGTCAGTCCCCATGTCAAACAGTAACTTCATTCACTTATGTTGTGGGTTCAGGTAAATGGTTGCATTTTCATTTAACATTGGGCGTATAAAGAGAGTACATGCCATATGGCTCGTTCGACTTAAAAAATTCCTTCACTTTAGATTGAATACATCATATTTGGAGACGGCTTTCCCTGTTACATTTTGTTGTAACTCTGATAATAATAGAGTTACCCTATGTCAGGGGACTTTTGAGACATCCTATATATATACAAGGTGGCCCAAAAGTATGTATACAGCCCGTCATTGATCAAATATATACATTCTAGTTTATGAGTTCATTTGCTTGTTGGCTCTTCCTGATCTTAATGTTGTAAGTATTTTTACTTACATCTTAAGCTCGGAAGAGCCAAAGCAAATGAACTCATAAACTAGAATGTTATATTTGATCAATGCAGGGGTGTATACCTACTTTTGGGCCACCCTGTATATACAGTGGCGGATCCAGGATATGATCAAGGGAGGAGCTAAACCGTAGTCTGCAAGTCTGCAGCTTTATCCAGTGTTAAGAAAGTAGAATTGAAGCCCATTTTATCCAGTGTATACCTGAGCGTCAAAGAAGACTCTAGCCCCTTATAGCCCTCCCCTTGGATCCGCGCCTGTACACACACACACACACACACACACACACACATATATATATATATATATATATATATATATATATATATATATATATATATATATATATATATATGAAAACTACTTGAAATCCATAAAAAAGATAACGTTGGCCAGTGAAATTTTGTGTTTCACGAGACCCACTATATTAAAGTGAGACCCGAACCACGACCGGCACTTGAGAACAAGATGTCTCAGTGGTAAAGTGCTCATCTCATGAGCGAAAGAGTTCCTGATTCGTTCCCAGGCCATGTGCGTTTGTGGTGGACAACATCATGTCCGTGTTCTCATTGTTCTCCCGTTTCCTCCCACATTCTCATTCGACTAATTATTTATACACTTTCATGAATCACCCGCCTTCTTTAGCCTAAATGGCATAACCCAATGGTTCCCAACCTTTTTTTTTAACTTTCGGCATACTCTAGTAAACGCCATGGCATCGTGACACTTCTTTGATTTTTTTTAATCATTAATAACATACATGATCATAATGTATGCCTATAAGTTTCTATAAAGCATTAGTATTCTATGTACTAAACATTTTGCTGGCGCTGGAGGCATTGACTAATACTCTGTCTCAAAATTGGTTTCAACTCGTTATTAAGGTTGGTTTAAAGGGACAAGTTTTGCCGATAGATGGCACTACAGTCTTCGTATCTCTCCCATGTATTTTTTTTTTTTTTAACCTTTGACGAAAATTCACGATTTCTCTTACAAATTTCAACCTAAAGACTTCAAATTTTTATAAAAGGAACTTCATATCCTATCGAAGACAGCAATCCTTGCCGATTTTTTTTTTTATTTAGAATTTTCTCATTGTTGAAATGATTTGTTTGTTGAAAGGGATATCCAAACCTTTAACAATATAACTCTTTCAACAATGAAGAAAATTCAAAATAAGAAATCGGCAAGGATTGCTGCTTTCGATAGGTTATAAAAAAGTTCCTTCTCCAAAAATTTCAAGTCTCTATGTTGAAATTTGTAAGAGAAATTGTAAATTTTCGTAAAAGGTAAAAAAATACATGGGAGAGATACGAAGATTGTAGTGGCATCTATCGGCAAAACTTGTCCCTTTACACTAACCTTAAACAGTTCATAACTTCTAAATTCTAAAATTTCGCAACCACCGTATGGGACTGTGTGACTCATCATTGTGTCGCGAGACATCGGTTGGGAACAACTGGCATAATTGTAACACATAAAAACTAGAATTTTCAGTTCATGTTTTTTTATTTCTATTTTTGTCTTCTGCTATTGGTCACGTAATAAAAAAAATAAGCATCGGATTAACATTATAAATCGATGTACTAGAGTATTGTTTTGGAATTAACCACTGTCTTCGAGATCTTGAAGAAAGATAAAAAAAAAAAAAAAAAAAAAAAGTTTTATCTTTTCAACAAACAGAACTTTGATTGATGAAACCATATATTTTTTTTATTGTCTTCTCAAAGTTGAGACAAAGCTAAATCAGTTTCTTGCACTCGAAAACGGTAGTTTGGGCCTATAAAAAGTTGTTATTCCTTCTAGCAATGAACTTTCCTAAAATATCAACAAATATATTCTACGTATAAGATGTGATATATATATATATATATATATATATATATATATATATATATATATATATATATATATATATATATATATATATATATATATATATATATATATATATGTATGGTACTGCATAATCATTCACATGTACTAAGTATATCTTCCTATAAATAGTGAAGTCCCTTAAATTTTGGCACCTGCAAACTTTTGGCACTTATTGCGCTATTCTCATTCAACAGATGATTATAAAAACTGAAGATGATTTGCCAGGTTTCCCTAATTCCATCAATGAAGGAGACAGCACTTTGCCCATTAATTGAGTAATATACTTGGGTGATGATAGTAAGTAAACGAAAATTATGTCTAAAGAGTGTGTTAAATATACATATTTAATTAAATATATTATGTGGAGTGAATTGAAAGGTGTAATGTTTAGAATAATAAGCAGATTAGTAATTTCAATATTTTTAATGATATTATACTATTTAAATCTATTTAAGTATGATGACTGGTACATAGTATTTTTTAATGAACCTATATAGCATTATGGGAAAATATCTACTATTCTGTCGTGTAAGAAGAGTACTTGTTCAAAAATACTCCACAACACTATGTATTTATTGATATTAAAAACTATTCTAGTAGTATGTCGGTAGTTAATAGCACATTTGATATATTCTACCAAAATGTTAACGGTTTAAAAACAAAAGTTAATAATTTTTATCTGAGCTCAACTATGTATGATTTTGATTGTGTGGCTATTACTGAGTCATGGTTACAAGCTGAAATATTTAGTACTGAACTGTTTGATAACAAGTATCAAGTTTTTAGGAAGGATAGAGATCTGGAACGTTGCGGAATGCGTGATGGGGGTGGTGTGCTCTTAGCTGTTAACAATAATGATACTTCAGAGAGATTAAATGAATTTGAATTACCGAACTATGAAGATTTGTGGGTCAGAATTGAGTTATCTAATTCAACTTTTATATACGTTTGTGTAATATATTTCCCTCCCTTTAGCAAAGAAGAGTATTATTTAGATTTTTTTAGAAATATTGAAAGATTCAAAGAACTATCATTGTCCCATAATGTTCTCATTATCGGTGATCTCAATCTTGGGCTCTTAACAGAATATATGAATGGTAATTATTTCGTAACTTTGTCTAATTTGGAAACTAATGTTTTACACAAATTGAGCTTCTCGAATTTTTCGCAATTAAACACTGTTAGAAACGTAAACAATAGAATTTTAGATGTAGTATTAACTAACATACCTAATATTGAAGTTGCCAAATCAGACGTTTGCTTTGTCCAAGAAGATAGACATCACCCGAGTTTGAGTATTAGTATTCAGTTTCTAAAACACTGTAAAACCTATAACGAACTTGGTGACGCAGTTTATAATTTTAACAAATGTGATTTTCTGAAGCTGTATCAGCTTCTTAAAGAAAAAAATTGGGATTCCTTGTACGTAATTAATGATGTAGATGAAGGTGTTAATTATTTTTATTCTGAATTATACAAGGTACTTGATGAATGCGCACCAAAAAAGGTTAAGAGTAAACGTTCCTATCCGCCTTGGTTCACTGTTGAAATAATAAAAAAATTAAAGAAGAAAGATCGCATTAGACGTAAATTTAAAAAATCTAAGCGTTATTCTGATTACATGCACTTTGTAGATATTAGGAAACAAATTAAGTGTAGCATTGAATTAGCTTTTCAAAATTATAATAATCAGGTAGAAGCGAATATTGCTAATGAACCTAAGGAGTTTTGGAATTACATAAATAATAGAAGATGCTCAAAAGTTAATATGAATCAATCTGTCCTTGAATATAACGACGAAAAAATTATTGATACTAAGTTAAAATGTGAAGCTTTTGCTACACACTTTCAATCTGTTTATAGTTGTGAACCATCTAATATAGATCTACATGAAATATGTTCTATTGAAATTCCTTCAAGTGTAGATATAATGATTTTAGACAAGATCCGCGAAGCTGAAGTTGGAGAAGCAATAGACAAAATGAAAAGTAAAAGATCGTTTGGCCATGATAGTATACCGTCCTATATTTTCAAGGGTTGTAAAGAATATTTTATTAAACCATTGACTTATTTGTTTAACTTGTCTTTGACTCAATGTAAATTTCCTGCGAAATTTAAAATATCAGCGGTTTGCCCGGTTCCTAAGGTTAATCCGGTAAGATTAATACAAGATCACAGACCAATAAATCTAATATCATCTCCTGCTAAAATATTCGAAGCAATCATTTATAAACATATGTTTAATCATGTATCTACGAATTTATCGGATTCTCAATATGGCTTCAGACGCAATAGATCAACTATTTCAAATTTGCTGACTATAAATCAAGTAATTAATGATTATTTTAATAAAAGGTCTCAAGTAGATGTAGTATATACAGATTTTAAACGTGCTTTTGATTTGGTTAATCATGGGGTACTTCTTAGTAAACTGAGAACATTTGGTATATCGCAAGAACTGGTCAAATTGTTTCATTCATATTTGAATGAAAGAATTCAATATGTTATTTTTAATAATATTAAATCTAAGGAATTCACAGTGCATTCTGGGGTACCTCAAGGATCAAATTTGGGTCCTTTACTCTTCCTTATTATGATAAATGATCTACCCAATATGTTTCAATATAGTTCATGCTTAATATTTGCAGATGATACCAAATTATACAAAGAAATCCGCACGGAAAGTGATTGTATTAAATTACAGACGGATGTTGATAGGTTTAATGAGTGGTGTAGGAGAAATAAATTTCAGTTGAATATTTCAAAATGTTATGTAATGACTTTTACTCTTAATAAAGCACGCACAATATTTGAATATACTATTGAGAATCAGACGTTAGAAAGAAAGGAAATTATAAGAGATTTAGGTGTTTGGTTTGATATTAATTTGAAATTTAAACATCATATAAATATAATAACTAACCAAGCTTTTAAAATGCTGGGTTTTATTAAGAGGTCAAGTCGTTATTTTAAAAATCAAGGGACTATTTTATCGTTGTATAATGCATTTGTTCGATCCAAACTAGAATATGCATCTATTGTTTGGGATCCATTTTATCAGTGTAGAAAACAGCAAATAGAGAAAGTTCAGAATAAGTTATTGAGATATACTGCGTATAAAATATATGGTATTCAAACTCGTTATATTCCTTATGATGAACTTTTAAAAAAATTCAAATTATTGTCACTTGAAAATAGGAGATTTATACAGCGAGTACTATATCTTAAAAAATTAATCGATAACAAGGAAGATAACGCATTCTTATTAAATATATTACCTTTTTATTGTCCTCGACAAAATCTGAGAGGTAGACAGGTTTTTTATATGCCTGAAAACAGAATAAATGTGAACAGGAATTCACCACTGTTTAAATTATGTGATGCAGGTAACAAAATTGAGTCTATGGGATTGGATTTATTTCAGCATGAATTTAAGACCTTTAAGCGAAAGTGTTTTAAGTTACTAAATGATAAATTGTAGAATATTTTTGTATGTAAAGAGAAAAAAGATTCCTATTCTAGTACTATTTCGTGTTACCAATGTTAGTTCCATATTTGGAGTTGGGTTGCATATCCTTCGATAATGATGTATAACCTTTGTACTTTGTAATTGCCTTTGGGTGTAAAGTACAAATAAATTATTATTATTATTATTATTATTATTATTAACAGAGAAATAAACATTCCTATGAGACAATGGTATTCTAGGAAAAACTGGGTAGTACCACTTCTAATTACATCAATAAGTAGAGTGTTCTCAGTTACTTACAAAAATGGGTATCCTAAATGTCAATAACTTTCGAATGTGTCAAACAATTTTAATTCAGTTCAACATTGTTATTCACGGTCATCAAATCTAGGAATCTCAGGTGGGCAGGTTATGTAACCAGAATGAAAGAAAGTAGGAACGCTTTCAAAGTCTTAACTGGAAGACCATTCGGAAAACAACCATTAGGAAGACCTAAGCGCAGATGGGAGGACAATATTAAGATAGATCTCGCGGATATAGGAATGCAAAATAGAAACTGAAAAAATCTTTGAAATATTTAAGTTTTACGTCCCGGTTAGGCTAAAGGAGACGGTGATAATGAGAAATGAGTGAAATGGTGGAATAAATAAAGTGGGGGGAAACGGGAGAACCCCGAGGAAACCCACGAGCACGGTGTTTGTCCACCACAACGTCCACACGGCGGCAGCTGGGATCGAACCAGGGACTCCAAGCACCGGCGGTGAACGCTCTACCATCGAGCCCCCGCGCCCCCGAATAGAAACCGCAGCATTGAACCTCCATAAGCCATAAAGTTATTTAGTTTATTTCATGGGTACAAAACGAAGTTCTCTTTGTACATTAAAAAGAAAAAGTATTTAATCTTATTCATTATTAACAAGAGAACATGTAGAAAGTATGTACCTATTTTTGCTTGCAACTGTACAAATAAAAAGGTGGTCAAAGGACTGCTTTTGATAAGTTCAGAATTTCCAAACTCAAATACTGTTGGCTGAAAAGGAAGAGAAAGAAAGTACAAAATTTTTAACGTGAATTTTGTAACTTGTCAGTTGGTGACGTAAGAAAACGTAAGGCATTGTCTTTCGTGTATGTTTGTGTGCGTGTGTTTTCTCGCACTGTCTGTAACGGTACACAAAACATTAACATGTATCAGGAAACCAAGTCCTGTGTTCCGTCCTTTGTTTCCAGTGTTACAGATGGTACCATCTTTATGCCTTCATTTCTTAAGTTCTCACCATTGTAATAATTAGTCATTAAAAAACGAAAAAAAAAAAGATTAAAGCATAATTCAAAGTACATTGTAAAAATGATCATAAATATAATGTGTGATTATAACAACTTTGTATTTGGTCATTACCAATAATCAGATAAGAAATTATTTTCTTACTCTAGTTAATATTACATATTATAGTAACGTGTTGGAAGTGTTCACACAAAAAATTACACATTCTGAATATTGCAAGTTAATGCCAAATATTGTTAAGTGAAAGAGAAAGTTAAGGACATTTCCCGTTAGAGTAATGATCTTTGAATTGGGGAAAAGGAACGTTTATTTTGTGACTTCCTTGTATTATTTATGATAATTTATTAGCGAAAAGATTTATCTTTTCCTATTATATTATGTAGATTCACATAATATTTTGGATAAGTTTTAATATATATTGAGAAGATTGTACAGCAAAATTAAAATTATGTTTTTTAAGTCATTACTTTGCGGAATGTAAGTCATTACTTTGGAATCTCTTAATCAAAAATTTATATCTAAAATATCTGATGGCTGCTTTTAAGTCTGGAAAATAAATTATAATTTTTCCCGGGGATAAATTGAAAAAGGAAAACACTGCATCAATTGACTTCCTACTTAATTCACAGGCATCTTTGAACCTCAAAATACACACACACGCGCGTTTTATCATATCCAATTACACTTTACCATTTCAGTGCTTTAGTTTCATCAAAATAAATGCTATGAACCCAAGAAGGAATGGCCAGTTACATGTTGTTAATTTAGTTTTTGAAGAAGAAAAAATTAAGCTAATTTAATCTGATTTATTTTATTCAGAAAGTAATGCCTCCAAGGTGATTACCTTTATTTTTGTTTGACAGATAACACCGATATAGGTGTCAGTGGATAGTTTGCAATGTCAGCTACAAATGGTGCCATCATTTTTTAACATATTCCCCATTACGGACAACACAGTTGCGCCAACGCTAAACAAGGTTTTTCATGCTGTTGGCGAAGAATTGTAGTGGGTGCTGGCGACACCATTGGCGAACTGCTGCTTCCACCTCCGCGTCACAACTGTAGCATTGGCTCTTAAAGTGATCCTTAAGTTTCGGGAAGAGCCAAAAGTCTCAGGGCCCAAGATCCGGATTATAGGCAGGAAAACGCAGAATATCAACAACACTTTCCCAGCACATGGGACAACTTTGATTTTTTTTTTTTTTTTTTTTTTTTTGAGGAGAGGACGTGTGGTGGTACTCCATCGACTGACACTTGGTTCCTGGTCGTAATGGTATATCCACGACTGGTCGCCGGTGATGAATTGTCCTGGGCACACATCCTTCCGCAGTCAGAAATTCCTGACAGCCCACTGTTTCAACCAGACGTCACCAATGGATGCAATGGATTGCTCTGGATGATCTCTTTAACGAGAGGAGACAGGAAGGTGAAACAAGTGACATTCTATAGCTTAAACATCATTGCATTAACGATAAACAGTTCTGAATGTTTGCAGTTCTATTGGCCAAGTAGTGGGCTTTGAGGGATTACTTTCTGAATCACCGACGTAGTATGTATGGAAATAATTTATATAATAACTAAACCTGTACTAAGACAAACACACACACACGCATATATATAGGCGGATCCAGGATATGATCAAGGCAGGGGCTAAACCATAGTTTGCCGCTTTATCCAGTATAAAGCAGGATTGAAGCCTGTTTTATCTAGTACATACCTGAGCGTCAAGAAGCTATAGCCTCTATAGCCCCCTTTGGATCCGCACTTATATATATATTGGGTGTTTCAAAACAACACCGACAACGTTTGGGAGGTGATTCCTGACCCAAGATAAGACAAAAACTATAGACCAACCTGGGTGCACATTATTGAAGGTTTATTTATTTAGCTAATTTAATAAACAGCGTGCGAGGCCAATTATACTGGCTATTTGTTTTAAGTTCCATCTATGTCCAATAAGCTAAAAGACACGGATAATCAATAAAGGTGAATATAAAAAAATACTGGAATGAGAGTGTAGGAGGAGACGGGATAACTTCCAGGAAACCTACGGACACGATATTGTTCGCCACAAAGGCTTGGATCGAACCCGGGAATCACTGTTACAGAGGTGGAATGACGAACAGTCAATGACATTCAGAAACGAAAAGAAAAGGAATTTAAAAGCACAATTCTGGTATTTCTCTTCTAGAAATGAAAAAAGCCTGGAAAATTTCAGAATAACTGGTCACCGGATTCGAACTTATGATCTAATTGCAAAGCTATCTAAAAGAATCAAATTAGAAATGTTGTCGTTAAAAATGCATAGACTAATACTATTAATTACACAGGCAAAGAAAAATATAAGATCTGTGCATAGGACCCTAGGATATAAATTCGATGTATTTTGTTAAACAGAACCCAAATTTCGAAACCCCAGGAATAATGACCGTGTCAATTTTGTTTTATGGGCGAAAAACTTGAGTGATTCTGCAGTGGAGGCGACACACGTTTTTCTCCCATAAAACAAAATTGACACGGTCATTATTCCTGGGGTTTCGAAATTTGGATTCGGCGAAACAAAATACATTGAAAAAATGAAATCTTTGAGTTCTACGTCCCACGGTTATGCCGGTTAGGCTAAAGGAGACGGTGATGATGAGAGATGAGTGAAATGGTGGAATGAAGAAAGTGGGAGAAAACGGGAGAGCCCCGAGAAAACCCACGAGCACGGTGTTTGTCCACCACAAAGTTCACTTGGCGGGGGCTGGGATCGAACCCGGGACCCCAAGCACCAGAGGTGAACGCTCTACCACTGAGCCACCGCGCCCCCTACAAAATACATTGAATCAATACTCTGGTGTGTGGCTGTGTTATTTTAGTTATTATGAATTATAATTATATAGCACGGAATTCCTAAAAGGAATAGATTGTATTCTTGCTTCTTCATGTACTATACATGATTATTCTAAAATGCAAAACCCATGTTGTTTATGATACAGCAGTTCCTTTTGAGAGATGAGAATGAGGTACGCATCTTATCTGAATATTTAAACTTCCTACTTTTCTTTCCGTTAACCTTCTTCACGACACAACAGAAGGAAGATTTTTTTTAAAATGTTAAGTGGTAATCACAAGATTATATTTTCTTCCAGAATATGATTATTCATAAGATTCAGCTAAATACTCTTTACCTACATATCAGAGCAAAATATGGAGAGAGATGTTGAGAGAAAGTTTCTTTTAAAAAGTGTTCGTAGGCAATGGACAGCAGGTGCTGAAAGTGGCATGGTGGATGTAAATCTGTTCGTTTCTCTGCAGTTGCTTACTACTGCAGTGAAAGGAAGTCCCAGCTGCTGCTTGTTCAGTGATGAACTGTAATGTTGCATCTTCGCAAAGAAAATGGGAATAATCTTTTTTTCTTTCTCCGTTTTACTTTTCTCAGACAGTTATTTTTATATTTATGAAATGGGAAAGTAACACTTTTGAATGAAAAGCATAGACTGGGCCATTAAAAGAAAGAAGTCCAAGCTTAAAATGGGTCCATAAGGAAGCACAAACAAATCATTCTTGAAATATTATTGTTTTATGGGTTCTAAATATTTTGTAAATGAATTTTTTCAAAACTTTATTGCACTCATTTATCTCAACTTCCTGTCCATGTAAGAAGTTCTTTTTTAAATTTATATATTTTTTTTTAAAAAATAAGTTTTTCTTATTTTAATTTTTTTCTTATTAGGAAATGCAAGCTGTCGATGCGATTTCTGAGAAATAAATTCAATTGGTAGATTTATTTGGAGAGAAATTCGATTTTGAAAGACGTTTCTATGGCTCCAATCCCAGTACTTCATCTAGAGCCAGGTCTGTAGCTATACGGGTAGCTAGAGAGTGACTGAGCCCCCCCCCTCCTCTGCGACCACCTTCAGCCCTCCTGAAACTTCCAGTTCTTTGTTGGTATTCACATATGAATGTAAAAATGAAAAGAGATGAAATCTGTCAGTTTAACGTCCCACCATTATTCCCTTTAGCCTAAAGGAGACAATGATTAAGGCAAGTAAATGATAGTGGAAGAATTGGTAGAATGAGAAAGTGGGAGGAAACGGGAGTACTCCGAGGAAACCCATGGACACGATGTTCACCACAAGCTTACTTGGGCGGGGACCAAACCAGGGACCCCACCCAGAAGAGTTAAACGCTATACCACTTATCCACTCTGCCCTGCATGTGTGAATGTAAGGTAAACTCAAGTAAGTACGACAAAATATTATCTTGCTACCCCTCTCCCTCTGTTTTAATGTTCTGGCTACGGGCTGGAGCTGTTTTTTTTTTCTTTAGCATTTTTGGGGAAAATGAGAAAATAGAACAATATTTTGATTAACTTAAGGAAATATAATTTTATATTCCTTTATTATTATTAGTATTATCAGGGGGTAAAAGTGAGGGGGAACACAAGGGAACGCCATCACCCCACTTCTAAAAAGTCTCTATGGCGTCTCCCTACTTCCTAAAAATTACAATGGGCAAAGATAGGCATGAAGACGGTTTGACGTCATGCGTCCCCCTAACTTTTCAGAGCCACTTTCAACCCTGAGTATTATTATATTGCTTTTTCTCGTGGTGGCACTTTAGTCTACTTATATTTCAAAATCTTAGACTTCTTAAAGTTATTGAATATGCGTTTCGGCATTTTTGTTTTGAGACGTTGTATTTACTGTCGATTTTTCTTCTTCTTTTTTGTGTCCTTTGGTGTGTCTATCCATGGCGCACTGACGTATGTGTTTGCAACACTGTGGCAGATTCTCATAATTAGTGTCCATTCTTGAACATCTCTGGAAAATGAACTAAAACATTTTGCATGATGCTTTAATAGTTCTTCTGAGAAATGAATTGAAACTTGTTGCATGATGCTTTAATAGTAGAGTTCTTCTGAGAAATGAATTGAAACTTTTTGCGTGATGCTTTAATAGTAGAGTTCTTCTGAGAAATGAATTGAAACTTTTTGCTTGATGTTTTAATAGTAGAGTTCTTCTGAGAAATGAATTTAAACTTTTTGCTTGATGCTTTAATAGTAGAGTTCTTCTGAGAAATGAATTGAAACTTTTTGCATGATGCTTTAATAGTAGAGTTCTTCTGAGAAATGAATTGAAACTTTTTGCTTGATGTTTTAATAGTAGAGTTCTTCTGAGAAATGAATTGAAACTTTTTGCTTGATGCTTTAATAGTAGAGTTCTTCTGAGAAATGAATTGAAACTTTTTGCATGATGCTTTAATAGTAGAGTTCTTCTGAGAAATGAATTGAAACCTTTTGCATGATGCTTTAGTAGTAGAGTTCTTATCTTGATGCGTGGGGTCTCTGATTCAGTCTCAAATGAAGTGAGTTTGTTGTGGACAACAGCGTGTTCCGTGTGTTCTCTTGAAGTTTGTTCTCATTGCACTAATTCTTATATGACCATTCAGTTTTATGAATTATACGCTTTCTTTAGTCTACATGGGACGTTGCATTAAACATTTTTCTTTTATTTTTTCTTCTAGGCATTGAGAGTGGAATTGTTAATGTGGCGCCAAACGAAAAGGATGGAAATGTATAGCAATAATTATCGTACAGTATTATTATTTTTACAATATGCTTTAGTGTTTATGGAATACCTTACGATTTAGTACGGCTGTGACAAGCCCGTAGTCAGAACACTAAAACCAGGGATAAGACAACTTTGGGGTGGGAAGGCTAAGGTGAGCTCACCTTACATTCTTGATTGCTTATTTGTTAAACGTAGATTTATCTAAACCAGTGGTTGTGGACCGTTTTGTGTTGGGGATGGGGTCACGACACAATCTCCTTTGTTTAGTATACCTGCGGCACAGTAACTTATGTGTTAGCAATACTACTGCAGATTTTCATTAATTACGAGAGACCTCTCTGAAGATAAATATTTTTAGGCATTTGTAATATTTTTATTGTTCTTTTCTCGAATTTATGTTCAAATATACCACGTGCTTGTGTTTATAAACAATCACATGTTCTTCTGTTTGTAAATATCAACCACATGTATTTACGATGGAGTACTACACCTCACGTTGGATTACTACAAGAAGCAGACGACGGACCGCCAACACCACCTACAACTCAAATGACGACATGGGAGCAGCAGCGCCACCATCGCGCGGATTGCCTACATAATCAAGAGGATTCAGCGGACAGTCACCAGGCCGTGATTGGTCTCCCCTCCTCTAGCTTGCCTGAAGCTCTAGGGAGGCCTCTAGTCTGCTGAGGGACTTTAGGCTTCCGTTCCACTTGGCTTAGCTTGCTCAGAGCTCTGTCGGGATCCGAACCTCAGTTGCTGAGCCTGATTCGGGGCTCTGTGACTCTTAACCCGCTCACTGCTTGCTTCGGAGCATTGGGGATACCTACGCCACTCTACCAGGCTTGCCTGGAGCTCTAGGATTAACCCAACCTCATAGAATCTAATCTGCTGCGAGACTCTTGGCTTATGTTCCACTTGGCTTAGCTTGCTCAGAGCTCTGTCGGGATCCGAACCTCAGTTGCTGAGCCTGATTCGGGGCTCTGTGACTCTTAACCCGCTCACTGCTTGCTTCGGAGCATTGGGGATACCTACGCCACTCTACCAGGCTTGCCTGGAGCTCTAGGATTAACCCAACCTCATAGAATCTAATCTGCTGCGAGACTCTTGGCTTCCGTTCCACTTGGCTTAGCTTGCTCAGAGCTCTGTCGGGATCCGAACCTCAGTTGCTGAGCCTGCTTCGGGGCTCTGTGACTCTTAACTCCCTCACTGCTTGCTTCGGAGAATTGGAGATTCTTACGCCACTCTACCTAGCTTGTCCGGAGCTGTGTAGAGATCCTGCATCACGGCTGCCATGTCTTGGGCTACCTTGTTTCTACCTCGCATTAGAGAATGTTATACACTGTATTGTAGTATTTCTGTAAATAGTGTTGTATTATTATATACAGTGGTGGAAGTGAGACGGTATGCGGTGGTATGCCATACCGCGTCTGATTTTTCAGTAATGAGGACATACCGTCCCTGTTTTTTCAGTGATCAAGACAATATTTAAATAGCCGGTATGTTGAATCAAAATCATAATAAAACATACCGCCTCCGCTTTTTTTCCACTTCGAACACTGATTGGAGGATTTTATAATGAAAACCGGTAGTGGGAGTCGATTCCGAACCCTGATTTATTCAACCTTGCTCTACCTACCCCTTCAAAGGGAAGTACTTTTACAATATTGAATTATGTTATTTTTATTTATTTTCTACCTTCAATGTCACATTGCATCGAAAGTTCTGCGAAACACACGCCGAATCTCGCGGCAAACCGGTTGAGAATCAGTGATCTAAATAAACAACAGAAAGTTTCAGGGGCAAGTGGGCTGAACCGTCTGGCCACACCCTAGCCACAGGCCTACCCTGTGATAACAATTTTTGCATTGTTGTCTTTATTTTGTATAAACAATACCTTTCCTTATAGATTCGACAGGTATTTCTCACCAAAGCTATGCATGCACGTGTGTAAGACAGTATAACTTCTTAAAAGCTCCTTCTTCGCATAAAGACTGTTATTTAGCATTGTAAAGTACTAATATTGCGTGCTTCTTTATTAGCCCTGCTTGTTACAAACAATTCATAACCATCATCTTATGTTATTTAAGTAAACGAATGCTTAAGTGAAATGTGGTCGAGATTTATTGTTTCTTTTGGTGAAACCTGTTACCCGTTTAAGACTTTGTCTTGTCACGTTAGACAAGAATTGAACACAAAAACTTTTCTTTTACGATGACTTGATGATGATTGTGTATGTGTGTGTGTGTGTGTGTGTGTGTGTGTGTTAAATTAAATACCTTTCAATAAGAGATATTAAACCAAAGGTACTTCAAATAAATCTTATGGGTGCTTATGAGGAATAGGAAAACCAAACAAATTATTTAATTTCTCACTGCTATGCACTTTAGGCTAAAGGAAATGAATAATCAATGAATAATGAATAACAGTGGCGGATCTAGAAGGTAAAAAATGGGGGGAGGCAGCCAGAGCGCTGACTATGATAGGTGTATCATGAGTTTATTGTAAATTTTCAAAATATATAAATAATAGCTTCGATTCTTTTTGTCAAAAAACTGGGGAGCCTAGGACCCCCAACCCGGGCTAGAACTGCCGTGGAAAGGAACGGGAGAATCCCGAGAAAACCCACGGACACTGTTGCTCATCACAAACTCACATGTCCTGGAAACGAACGAGGGACCTCTAGCATCATACGAGAGCCACTGTTCTCCCACGGGGAAAAAAACGTTCAATAGCACTGGTTTAGGTGACATTTGTTTAGTATGGTAAATGAAGAAGTGAAATGCTCCAAAGATATATGTTGGAAGTTTATTCATTTAGACTCACCGTAATATATCATCAAAATCATCATATTGTCTGCATGCCAAAATCTTATACTTATAATAATAATAATAATAATAATAATAATAATAATAATAATAATAATAATAATAATAATAATTATAATGGGATCGCTTTGGCTCAGTGACAGAACGCTTACCTCTGGTACGTGGTGTCTCTGGTTCGATTCCTGCTCAAGTAAGTTTGTAGTGGACAATATCGTGCCAGTGGGTTTTCTCGCTTTACTCATGTTTTCTCCCATTTTCTTATTCAACAATTCTTCCATCATCATTCACTTGCTTTAATCATCCGTATCTCTTAGCTTAATGGACATTACCAAGGGACGTTAAACTCAAGAGAAAACTTTTTGCCTTTAGACTAAATTTTATTCAATTTAGCGATCTTCAAAGCGTTATTACGCTATCATTTTATAATTCAAGTTCAATTGTATCATTTTCAATAACATATAACTTGTTTGCAATATGTTTGCTGAAAAATTATTGGAATTCTTTTGAAGATATTTGTGGGTCTTTTTAACGGTATTCTAGAATGGTTCTGTCGTTGTCTTTACCGCTATAATTTTACAATGCGCTAAATGAAAGAATGTTTAGACATACTTCATAAAGGACAGTTTCTTAATTTATACTTCACATTCATAACTGCTTGTGAAGTGCTTAGTTCAAATGATTCAAGAACAGTGGAAGTAAGTCGTGTCGTGGGCGCTTGTATTTGTCGAGCAAACTGTGCGGGGACAACAATTTGTGTCCGTATATCGGAAAGGTCAGCGACCTTGTAACAGCAACGAGAAAAGACAACATATATATGTTTCTGGCTCATCGATGGAAAAGCTCCTCCTGAGAGAGCTTGTTGCGTCTTCAACTAACGGTTCATCTTACTCACCTGGCCCCCTTGCCTCCCAATCCACCTTCGCTCACTACAGCGCAGGGAAGGAAATCCTACGGTAATTGCCGTATTCAACCGGTAATCTCATTGTCTATAAGGTGTGCAAGCCGTAACAAACGACTTCAAGATATTTTGGTTCAAGAACAGTATCTTCATACATTTCTTTTGTCCTTTATTCTCAGCTGGATTGTTCTTATCATGTTTATCATAATCACAGCCAGGGGCGCACCCCCGCTGGGGGGCCACTGGTTCCGGACCTCACCAAAACTTCGTAATTCGACATATATTTGTACACCTTGTTAATAAAACTGTACTTGTTTAGCAGGAAAATACTTTATATAGATTAAAGATTTGACCTTACTAACTAACTAATTAACTCTATGGCCTATGGAACCCGGAGGTTCAATGCCCCGTTCACAAAAGCTCTCCACTGACTTCTATTCTTAGCTAATGGGATCCAGTTTCTACTTTGTATTCCAATCTCTGCGAGATCCATTTTAATATTGTCCTCCCATCTGCGCCTAGGTCTTCCTAATGGTCGTTTTCCGATTGGTCTTCCAGTCAAGACTTTGAAAACGTTTCTACTTTCTTCCATTCTAGCTACATGACCCGCCCACCTAAGCCTCCTAGACTTCACGACCCTAACAATGTTGGGTAAACCATATAAATTATATAGTTCCTCGTTATGAAGTTTCCGCCATTCCCCATTCCCGTTCCTCTTAGGTCCGAATATTTGTCTCAGGATCTCGTTCTCAAATACTTTCAGTCTATGTTCTTCCCTCAGAGTAAGTGACCATGTTTCACAGCCATACAAAACAACAGGCATGATTACCGTTTTATATATTTTAAGCTTCAAATTCCTCGACAGAAATCGCGACGACAAGAGATTTTGAACCGACTAGTAACACGAATTCCCTGCTTTTAGTCGACATTTAATTTCTTCGTGAATATGATTTTCCTCTGTTAATATTGATCCTAGATATTTGAAAGTATCCACTTTATCAAAAGTATTATTTAATATTTTAACGCATCCATAATTTGCTGTATTCCGGTCCCGACGCACTTCCATGTATTTAGTTTTCTCTGCATTTACTTCTAAACCCATGTCCCTGCAAGCGTTTAAGATTTGACCTTACTCGTCATCTATACTATTTCTTTTCTGATAAAAACAATCTAATTTTATTATTTTTTCTGAGAATATAGGTGTCAGTACTTAAAAATTACTTATCTTTTTTCGGCTTAGAATAACACCCGTTCAATACTATACAATGTATTCTATTATTGAACCGCCAATCAAAATTTCTGGGTGCATGTCTGATCACAGCCAAAACTGTCAGTCCACTGCTCAATAAAAGTCTCTCCAAAACTTCCCCAATGACCATCTATCATGGACAATTCTTTTCCGTCAATTCTCTCTGACCAATATGATTATACGTATATCCAGGCGCGGATCCAAGGGGAGCTATAGGGGCTATAACCCCCCTTGACGGTCAGGTATACACGGGATAAAATGGGCTTCAATGCTGCTTTACACTGGATAAACCGGTATACAGTACTATGGTTTAGCCCCTCTCTTGATCATATCCTGGATCCGCCACTACGTACATCAGTACTCTATGATTAGCCAAAATACAATGCTTTGTTTTTCAAAAATATATTTAAAAAAAATATTTTTTGGTAGTTTAGCAGCCTCCCGTTCAGCAGCGAGGCTATATGAGACGTGGACCTACAGCTTAACGTGGAATCCGAACCACATGAGTTCCCGCCGGGAATAGAACCCGGGTCACGCACGCCAAGGGCGCGTACGCTAACCGCTTAGCCACGAGAGATCTTTAAAAAAAATAAAATAAAAATGCTATGACTATTTAAAAGGGGACGGTGCCTCAGTGTAGAACGCTTACCTCTGGTGCATGGGATCTCTGATTCGATCCCCGGTAAGGTAACTTTGTGGTGGACAACATCGTGTCCGTGGATTTTCTTGGGGGTACTCCTGCTTCCTTCCTTATTCTCATTCCATTATTTTTCCATCATTATTCACTTGCCTAAATCATCCATCTCCGTTAGCCTAACAGGCACAATCGTAGGATGTTAAACTGAAAAATTGACAGGTAAATCATGGAAAACTTAGTTTTTTTTTTTTTTTTTTTTTTTTTAAATGCAATTCGTAATTTCATGTCTCACAATTACTATGTTCTTTAGATTAGAGAAGAAGGAACGTAGCTAAGAAAATGAATAAATATGAAAGATTTCATGGAATGAGAATGTGGGAGGAAACGGGACAACCACGAGAAGATCAATGTATTTGATATTATCCACCACAAGTTCTTATGTGCTGCGATCCAACTAGGAACCCCACGTATCATATGTGAATGGTTTACTACTGAGTGACCGTGTGCTCCACAATACTTAGTTATAGCTGTCTAGTGTCTAAAACAACAGTCAGTCAGACAGTTATTATTATTATTATTATTATTATTATTATTATTATTATTATTATTATTATTATTATTATTATGCTCCGAGGCTATCGGAGATGATGATGATGATATGTGGATAGTGAGTAAAATGGTCGAATGAAGAAAGTGGAAGGAAACGCGAGATATCCCGAGAAAAACGGTGTTTGTCCACCACAAAACTATCTTGGTGCATCTGGAATCGAACCAGGGACTCTATACACCAGATACAAACGTTCTGCCACGGAGACACCATGACCCATGATTATTATTTATTAGTATTAGTATTAGTATTAGTATTGAAGATACGAGAACTTTGCTAGCAGACAATATGATATTTCTGATCATGTACCTGAATTTTTGATAATGTACCTTCTGAATGAATAAACTTCCAACCCTGTCGTTGCTTCTTCCATTTCCTTAGGGCTACGTAAGGTGAGTATGGAGGAGATCAACATATATACGTACGTACAACCATGTTCCGTCAATACTAACGGTTTTTGTCCAGAGGTGTGGTAATATCATCTTGGTGACGTAACATAAGAACAAAAAGAAGGATTTTTTTTTTTTTTTTAATGGAGAGGCTTCATCACGATTCAAGCAAGACCAAGAATGTCTCAGAGTTGTGTGTGGACAATAATTATGTTAGTGGGTAATCACTAGCTATTCCTCCTTCCCCCTACCTCCTCGCTGAAGAAAATTACGAACGGTCATTTTGCTAGCAATGATATCTTCATTTGCCAAAGGGAAAAGAAATTCAATGTTAAAAAAAAAAAGTTTCGTGTGAATGAAATGTGATGAACCATCTTAGTGCAGAAAACTTGTCTATTCATCGTGATGAAGACATGACCGCAATCTTAGGAGTAAACATTGGATTTAGATAAAGAGTAAATTGATAGTCCAATTAATTTAAGAATAGACTTGAACACTTAGGAAATATTCAACACAGCTTAGGAGAAGGGGCAGAAGACTCTCCACCCACATAAGATTTCCACATTTTTTGTTTAAAATGTTAATATACAGTTAAGTAACACATTCGTATTTCTGAATCTCAGGAGGACAATTGCCTCCTACCCTCCCAAATGACGCCACTAATTCAACAGAGCACAAGTGTCCCGGATGGATTTAAAATGTCGTGCTAAATTAAGATCCAATTGAATCTTTTTATTGGGACTTTTTTCATTCTCATTTTAGTGTGTACAATCCGCGGCAAAAAACCTGCAACATGAGCATATAAGTTTATTGTGAAATGACGAAGTCTTTTGCTCCAAAATAAGTGTGCACGGGAGGAGGCCAAGGTTTCTCCTAGCATGATTCGTACCACTTAGACGTTATGTTCATTCCCTGTGCTGTTAGGTGTAGTGTCACAATAAACTTACATCCTCATGTTGCAGGTTTTTTGCCGCGGATTGTACAATCGCATGATGTGCTACATTATACTCTGTGAATGCTATGTTTCATTCAGGACGTATATCCCATAAATATTTGGTAAATATATTGTTCGTGTGTTTATATTTTTGTTTATACAATTTGTTTTCTTGTTTCTTTTCAGGTTAGTTCAATCCTTCTTTTCCTATACGTCTTTCATACAAGAGACGTCTTATGTCAAACAAAGAAAAGTTAACAGACTACATGGTGCGATTGGTAAGTTTCTGATCTTTTAGATTATAAACTCATGGTTACTGTGACGAAATGAAATCGAAGTATTTGAGCATTTACAAGATCGGATTAGCATAGTCTTGCGCCGTAGACTATGCTTCCGGAACTATTCCCACTGCCTCATTATAAGGAGGAAAAAATATTTCAAAAAATATTTCTACTTGACCGAATATGAAGGTGCCCTTGTCCAATATATTTTGATACAGGAATAAAATGTTCTACTTTGATCGAGTTTTGAGACTGTTGTAAATTCTTGTTTAACATACTTCACGTTCCCCTTTTTTCCAGTCGTTAGTCATGTTTGATTTTTGTCTAACACCTTCTCCGATTTTAGATGCAGCATTGAATTCCTAAATCTTCAATAATAATAATAATAATAATAATAATAATAATAATAATAATAATAATAATAATAATAATAATAATAATAATAATAATTATTATTATTATTATTATTATTATTATTATTATTATTATTATTATTATTATTATTATTATTATTATTATTATTATTATTATTATTATTATTATTATTATTATTATTTATTGACACAACAACACAGCCACTAGTTCGCCAAGAGAAAAATGCGCATGCAATACTGATTACATCATAGTACTATACAGGGTGGCCCAAAAGTAGGTATACAGTCCTTCCTGTACTGTTCAACTCATTGCTTTTTATATCATTTCTTATTGTTATTCATCAGGTAGACTTTGTTTCTTTATTTTTTTTTCTGAATGTCTTTTTATTTATATCTTAAGCTCGGAACAGCCGAAGTAAATAAACTTATAAGCTAAAATGTTATACTTGATCAATGTAAGGGTGTATACCTACTTTGGGGCCACCCTGTACATAGGGAGGATCGGATAAACCTATCTGGAGGCCCGGAGCTAGAAAAAATATGTGACTCCTGCTGACTTTCCTAATACTTTTCTGCGAAAGTACAGTAGGAAAGCTAAGGAAATATGTTCATTATTTTTGGTGATATTTTATTTTATGATGATGATTGTATCTTCATGATTCATTTTAGATACCCAGTTGGGATTTTGAAGAGGGCACCTGTCTCCTGGAGGCCCTGGGACATAGCCCCCTAAGCCCCCCTTTAATCCGGCCCTGTACATAGGATAATAAAATAAGAATACAAATGAAGTACAGAAATACAATATATAAATGAATCATGAAATACAATATATAAATGAAAAACAGATAATTTTCTGAATATGAAGTTGAAAAGAAGGGGAAAAAAGACTACAATGATTGTTCCACAACACTCATAAAAAACAAAATTCGCATAGTAAACTTTACAGAAGATGACCCTTAGGAATGCTAAAACAAAAAAAATATTTGTATTCTCCATAAAAAAAAAGAGTTAGTGCTATACTATATATAAAAACAAATCCAGCTATAACCAATAAAGAATACAAAAAATAAGGCTATCAATTGCAAACATAAAAGTACTGAGAAATTTCATACATTATTTAAAAATTAAAAAATAATTTACGCACCTTCTTGAAACTCTTATGAAACACATCAACAACAAGGTGAAAATTATTAGCTGTTTCTGTACTTCTGTATGTTGAAGACCTAATTAAATATTTACTCATAAATGGAACAAAATTCCTAATGTTTCTGTAAGGAATCCTTATCTAGAAAAAGTTCTTAAGAACAAAATTTTCATGCAGAATTACATGAAAAAATTTCAAGTCAAAAAGTCGACGTCTATTAGAGAGAATGGTAACTTTATTTTCAGTGCTGTGAACAACTCATACTAAAGATACAGCACTTTGTTAAAACATAAATGAATATAATAGTTGTTGATTCAGCAGGTTAAATCCCTTGTGGGAAGGTTAATATGTTAAAATTCAAGCTGATGTATAAAATAAGATTAAAATCAAAACAGTCAGTTTCATAATATATCACTTTCAAAACTATGCAAATCAAAGTTTCATTTAACTACCATTTAAAAGAATTAATAAAGCTTGCGTAAAATTACACATTCGGCAGGCCACTTTACTTGTTCATTTTATTGTCATATTTTAACATGAAAGATTAGTTGACTGGAGAAAAGATTCTAATGTAAAAGATGTACTGAAGATATATAATAACAATAAAATCAAAATTGGCAGTTAGATCTCTTGTCAGAAAGTTGAAAGAGTTTAATTTTTGTAAGAAAACTCTTATATTTAACATACAGTACATTCATTTTTAATTGTTGTAGAATACTGTCACTCTTCTTAGTATTTCACATTCTGAATTTAGTGCAACCAATGTCGATCGATTCCTTACACTATTAATTGGCACTCTAATTCCTATATTTTACAAGTAATATTCGCTACTATATTTGTTGTTCAATACCATTTGAATAAATGATTTGTTAAAAACATTCCTTCTTTCCAATAGCGATTAAAGTTCCTAATAAGTTAACCAAAATATTCGTAGTCATGTGAATATTAGTCCTTTTTTCATTTCATAACATAATAGCCTTATAAAACATTCCTGTACAGATTCAATTTTTTACGAATAAAACAACAGTTCTCATATTTAATCAATGGCCTGATTTTATAAATGGTTCTTCTTATGTGTACCTATATAAAACACTTGTTAGATTCAAACTTGAATTTGATTCAGTCGTCTGGTCAAACTTCAATTTGATTCAGTCGTCTGAAACAGTTTATCTAAGACAAATGTATTAGATAAACTGTTCCAGACGACTGAACCAAATTCACGTTTGAATCTAACAAGTGTCCTATATAGGTACACATAGGAACAACCATTTATAAAATCAAGCCATTGATTGAATATGAAAACTATTGTTTATTTCGTTGATCATTTATATGATTACCAACTTTCAACTGTATATCATACATAATACTAAGATCTTTAATTTGTCACGATTTGTTTATTGTTACCCTATTAGTTTTATATTTGCTGACAAAATATTAGTGAATATCATATATTAAATTTTTTGAGAGTTCGTCATCAATAAATTGTTTTTGCAGCAGTGATCTATTTAAATATATCATACATATTATTAACTACTCCAAAGAGCTTATGTAATCTGCGTATATTAATATTTTTGAATATTTGATTTTTCCTGGTACATCATTGATAAATGGAGAAGCGGTCCAACGGAGGACCCTTGAGGTATTCCCTTCCCTATTTGACTTTGACTAGAAGTTACATTGGCAACTTTTACTTTAAAAGTTTTGTTTGATAAGTAACTTTCAAACAATCTAATATATGATAGTGATAGAGCATATTTGATAACTTATTTATAAGTAATTTGTTATCAATAAAGTCAAAGGCGTTTGACATATCAATGTATATAACATCTTCCTGTAAATTACTTTTTAGTGCAAAATATGTAAAATCGGTAAAATGAATGAGATTCGTTGTAATAGACCTACCTTTGTACAAATCATGTTGCATATCACATGAAATGTCCTTTACATTGAAATATAAATATTTGTGTACAATCAATTCAAAAATCTTACAGAATTCTTCTACTAAATTTATAGACGTATATATAATTTTAACATCATCTCGATCAGCAAATTTATATATTGCCACAATATACACTTGTTTCCACTTTGAAGAAAATAATCTACTTTTTAACGATGCGTTACATATATTTGCTAAATTTCACGCTGCATTACTATAGGCTTTAATCATATAATATGGGATGTCAGCAGGTCCAGGTGTAGTACTGACAATAACCATAGTCTCACCAATTTATGTTTATTTCCAGCAAGATTTCGGCATACCCTTGCACTGCAGAATTACTTTTTACGATATTTGTTTTTCTTTTTTCTGAAACTAGAGTTCTTACCCAATAGTTAATTTATGTTTGTACAGTATTCAATTGAGTGCCTGTTTATTACAATATTCGTAATATTTGTATTACGAATGTAGTTTATTTCTGTCTATAACATTCCCCCTCTTTGCTCGTTCCTTACACCCTCCAGGGGGCCCATTTACCAGGTGTTATATATATACAGAGTTTTTGAATAATGTACTTTTGTAATGCAGTAGCTTACAGAGCTGAATTTACGACATTCTCCCAAGATTACAGGTTATTTCAGAATATTAATTCTTCGAACTGAATGGAAAATGAAATGAAATATTTAAGTTTTAAGTCCCACGGTTATGCCGGCTAGGATAAAGAAGACGGTGATGATGAGAAATGAATGAAATGGTGAAATGAAGAAAGTAGGAGAAAACGTGAGAACCCCGAGAAAACGCAGGCACAGGGTGTTTGCCCACCACAAAGTTCACTTGGCACGAGCTGAGAACGAACCAAGGATCCCATGCACCAGAAGTGAACGCTTTACCACTGAGCCACTGCTTGGATTTTTCTCCTTTTTTCTTTTCAGCGTTTGCTGGTGTCATAGTTCAGGTATTTTACTTAAATAAGCGACACGCAGTGTGTACCTTTGTAGCGAATTTTGTTTGAGGCATTCTTCAAACTAAATGTTTTTATGTAATTAATTCATCTTTTAATGCTTGTTTTATACTTTATAACATAGGATAACAGAATATTTATATCAAATTTATTCGTTTGTTAAGAAAGAAGTGCCGGACACTAGTAATGTTGCAATTTGCAGAGTGAAAAAGCACTTTTTTCTTAATGTTTAAGCAAAAAAAAAAAAAACTTTCGAGTCATTTTGTGGCTCAAGGTTAATTGGTGTGAGAGTCTTGAATTTTCCAATACATTTCCGACCTTTTCAGCTCATGACTTGACAGAAAAAAAATAAGAAGAAAAAGGTAACAGGAAAAAAAGGGTCTTGAGCAGCATTAGTTAAATAACGTTTCTTCTTTTTTTTAACAAAGCCAGAATAATTAACTGATACGTTACATTTTTTAATCGTAGAACGGAGATATATTGTTATAAGCTTATAAAGTAATTTTCAATTAATTGTGCAAAAGCGTGTTTTATTATTTTTATCACGTGATATTGAGGCTATTTTTACAATGCTTTTATTAGGTTACTTTTCCGTTTGCTTGTTTGTTAGAGTCAAATCAGCGCCGTAACTTTGACTTTTTTCCGGGGGAGGGGGGCAAGCATTAATACGCGTATTTGAGCCCCTAGAAAAAGTAGTTTCTCTAATTCTTGGCCCCTCTCTTTCCATCTTTCTCTTACTCTTTATTTGCCAGCCGGAGACTGTGGACCCTCCCGCACGGCAAGGTCTGCGGGGCCGTTAGTTACGCCCCTGGGCCTTTTCCATACATGACAAATTAATCAATATTAATTAATTAATATTGACAAGTCTTAAAGCCATACGAATAAATATTATTTCTAGGGCTCCTAATAGTAGACATTTTTTTACTGAAATGGGCCCACGACTCATTTTTGTTTTATTTACCTCTTGTGTGTTGTTTTGTTTATGTAATGTAGTGAACCTGTTCTATGTTCATTTATAATTTCATGTTCGTATCGTATACGGAGTAAGAAAGTTTTGTCTCAAAATGGGCCCTCCTCGAACGGCGGGGAGCACAAGTTAGGGCCCTGAGTCAAATATTGCTGTTTAAATTTCACACACTTCAATACTTACTAGAGGTCTGATATGTACACATAATATGTGAACCCGATAAAAATTCAATGTTTTTCACATATTTTTAGTTGCAGCATATAAGCTTCCTCGCGAGTAAGCGGTTGGCGTACGCGCCTTTGGCGTGGAAGACCTGAGTTCGTTTCCTTGCGAGAACTGGAGTCACGGTAGCTCAATGGTCGAGAGCTTACCTCTGGTGCGTGGGATCTCTGGTTCGAACTCCAGCCAAGTAAGTTTGTGGTGGACAACTTCGTGTCCATGGTTCTTCTCGGGGTATTCTCGTTTCTCCCGCTTTCTTATTCCACCGATTCTTCTATCATCATTCACTTGCCTTCTATCATCGTCTTTCTCAACTTACAGGGTATACTCGTGGGAAGTTAAACTGAAATATTTCATTTCATTACTTACTAGAGATACTCAAACCCGATAACAATGCAATATATATCACATCATTGCCGCTGTAGCATATCGCTTTATTGTAAAATTAAATTAAGCTTAATAAGGGTACTCTAGGTATCCTAGTTCGTTATGCAACCAAAACTACATGGAGTGGGCATGTACAGTATAACGTTCAGGATATTTACCTATATTACTTTTTTCATATTATTGAACTACCATCCACTTTAAGAGCTGATCAAATGTGAAAATGTCTTATAATGAGTGAAATGAAATGAAAATCCTTCAGTTCAACGTCGCACGGTTATGTCTGGTAGCCTAAGGGAGATGAATGGTTAAGGCAAGTGAATGATGGAAAAATTCGTGGAATTGGAATGTGGGAGGAAACAGGAATACCCCGAACAAACCAACGGACACAATATTATGCACCCAAACTTAGTTTTTGCCTGAGATCGAACCAGGAACCCCTCTCACCAGAGATAAGCGCTTTACCACTGAGCCATTCTGTCCCCTTACCTTATATTAAAAAGTAAAAATAACAATAATAATCATTAAACAAATTAAGAACAATGTTTTTAAAAATAAAATGTAGAAAAAAAAAAGAAATGACACCAAGACTATAAAAGGATTGGGCGCTTTAAGTGGTTAGCTATAATCCTTTATAACCAATCGCATTCAGTGTATTTACAGTATCAATCCAATTCTTTATTTTATTCCACAAAAAAAAACTTCCTTCTGTATATACAATTATTTAAAAACATTGTTTTTAAAGTTTTTTTTAAAAAATTAAGACAAGAGTAAAAGATCGCCAATCGCCCTATGTTGCAGTATGTGTGCCCAGTGTTTCTTTCCCTCTCTCATTTTTTCTAAAAGAATAACAATATTTCTAACATTGACTCCTTCAAATTTAAGAAGTTGATGTTGAAACTTCGTTCATTGAAAAAAAAAAAATAAAATGGGGGAAGGGGAGCGGATCCAACTACACTTCACCAGACTGGACCAGCAAAAAAGACTTCGTGGATATAGCATTCGGCTGTAGCAAGCAATTTAACATCGAAGCTTGTTTCAGCTGATATTTAACTAGAGATTTGAATGAGTGCATTAAAGAATAACCTTTTGAGCATGTCTTGCAAGGAAATACATGTACAGAACAGTAACATACCCGCTTCAAATAGTGATCGCTTGACCAGCATGATATTGTCTTATCATGAACCAACATACCACGATGTGCCCACGGTATGTTCTTTGAACGTCTCATACATCCCATACATGTCCCGAATATGCAGGTTTGCAATAGAAAGTTTAAGGGCAATAGAAATACTTGCGAGATTTCCTTTCAATTTCAACGGGATGTGAATGTCACGGGACAACATTGAATGTGCAAAAGTCGGTTCAGTGAGTATTCCTCAAAGAACGTAGGAATGTCCCACAGGAATTTTCGTTTCTGAGATGTAAGGGAACATCTGGATTTCCACTGAATCTGCGGGACGTCCATTGGAAAAACACGATTTCTGTGGACATCCCGATTTTCGGGATTTATGTTATTTCTACATCTCTGCACCAGAGATGACGTGGGTCAATGAAATTTGACCCATGACCCACTGACCCACCACCCACCGTGATAAACTCTGACTCACCAAAACCCATCGTCATCAACTCTGATCACTGATCCACGCCCTTTTCTCCATTGACTAAAGAGTTTATAATTGTAATAAAACAAGGTTGTGAAATTATCACTAATGAGTTTGAATTTCTACAGTCAATCGCTCAAGCACCGCTCTGTTTCAAAACAAGTGGATCTGATCTTTACAATATAAAAAGGTGAAGTGTTTGTTATGGCCATATTACGATGAATTTCAATTTAATTATCATATATAATTAATTCCTTGTTGAATTACAGATACTTTCCAGTGGAAAATAGGATGAAATTTGAAAGTCTCAAATCAAGGTATAGTAGGCCAACGTAAAAAAAAAAAAAAAAAAAAAAAAAAAAAAAAAAAAAAAAGTAAAATTGAACTGTTTCTAGAAACCCAAGTACTAAGTCCTATTGCTGTTATTATAAATACAAATATCAATATCCAAAATTGCCTGAAGTTTCTTTTTCACTTAGGTATCCTTATTTCCGGTAAGTAAATAGAAACAAATGAAAAGGAAGAAAAATGGAGGCCTTGAAAGTAAAACGTAGACAAATTCACCAGTGTTCAGAATGGTCTACGATGTCTACAATGTAGTGAGTTGTGAGGTCGGTGGGCCAGAGTGGTTCATGGTGAATCAGTGGGTCAAAGTGGGTCACGGTGAGTGGTGGGTCGCAATGGGTCACGTCCTGTTGACCCACTACCCTCTCCATTTCATATCTGTACAATATAGGAAAATACCAACGATATATATATATATGAGCGGCTCGGTTGAACATAATGGTAACCGCCACTTCTGTTGAAATTGAGTTAACTATGTTGAACCAGAGTGTCTACTAAAATTCCAAAATGACTTTTTCGTGACTTTTTTTTTTTTTTTTTACCAAACCATAAAATTTCATAACATTTTCAAGAACGAATTTGGGTGCGAATTAGGCCAAATTTTCATGTATGTGATAGAAGCTAGCTTTGCTTATTTGGAACCGTCTAAAGCTGATCACAGACATTTCTGATGGTGAATTTTACGTTTTATAGAAAAAAATATTCCAGTCTGTACTTATATTTGTACAGATAAAAATAATCGTGATCCAAAAGTTAAATTTCGTGACTTTTTCTTGACTTTCATGACCGTTTTCTGATTTCGTGACTTTTTCGTGATTTTCGTGACTTTCGTGACCAATAGACACCCTGTGAACGGGTTGTTATCAAACCACAGAAGAGTATGTAGGTAGTTAAATTTTGGAAATATACTTGCAGATGACATGGAAAGCTTGTTTGGTCTGTATTAATAAATTAAAGTGCATGGGAATGGTAATCTTTTTTTCTCCAATTTATTCGAAAGTTAGGAAGTGTAACATATCACTGTGTTCGCCCGAACCGCTTATGTACGTATAAGGCTATTTAAGTACAGTACATTATTTATTACTTGAAGTCTTTTATGTGTAGTGTACACTACAAGATAGAGTTTCCTCGTGATGTTATATCACACACACACACACACACACAAAAAAAAAAAAAAAACACTCGGTCAAGCATATTTTATTTGAAATACATGTTTCTAGTCTTTCTGGATATTTCTAATTTTCTCATCCAATGTTCATTACATCTTAATTTAATTGGTCCACTATCTTGAGTCATCAGAATCTCTGCACCCTCGCTGGGAATCAAACCCAGGACAACACATACTAGAGACGCGCGCGCAACCAACTCAGCTACACGTGATAACCCATTTATTAACTTGTTAAGTAAGTTATAAGGATAAATTCTTCCTTATAAATGTGTGATGTGAAAGTTCTAATTTTTCTATGATCAGATCACAACCAATGTCACTCTGTTGTTATCTTAATACGGATCTTAATCTTTATTTTTAAAAAGAACGAGACCTCGGTACCCACTTGTTCATGTAGCAATCGCGAAAGCCACACAAGGACTTTTCCTGGCAGCAGAATGGCAACTTATAATTAAGGTTGAGGTTTCTTGCTTTAATGATGTCAACACTAGCTTATTTAATTCTCTTTTTTTTTTTTTTTTTTTTTATCTTTCTTTCCTAATGATCTTTTCTATAACTTAAATAGCACGTACTTATAGACGGAGAAGATGCTCTCTTGAAAGAGTTGATGAGATGAGACTTCCATATAGAAAGTTAACCAGCTGAAGTCTTTCAGTGTTGCCAATTTAGGCGTTTTACGTAGCGTTTAGTTAATAATTTAGTTTAGCTATTAGTTGTGACTATTAGTTTCAAATCGGGCCAGCACAGATAGTGAATCTATTAGCGTCAGGCAAGCAACAGTTGACGCAAGTAACGATATCTGTTATCGTGATTTTTATTATTAGGACTAACGTGACCCACAGACAGAGATGATTTGCTGCTTATTATTAGAATTAGCGTGACACACAGACTCAGACGTTTGCTGTTTATTATTAGGATTAGCGTGACACAAACTGATACGTTTGCTGTTTATTATTAGGATTAGCGTGAAACACAGACTTAGATGTTTGATGTTTATTATTAGGATTAGCGTGACACACAGACTGAAAGTTTGCTGTTTATTATTAGGATTAGCGTGACACAGACTGAGACGTTTGCTGTTTATTATTAGGATTAGCGTGAAACACAGACTCAGACGTTTGCTGTTTATTATTAGGATTAGCGTGACACACAGACTGAAAGTTTGCTGTTTATTATTAGGATTAGCGTGAAACACAGACTCAGATGTTTGCTGTTTATTATTAGGATTAGCGTGACGCACAAACTTAAACGTTTGTCGGTTATTAATTAGCGTGACGCACTGACTGAGACGTTTGCCGCTTATTATTAGAATTTTGGTCAATCCTGCTTGAAAGTTGCCGTTTCTCAGCTATTTGTAGTTAGCGATTGTTGAATGTCTTTTCCCAATGAGAACTTCCCTAAAATTATGAATAAAACTAGAATAAAAAAATTCGATTTGCTATTATGGTAAATCTCTTTGCTTGTATATATTAGAGATCCTTCGTGGTTCAGCGATTAGTGTACGCGCCTTTGGCGTGTGAGACCCGGGTTCGATTCTCGGAAGGAGCTCATGTAGTTCGGATTCCATGTTAATCAGTAGGTCCCGCAAGAGAGTTCTGTCGCTTTTTGTGGAGGTCTGGGTTCCATTGGCCCTCACACCGTAAGTCGAATGCAAATGGAGATAAGGCGAAGGTCAGTTGTTCGTGTGGGTATATCCAACATACTACCTGGTTGTAGCAGTTCAGTTACACTATGAACTTGCGTAAGGACAGAGAGAACATGGGACCTCCACAGAGCGTCATAAGGTCTTGTATGCTGTACTAGTTCAAACTGGGGTCAAACGCCATTACAGCGGGGCAGAAGATATGCCAAGCATTTGGTGAAGGTTCCTGACTACGCGAACAGTGCAGCGATGATTTAAGAAGTTGAAGGATGGTGACGAAACACTCGAAGACGCAACTCGTACCGGAAGACCAACACATGTACAAAATGAAGATCTTCAGGCAATAATTGAGGCGAATAGTGGACAGACATGTGAGGAATTGGGACTACAATTCAATGTGAATGGAGAAACCATTCAGTAGCACCTCCATCAACTTGGGAAGCACTACAGATTGGGTCGATGCGTCCCACATGATTTGACTCCGGACCAGAAGGCAGCGCGAGAAGACACCTGTGTTTCTTTGCTGTCTCATCTGAGGAAGGAGTAATTTCTGGACAGGGTATTGGAATGTGATGAGAAGTAGGTCCTTTACAAAGCCTCACGACGCCATCATCATTGGTTACCATCCCATGAACCGGTTCCAAAACAGCCGAAACCAGCACTGCACAAGAGGAAGATCCTCCTGTGTGTTTTGTAGACTGCTCGCGGCATCGTGCATCGGTCACTGCTATACCAGCTGGTCAGAGCATCAATGCAACTGTATACTGTGACCAGTTAAGCATGTTCAACAAAAACTAAAAACTCTGGAGCCAGCACTTCTGAATCGCAAAGGGGTCCTTCTGTTACAGAACAACGCTAAGCCCCACGTGGCTAAAATAACTTCGAACATAATTCTGTGCCTTGGATGAGAAACACTATTGTATCCGCCATACTCCCCGGACATTGCACTGTCCGATTATCACCCCTTCAATTCCATGGCCAGTTCAAATCCCTAGTAGAGGTGCAAAATGCACTTTATACCTTCTTCGCTTCACGGTCCACCAATTTGTACTACGATATCATTCCAGAACGTTGGCAGAAGGTCGTCGATGCTGATGGGGACTATTCTTGATCTTGCGGATACGTCTTAGGTGACATGTCGATGTTCGAAGGTGGTGGGTGAAAAAGCGACAGAACTTTCTTGGTTACCTTTATAATAGTAGTACAGGCCTACTTAGACATTAGGGAAGTTAAAGAAGAAATATTTAGAGAGCTTCGAAATAGGGTGTTGAAAGAAGATGGAGAAGATAAAATGGACGGAGAGAGTAACAAACGAAGCTAAGAATTAGAGTAGGACTTGTTTTCTAGCTGTTCGTGGGGAAACTGGGAAAAATATTTTATTTGAGAATAGCAGGAAGAATACAACTAGCAGGCATACAGTAAAACTATGAACTATTTTGCTTGCTTTATTGTTAAATTCTGTTAGCTATAATTTTAGTGTTTAGCAATTTTTAACCAGATTCTGTGTGTCATTTAGCTATTTTCAAAAGACATCTGTTGGCAACACTGCATACACTCAACGTTCTTGTCATTGAGACCTTTTCTTTTCTTTTCTTTTCTTTTTTTTAAATCCATCTTCTCTTATTTCTGGTTTGCAAACACCTTAACCAGAGTTGCCCTTGTACTTAATATACTGTGAATATACTAATATATGTCTAAGTACGTACATATTGTGTAATAAATAACGAATGGTGGGGAAAATTGCATGCGTTTTCCAGTCATGCAATGCAATGGTTATTCTGCAGTGTCATGGATACAATTCGTGCAAGAAGATACTTCCAGTATGTGAACTGAAAGGACAAGGAATAATGATTATTGACCAATAAACGAGATTGAAGTTTTATATTGATAGCAATAAAGCATTTTAACCATAAATTCTTCGCAATCCAACTGAAAGGACAAATTATAAATAAAAAAGAAAGAAAGAAAAAGAGAAAAGAAATGAAATCTTTGAGTTTTACGTCCCACGGTTATGTCGGTTAGGCTAAAGGAGACGGTGATGATGAGAAATGAATGAAATGGTCGAGTGAAGAAAGTGGGAGGAAACGGGAGAACCCCGAGAAAACCCACGAGCACGGTATTTGTCCACCACAAAGTCCACACGGCGCGAGCTGGAATCAAACCAGGGACCCCAAGCACCGGAGGTGAACGCTTTACCACTGAGCCACCACCACCACCCAAAAAAAAAAAAGAAAAGAAAAGAAAAAAGAACAAAAAAAGTTCAGAAAGAATCACACCAGTTTATTTTGACTGGTAACAATAAAATAAAGAATGACTTCTACAAAATGCTTCAGCAGAAAAAAAAAACATTCAGCATGACTATGAGAGTTCTTCATTTAATTTTTCTAAGGAAATAATTAATCACCTATGACAAATATACAGGGTATTATGAGAAAGACCGACAAACTCCTTAAGAGTTAATTCCTCTCATCGAAATATATATATATATATATATATATATATATATATATATATATATATATATATATATATATATATATATATATATAAATAAAAAGTTCCTATGGCTCTATGGATAAAAGTTCATAGTTTCGGAACCAGGGAAAAGCGTGGAAAAATACATCGAAACACGCATAATTTCGAAACCAGTGATGTCAACCTGCATAGCTATAAAATCCCATGTCTAGAGTCAAAAGGAAGTTTGAGGAAATGGGAGAATCTCGAGAAAATCCCTGCTTACGGTGTTTGTCCACCATAGACCGCAGTTGGGGTTTAGAGTATCTTGATTTAATTTGGGATACTGGTAGATCATGACTTGGTTAGCATCTGTGTAAAATGTTTGCCTATGGAAACTTTTGGTCCTTGAGTTATTGGCCATCTAAATTAATTTGCTCCCTTACTATTCCTAACAGTTCGTCCGTTCAACCCACCTAATTTCTTCATTCTTCTCCACACTCATATTTGGAAGTCTTTTGTGTGTGTGTATGTCACTAGTGTTCATGTTTTAGCCCCATAGAGAACACTACTGCTCGTGAGACATTTTGAGGTACTGCTTTTTCTTATCTCCATATTCAAAAATCCACAAAATACATTTAAAAAAATATATTTTCTTCGTTATTCTTATCCTTGCTTTTATTTCATGTTCATACTTTTTCTTATGTAAAGCAAAAGTACTACCTAGGCACCGAAAACTTGTCACCTCCTTTAGTTGATATTCTATATTTGGGTCATTCATAACCAGTGGCGTATTTAGGATTTTGTTTCGGGAGGGACTATGCACAACATGTGAATAAGCACTGATATTTTTATTTTTGGAAGCCGACAAATATTAATGAAGTTGTGCATATAACATGCGTTTAGGTAGTCCAAAAGTGAGATCTTTCAATACCTGAATTTGAAGTCCATTGATCACGCTATTTATACATTCAGAAACCAATATTCAAAAACTCTTGCTTAGACCCAGCACAAATGCTTTCACCATCATAGTGTGTCTCTTAACACTTGGAAGCAATTAAATTAAAATTATAGGTATTATAAAAATATTTCTCATTAATCATTTTCGAAGTGTACAAACAATGACTTAATTACTTAACACAAGTCATGCCATAAAAAAAAACTTGCCATCCATTAACAATTTTTAAAATGATTTGTAAGTGTCAAATATGAATATTTCAATCAATAAAGATAAAAACAAAACAAACAGACTTTTTTATATAAGAATGTAAAACCATTTTACTTTCCTATTTCATAAATCAAGAAGCTAAAGTAATAATAATAATAGTAATAAATAAATCGTAATAATCCATAGTGAAAGTTTTATGGACATATTTGCTCTTGCAAACATTTGTTATAAAAATAACACTTTTTAAAAAATACTCAGATGTAGTACAAAGACTTTGTGTCTTAGTTTTGATTGTAGATTGCACTTTCTCTTGTAATAATTAATGCTTGATTCTTTCTTTGGTGTTAAATTTAGCGTTGATTGATATAAAAGTAGCAATATTCCGTGCAGAAGTGAGTAGGTCGGTGCGTGTCACCAATATATAGTATAGTTACGTAATGGCCTGCAATACTTAAAAAAAAAATATATTAATCTCAGTTTTAAAAGAAGAAAAAAAGAAGAAACAAAACTATGCATTATACGTATATTACATGAATTACCTTTTGCTTCTCTTTAAGTTATTATATAATGTTATCATTTGAGTGTTAGCTTCAATACAATGCAAAAGTATTACTAGAGTCTTTATAGTGCAAATAACTTTAAATGTACATATAGAAATGATACAATCTTATGTAACAAATATTAATTAAAATATTTTCAAGCAGATTTGTTTTCACACGTCATTAGTGTTTGTTTGTTTCTGTGTGCTCGTGTGTGTAATATGGATGGAAAAAGGTATTTTAGAGTAAATCTTATATGAGCTTATAAATGTGCATTTGTACATACTGTATGTTCGTCCCCTGTACAAATTCATGTCGTTGAACACATTTGAAACGAAGTTTAGAACATAATACTTACCTTAAAAGGGAGTTCTACAACTATTATATCAGGCACTAAAATGCGTCTTCTAAGGGAAGAGGGCTATACACTACAATGCTTCAGATCCCGATTTAAGCTATGCGTTTGTTTAGTTCAATATATCCTAGTTGAATATGTTTTAAAGGGGTCTTCAACATGACAACGAGTGAAAGTTGGTTCTGTGAATACTGTTCTTTTTTACACAACTATTTATATATAGTTTATCTTTTATTTTCTTACACAAGAGACAAACGTTACGATTACAAAGTGTATTAGTGCCTTTATTGAAGAAAATAACATTTTACGTAGCTTTTAAAAGTGTTTTGTGAATGTCAAATACCTAACTATTACTTAAATCTTACAATCATAATTTAACAGTACAATTAATACGTATATAACGATATAGTTACTGAACAAAACTAGGAAGAGTCCTCCTCTCTGATCCAGTGGCTAGCGAGCATGCCTATAATTGCACGCGAGCCAAAATTCGATTTTCGGTGACACAGAATCAGAGGTTTAGTCAGCAAGATGTTCTAGGGGATATGACTTGTTTCAGGAGATCGTTTTTTTTTTTTTTTTTTTTTTACATATTAAAAGCAAACCAGAAGGCTTCTTTCAAGATATATAAATTAATAAGTCACTACACTTTATATTATTATTTTATTACTATTTTATTAATATGTTTTACGTATGATACTTTATTGAAGCATCTTGACAGTACATGAAGCTAGAATCACAGGCTGTATAGGAAATTTACTAACAAATTATTCATAATAATAAGGAAGTTCATTTGCTTGGTATTGTGTAGATAAGGATATAATTTGTTAAATTAAAAAAACTCTGAGATAAAAAAGTAAGATTGAACTTAGACACTGTTATTCAAAGTATACCAATAAATTCGCAATTGTGAACATCCATTTAGGCAAATGAGAGTAACAAAGTGGATTATTAATTTCGATTGATTTACGAGTAATTATTTTAAAGTGTTGAAATGGTTTATTTTGTTTTATAAATACAGTAAAGCTCCAATTACCCGTCTGGGTGTGCGCCTGTACATTTTATGACGAGATCTTGACGTTTTACTTTATCCTAGAACTATTATCTCCTAATAGAGACAATATAGACAAGATTGTGCCATTTATCTAAACATCGTACAGGTATTAAAGAAAGAATCCTTACTTTAGTCCTACTCCTATGCAGGCCAGAAGCCAGCTCAAAAATGTAGGGGGGGCGGTGAAAGTTAGGGGGGCCGATCCAAAAATATAGTTCATCTCATATTATAGTTCATTTACAAGCCTATTGTGAAAATTTTAGAGGGGGCCAGTAAAAATTTAGGGAGCGGCCCCCTAGATCCCCTCTGGATACGGGCCTGCTCCTATGCCTTGTAAAGTTCATGTAGCAGGATGTATTCTTTTTTAAAAAATACAATTTAGTTAAAGGCGTAACTGCAGTAAAGGAAATTCTAGCATCAACAAATATTTCTAAATATTCCCATGTTTGAAGCTGGCATGTTTTACTGTCGGTTCTTGCCTGCAATTTTATTTTTATAAGTAGACACTTGTACGTATCATCTAAATAATTATTTCACAGCAGAAATAAAAATAATACTGCTTATTTCTACTTTTTTTTTGTTATACTTTGTAATGGTCTGTTACGAAATAATATATCACGCTACAGACCAAGTTGAAAGCTAATTGTTATAACATGCAAGTTGTTTTGGGTGCGGTACACAAACAAGTTATGTCTTGCCATATACATTATAGCTTCTTTCGTGCCAACAAGGCGATGCAGAGTAACGACTTTTGTTAACTCGAGTCATTCCTATATATATATATAATACTTGTGGCTTAGTATGTTATTTTAAGGATACTAAGATGCATAAGTTAAAATTTTCTTGAACAAAAAATTTGCCACGCAATATCCTGTACGTATTTAAATAATAACAACACTTTTCGTGCACTGTAGTAGTAATCTGACTTTGGGGCGTGGTCAGAATAAAATTCTAATTTAACAGGAAAGGGCTGTTGAAACACATGCGCATTCCAGATAAAGTTTACATAACGAATGTTAGCCACCTAAAAGGAAAATGTATTTCTTTCATTCTCAAGATGGAAATTAGTTTTTGGGCGCATGAAACTATCTTGCTTCTTCAGAAAAGTGGGATTATCTAATATACAGGTGTTTAGAAGATGTTTTCGGGCAAAACAATCATACACAAACCATGTAACTCATCTAGCTACGTTGGAGTTAGTGAACTAGAACGTGTCTTCAGGCAGAACGCTGAGACTAGTGTTGCCTGCGAGACGAGACAAAGCAGAATTTTCGTGATGAAACTAATTTTCTAGACGACACATCATTTTCACTGCACCTTTTCTAGACGACTCATCATTTACATGGCACCTTTTCTAGACGACTCATCATTTTCATGGCACCTTTTCTAGATAACTCATCATTTTAATGGCACCTTTTCTAGATAACTCATCATTTTCACTGCATCTTATCTAGACGACTCATCATTTTAATGGCACCTTTTCTAGACTACTGTAACCGGCCACTTATAACTTTTATTTTTTTTATTGTACTATGATTTCACAAAATTAAAAAAAAAAAGAGAGAGATTGGTACACATAATTTCATGTTAAGAAGTCCATTGTAAAATATGAAGAATTATTTTATAATCTCGTCTGAGAATTCGCTTTATGGGCTGAAGAAAGACAGCTTAACTTACATAATGAACTTCCTCATTATGTAAATCTTTCATTGACAAATTTCATTGTCTAAACCAAATTCTAATTTATATATAAACCCAAATTTCTAGCTCAGTGTTTCAAGCCCGTGGCTCTACGTCATAACCGCGGGCACTTTGAGTAACAACCTTATCCAAAATAAACCTTCAAATACTTCCAAATTTTACATCGTACGTTGTCTCTATGTCGCTCTAAAACTAAAAGTATATCTCGACTTCAAACTTGTAATATCTTTGTCAATATTTGTGAAAGTTCATAACAGTAGCAGTTACTATCAAATGGCAGCCATCTCTGTAAACTTCTACTGGAGCAAGTACTTGTGCTGAGATTATGCTTTCAGTGACCAAGTTATCAAGTAATCACTTCAAGTAAAAATAAACAACTATGTACTTTAATTAAGATCTGTCAACTGCCGTACTTGTCACACCACATAAATGCTTCACAGACACCACATAACAACAAACAATCAAAATTATTAAATTAATTACACACATTGAGGTTTGTATCTTTTATTCACGATTAAAATCCATGCCATAAAACTTGGCTTTCTTACACATATATACAGGGTGATTTTTTTTAACTCACGGATTTCATTTGGGTCTAGAATTTTTAATTGAAGTAAAATTTTCATGCGGTTTGTGGCAAATGATCAAGTAAGGATGGGAGATTTATGGAACTATGTTCACTGGTCTAAATTCATCCGGGGTAATATCGGTCACGTCTCAAGAAAAACAACAAATATTCCCCAGTGTACCTTACAATTGGAATGAGGTGCAGTGAGGTGTAGAGATTTGAGTTTTCTTCGTTAAATGACAACCTCGCCAAGGTGAATGAGAAACAGAAAACTGGGCCGTTGTATTGGGAATTGTGCTGTATAGTTTTGTGTGAGTATGATCAGAACACAGTGAGAATAATGTACTCTTTGGGGTAACATGAGTTTATCGTTAAAAGTTTTTGGAGAACGGAATCTGTTTTTGCTACTCAAAGGGCATTTAAAAACAAATTTGCCTCACGTTCTACTCCAGGCAGTAATATAATATGGTAGCTAGAGAATAAATTGGAAGAAACAGGATCGCTTCTGAGTGAGACAGGGAAGCATCGGACCCTGTAGGAGAAGGTGGGAGATGTTAATTATCGACTCCTTAAGTTGCCCGAGAAATCTTTCCGTTGTTGGCGCAAGAAACCGACTATAGCTATTCAACATGTCATTTATGTGTGTTACCACTAACACTTAAGGCGGAAGAGTACTAAATATTTTTTGGAAAACTAATATTTTTTCTTTTCTCCATTTTTCGTAAATGGAAAGAGGTAATAAAATGTAACTTATCACAATAATTGATAATGTTATTCTACACCCGAAAATACGAATTGGAAGATTTTTCAGTGTTGCCATCCATAGAAATTACAGTGTGACCAGAATTTGAATTACTCAAAAATCTAGGTAAAGGCAGCGACTAGAAAAATGAACTCAACGGTAATTGATGACTTATTATGCTGTCTATGTTCCTTGTTTACTACTTTTTAAATAATATTTCTATTTATTTTAGAAAATTTACAAAAATTATTACAAAATAAATAAGTTATTACAAAGTAAGTTACACTTTATTACCTCTTTCCACTTACGAAAAACGGGCAAAAGAAAAATTGTTAGTTTCTCAAAAATATTTAGTAGTCTGCCCCCTTAATTTGTATTCTCACTAATACTCAATTTGTATTCTGGAATTTTGCTTCAAAATTCCAAAACCTCATTCCAATTGCAAGGTACACTGGCGAATATTCGCTATTTTTCTTGAGACATGGTCGATATTACCCCGGATGAATTTAAATAAGAAAACATAGTCGCATAAATCTTCCATCCTTCTTTAATCATTTGCCAAATCCGCATGGAAATTGGACTTCAATTAGAAGAAATCCTAGACCCAAACGAAATCCGAGAGTTAAAAAAAAAAAAAATCACCCTGTACTTCTTAAGTTGTGATGATGAAAGAAAAGTGTCTCTACAGTTATAATGAAATTCTTATGACGTGAAAATTTGACACGTAAAGATATGACGATATTACGTTACACTTCTCAAAATCTCAAGATGAATTGGAAATCCTATTTGTGCTCTCATTCTTGACATCCGCTTTACTCCATTTGTCTTAATAGAAAGTAAGAAAGACGTGCTATCAGAACCATCAGAGATTAGATGAATAAATCATCTACTTTACAAGAGATAGAAGACAGGTCTAGAGAAACTTGTACATCTTTTATGATGTCAAAATTCAAAACAAATGCCAATCATTTTTTTTTTTTAATGAACGTTGATCCTTATTTTCTTTACGTAATAAATGTTAAAATATAGAGTAATATTCTAATTATAAGAACAAAAGAATATTAGTTTTTTATTAAAACTTCGCGGGACGTTAAACTATAAGATTCCATTTCCATTATTAAGTGTGTTGACAATTAAAAATGATAATGGGAATTAATACACTGTATACATCAGTATAAAAATGTTCCTCTTTGAGAGGGGCGCGGTGGCTCCGTATAGAACATTCACCTCTTGTGCATGGAGTCCTTAGTTTGATCCCAGCTCGCGCCAAGTGAACTTTGTGTTGGACAAACACCGTGTGCGTCTGTTTTATCGCGGTTCTTCCGTTTCCTCCCATTTTCTTCATTCCACCATTTCTTTCATTTCTCATCATCACCGTCTCCTACTCGGCATAATCATGGAACGTAAAACTTAAAGATTTCATTTCATTGTCTTTTTCAAACTTTTTCCTCTTTAAGAGTCTTCATCCCGGCGAAATTAGAATACCGCTAATTTTACAGTAATTATGTGATATCTTTAAATAGATAAAAGATAATCGAAATGTGGAACAAGAGCGCCCTAGACAATATTATTTTACATGAGATACCGTTATCACGACTCACTTATCTGCTTTCAATTTCGAGCCATTTTGAAATTCGGCATTCATTTTCTCGTTTCTAAGCAGCTGAAACCGGAAAGCCACTAGGTGACTTGTGATAACGGTATCTCATGTAAAATAATATTGTCTAAGGAGCTCTTGTTCCATATTTCAATTGTCTTTCATCTATTTGAATATATCACATAATTAGTGTAAAATTAGCGGTATTTTAATTTCGCCAGGATGAAGACTCTTAACAAATAACATTAATAAAATATCCTTCTATTGTGGTTAGAGGCAGGACCCTAGTTAGCAGTAGCCAGGGGGGTGGGTGCTGATCCCTCCTTATGATCACCTTCAGTCTCCTGAAACTTTCAATGTTTGAATAGTAAGCAGTCAAGAATGAGGAGTGAACTCAAGTTATCCGTTCAAAAAATGTTCTTGATCTCTCTTGTCCTAGTGTTCTGGCTACAAACCCGTTGTGAGTTTAAAAATTCATTAAAAGACGCCCGTCTCATGTAGTCTTGGTTCTGAAAAGGGATGCTACATTTCAATCCACTTACTCTTTAAGAGAAATATGAGTTTTTCTTGAACAAGAATGTACATAAAAGTAGTAATAATAACTCAGAGATAGGGATGCGCACGAGACGAGTCAAGACAGGATTTTCCTGACAAAATTCGAGTCGAGACACGGCTCTTTCAACAGAGAAATATACATTTTTCGAGTCGAGACATCACGTTTACAGCATATTTTCGAGACGAGACAGCCACAAATCTTGCCTCGTGCGCATCCCTACTCAGAGAGCAGAAAAGTGGATACGCTGTCCCCTAGCACCTTTGTTCTTAGTGATCTTCAAAAGTATTTTTGGAAATTTTTCCATAATACAGTGCAGCATAAGTTCCTCCATAACCAACATATCATCCCTTCATCCTTATTAAGCGTGAGCAGCTTGATACTGGAACTTTTTCACCACCTACTCTTGGTTGACCTCAGCAAATTGATCAGGAGCGTCATTTGAGATTTTGCTTGGGGGGGGGCAAAATCCCTTGATATAAGTAAAATTTTGCCTTTTTCACTCATTTACTACTACTCTATTGATAAAATATATATACATCTCAAACTCAGGGGGGCAATTGCCCCTCCCTGCCCCCTAAATGACGCCTCTGAGTTTGACTCCCTCCTTTCACCTAGAAACACAGCTTAAAAGCCACAATGATTTTAATCTCGTTTTCGTTGTCTTTTTCGAACTTTTTTCTTTTTGCCAAATACCATTAATAAAATATATATTGTGACTGGAGATTGTCACATGTATTGGGACCATTGCTAGCAGGTGGCCGGGGGAAGAAGGGGGCTGATTCCTCACCCCGTCAACTCGCTGTCCTCTGAAACTTTTCTCATCATAATTAGAGTAGCATCAATGAAAACATGATTCACTGAATAATAATAATAATAATACTGTAGTAAACTATTAATACAATTTATTGAAGTATTAATAAAGTATTAATAATAAACTATTTATAGAAATGAAATCTTTGAGTTTTACGTCCCACGGTTATGCCGGTTAGGCTAAAGGAGACGGTGATTATGAGTAATGAATGAAATGGTGGAATGAAGAAAGTGGGAGGAAACGGGAGAACCCCGAGAAAACCCACGCACACAGTGTTTGTCCACCACAAAGTTCACTTGGCGGGGGATGGGATCGAACCCGGGACCCCAAGCATCAGAGGTGAACCCTCTACCACTGAGCCACCGCGGCCCCAAACTATTAATAGAATAGTTGTAGGACGGTGATAGCGTTTGTAAGTAAACTGAGAAAAAAATGTATGTGGTGTACGTAAAAATGTAGGTTACATTTGTAAATCTTATAGTTTTTGGATTTAATGTACTGGAAACGTATAACTAGAAAAGTATATCTTATATGTACTTTCCGTATAAATGTTCCGAATAAGCGTACTTTCCGTACGCACAAAAAAAAAAAAAAAAAAAAAACTGTATATACTGAGGAAAACTTGTATGTGGCGTACGTAAAATCGTATGTTACACTTGTAAATCATGTAGTTTTTTGGACTTAACGTACAGCAAACGTATAACTGAAAACGCATGTTTTACAATACTTTCTGTATAAGTGTTCCATCTATACGTACTTTCCGTATGAAATAATATAGGCGGTCAGGATCTCACATACAAATGGACGTATATAACATAAGCTGACGAAAATGACATACATATATGTATGTAATATAAGGAAGACTGTTAGATATCAGACATCCTACAACGGCATGATGTAACATCAAAGAATAGTGCCTTTGTATTATACGAATAACGTATGCTCCGTACCGATTTCTGTAGTAAATAAGAGGATTCCGTATATTTGTACAATATACCGCTGTCCGGATAACAGATTTTTCTCAGTGTACAGTATGTTTATCAAAAACTCACTTTGAACAACAAATATATGTTTTAAATCAGTGGTCACCAAAGTTATGAGGCTCCTGAGCTACCATACCTTTTTTAAATCCTGTACCATTTGTTTGTAGTGAGCTACCACAAAAAAGAACTACCAACTTTATAAAAATATCTTACTTTTGTTTATTGCCTATGAACTTACATTTCAAGGTTAGCCAACCGGAGCGTTAACGCAATCTAGCAAAAGATGTCCCCGCGAGCTACTAGTAGCTCGTGATCGACGATTTGGGGATCACTGTTTTAAATATTACATTTTTTATATATTTCAGTTTTGTACACATATATGTAGATGGTTACTGAAACTTGCTGTCCTGTGCAAATGCACGTGTCGCACATACGGTAGAGCCCAAGGATGTTATAAAATAGAGGATCTGCCCATACACCAAAATCGTGAAGCCATACGTCATAGCTTCGCCACACCTACTCTGAAGACTCCGCGCCACTAAGATCGCAATGTTTCGAACCAACAATCATGGCAGAAACCAGAGTAGCCACTCAGAATTGCCGGCTCAGACGATGCTCGATTGTTTTTCGGCTTCATTGAGTTCATATGATGAAGATACGTATGGGCAGATCCTCTATTTTATAACATCCTTGGTAAAGCCGGCCTGCACCCACTTATTCCTTACTTAATCTTTACCTGGAACATTTCTTCTCAGATTCCATTGTTTTTTTTCCTACTAGCTACAGTGTGTGTCTCTGGAGCACGAGATCGGGTTCGACTCGATTCCTGATGGGAGAGCACCGAATGCATTACCTTGGTTCAAAATCTACTCTAAACTGTGGGCCTTACAAATCGATAAATTTACACATGTACTTTAATACATATAAAATGGAACGGCAAGAAAGGGTTATACATGATGTGCAAAATCTGTATATATATAAACAGTTTTCTTTCCTTGAACTACTAGTTACCATTAGAAAGAAGTTTCTATGAGATCAGGCACCAACATAACATTTGAATAAGATTTTGGAATCATTAGTATCTTTTGCCGAACTAAAAAAGTTGGCACTTATAATTGTCAAATTATCTTAAGCACATTTTAACTTATCTTTATGATTATTATTAAGTTATGATAAATGTTAATATGCCCTACCTTGTGTGGACAAACACCGTGTATGTGTGGGGTTTCTCGCCTTCTCCCATGTCCTCCCCACTTTCGTCATTTCACCATTATCATCTATCTGATCATCACTATCTCCCTAAGCCTCGGTACATATGCGTGGGACGTTAAACTTTAAAAAGCGTTAAATTTCCAAGTACATTAATGTATATAGTTGCCTGTATTGTTCGATTAAGTTCAAATATAGGCTGGGCACTAAGTCGCTTCCCCCAAAACAAGTATCTCTTAACATATTGGAGAAAGAGACTTTGTGTCCTCCCTGCAGGCCGGTAGCCAGCCCAAAAGTGTAGGGGGGCGGTAGAAGTTAGGGAGGCCCGATTCAACCATATTATGGTTCATCACCGTATTGTAGTTAATTTGCAAGCCTTCGTGAAAATGTTAGGGACCCGCTAAAAATTTAGGGGGGCCCGGCCCTCCTAGACCCCCTTGGATACAGGCCTGCCACCCTGTATATTTTAGAAGTAACCCGTTACATGATTATCCGCGAAAAAGGAAAACTAACCAACTCTTTAGCAAAAATTAACTGCATTCTCTTACTGTGACCGTCCTCACACTTGACTAATTATGAGTGCTTGCTTTATAAAGCGTATATTAGTTATAACACGATTTGATCGAAACCAAAGCTTACTTTACTTAACAAGAGACGAAAGCCACTCACAAAACGTACCAGGGCAGTCAATAAGTTCGCGGAATGTTGTTCTAGCTTTTTATTGTCATAATATAAGTACAAATTTATTTAATCGCCTTTAAAATACGCGTCTCCGGAACACAAACACTTGCTCAACACCTGCTGCAATTGCTGGAAACACCGACGAAGGTCCTGTTTTGGTATCTTCCGAAGTTCAGCCGTCACGTTTGATTTTGACAAGGATGTTGTAAAATAGAGGAGCTGCCCTTACAACAAAATCTTCAAGCCATACGTCACAGTCTCGCCACCCCTACTCTACCCACTCCACCCAATAAGATCGCAATGTTTTGAGCCAACAATCATCGCGGAAACAAAAGTAGCCAATCAGGCGATGGCGGAAACGAGAGTAGCCAATCAGACGTGCCGATTCTCCGTTGTTTTTTGCTTTATTGATTTAATAGGATGAAGATACATATGGGCAGATCCTCTATTTTATAACATCTTTGGGTTTTGATGTCTTTTACGGTGGCGAAACAGATATCTTTGACTCCAATTTTTCCTTAAAACATTGTTACCTTAAACTGTTTTAAGGCTATCAAGGCCTGTGAAGCATTTTCTCTAATTTGTACATGTACTTGATGTTTGAGCGATGCTCAAACTGTAACATTGCGACAACTCATTACCAGACACTCCTCTGTCCAACTTCACTTCTTGTACACTGCCTGTAACGACTACTTGTCAAGTTCGTAATTACGTAGGTAGACAACTAAGGACTATATTGTACAAGATTCATTGTAATCACATAATGAATGCCAAAACCACAACATTCCGGGGACTTTTTTTACTGGCTGTGTATTATCTCATATTCTATATATTTTTAATCTAACTTCTTTCATACTTAATGTCTTGATACACACTATAGACACTATTATAAAGTTATAATTACAGGTAAGTACTCTTTCAGCAGAAAGGAAGGAAGTACATACTGTGCATTTGTGCCTAAGTAAGTGTAGCACGACATTTTTTTTTTTTTTTTTTTTTTTTTAGAAAGTCCTTTTCAATTCATATCTTTCTCAAATTAATTTTCTCTTGTGCTCAATTTTCTTTCCCCTTTGTTATTAAAAAAAAGAACCTTTTAAAAATCTTTATTACTTTAATACAAAAGAATATCAAACTAAAATTGCACACGGATTACCCTTCAGGAAACTGTTTCATTTCTTCTTCTTCTTCTTTCTTGCGATTTACTGTCAGATATTTTTTGTTGTTAACATTTAGTGCACCGGAAACAGAGACGTCTAGCGAGGAAAGTTTGAAACTGGGAAAGTTGTAATGTGTTTTCTCTTCCTTCTTTTCATTTTTATTCCGACTGGTAGATTATTATAAACTACTGCTTTTATATAAAATTGCAGTGGTGAGATTTTTGCTGAGGTTGCTCTACTGCTCTCATTATGACAAAAATAACATGAAGGACCAGATTTTTTAAAAAATAATATTGATATCAAGGAGTGAATTAGGGTTTCCTCTGTTTCAAGAAGTTAAAACTTCGTTGTCATGTAGAAGAAGACAGCGAAAAACATGCCAAGTAAATTAGAAGTTATGCGTATACTTTATAGATAATTATGGTACGCGATCCTTCCAACCTTGCAGTAATGTCACGCTCATTTCTTAGCTCTCCCGCGCTTTTCATTGCTCCATCTTTGTTTGTTTGTGCAGTATAATACTCGCTCTACTTCCGCAAACAAAGGACCACTTTTCTTGTCAGTCCTTTGTTAACGGCTAAAGATATCCTTCCTTATAAAGTTGTCGCTAGAGTGTATACCTTACGTTAATATTTTAATATATAATTTCCTTTTTAAAAAGATTCATGAAGTATCCAAAAGTAAAAATTCAGGAAGTTACACAGTGTTATAGCATGAGATATTTAGTTTGACGTCTAAAAGGGACTGTATTTAATGTAGATTAATAATAATAGAATTTTTTGAGAAAATAGATAAAAGTAGTAGTCCCTTTTAAAAAATCCAAGGATACTTGCTTATCTATCATAAAGTTTGTATAACCAATGATCGAAGTTGTGACTTTCGATACCAAATATGACATTACTGTCTCCATTTTTAAATCTTACTACATATTAGTGCCTAATCAGACAGACAATCAAAAAGAAAAGAGTGGCCACGGTGACTCAATGGTAGATGGCTCAGCTGTGGCGCGTGAGGTCCCTGGTTCGATCACAGGTCCGGCCGAGTTAACTTTGTGGGTTTTCTCGGTATTCTCCCGTTTCCCCCACTTTCGTCATTCCAGCATTATCATGATTCTGTCTCATCATAACCGCCTCCCTTAGTCTTGGTGCATGCATAATCATGGGATTTGGACATTATACAATATATCGATATATGGAGTATTGTATTGTATGGTTCTGAGACTTGGGCATTGTAGAAGTTATAAAAGAAATATTTAGAGAGCTTCGAAGTGAGGTGTTGGAGAAAATTGAAGAAATTAAATGGACAGAGAGAGTAACAAATCAGAATGTTTTGATACGGATAGGAGAGAAGAGGACCACTTCTAGCCATTCATCCTTCGTAGAAAGGCCAATTGGTTTGGACACATCTTATGGGGCGTTTACACTTAGTCGATTTAGTCGCACGACTAAATCGACTCGCTGCATTTGCCACTAAATCGAAGCAACTAGGCCGAATCAGATTGATGGATGTGTTAAATTATTTCAACCACAGAAAATAGAACGTCTTTTAATTCAGTTGCCAGTCGATTAGTCGCCTTCGATCAACAAGCGATTAAGTTGAAGTCCCGTTTACACGGTCGATTAAGTTGAAAGTGACGTCAATTCAACTGAATCGAACGCAAATCGACTAAGTGTAAACGCCCCATTACGAAGAAATTGTTTTCTTCATGCAACCTTAGAAGGAAAGATGGAAGGAAAGCAAGGAATAGGAAGAAGAACACAATTAATCGATGATTTGAAATGCAGAACAAAATATTAGAAGTTAAAATTGAAAGCTGGAAGTAAAAAAAAAAAAAAAAAAAAAGTGGCAGAAACATTTTCAGATTCCAATTTTACAAGAAAAATAAACAAAAAAGAAAAACATTAGTAATAATAATAATAATAAATTAGTTAAACTATCCTCATATCAGTGCACAATAATTCTTGATATTTTGTAATACGAAGAATCTAATAGGTTTATGTACTGTTGCTCTTGTATAATATGCAACACATTTCCTAGCAATATATTTGATAGACCTTAATGGTCGGTATACACAGTTGGCTAACCAGCAATTAGCCGTCATTGATCCGACAGTTTACACCTCACATTTCCAACTGCAATTTGATTTATTTCGTAGTAGTTATATTGGCGAATTGAGTTGGTTGGCAAATGGTCAGCAAAGCGGTCGATTACAACGTAGAGCCTACGTTGGCAGTTGGCTAGACTACCATTTCCCACTGTTGTTCTTACTGTCTGTGTTGATAGGGTTGTAAGATTGTCACCATCATCAGTGTAAATGTTCTATTATTATTGAAGTTTCCAGGCGCCATGGTCTCAAGGCAATCTCTTCATCTTGACGTTGCATTGTCTTTTTCAGTGGGGAGCACGGTGGCTCAGTAGTAGAGTGGTTACCTCTGGTCGTCGGGTCCTTAGTTCGGTCCTCGGCCAATTAAGTTTGTGGTGGACAACATCATGTCCGTGGGTTTTCTCTGGGTACTTCCGTTTCCTCCCACATTTCAATCCATCAATTTTTTCATCATCATTCATTTATCTTATTCATCATCTCCCTTAGCCTAAAGGACATAATCGTGAGACGTTAAACTGAAAAAATCATTTCATTTCATCCTTTTCAGGATCATGCGTTGCTATTTTAGTTTCCCTCCCTCGTTTGCTTCCATTATAAACCTCCTAGCTTCCAATTAAAATTAATTTCTTCTAAAATAATTCGTCTTCCTAAGTATCTCTCATATTGTTCCCATCACAACTTTTTCTCAGCGCTTTTCTAGTATACCTTTTGCATTAATCTCCCATTCATACCCAATTCTTCTCGATATGCACATTTCTAAAGTGTTTATAGTCATTTTACACCGTTTTTAGCGATGTTGTTTCTGTGGTTTTAAGCTGTAAAGTACAATATTCCACACGAAACATTTTTCGTAACTATCTGAAGTTCAATTCATATTTATGTTTGTTCTTCTTCTTCTTCTTAAAAGCTATTTTACCATTCCTATTCTTACTTTTATTTTTCTTTCGCATTTCATATCTTTACTAATAACGCTAATTGTTCACTTAAAACTAATCACCTACCCTACATTTTCCTCTCATATTTCTACAGCTAATAGAGATCGCTTCAGGATTATAAAAGAGAAGAGAGTATGGTGATCATTAAAAAAAAATGGAGTTCCAGGGCTTCAAAGGATTTACGCTTTCATGATACATACGTTTTATGACTCCCTATATGCTGTAAAAGTAATTTCTGGATGTTTTACCGTCCCGCTGTATGGAGTACATTTTCGTATATTATATACTGTATAATATAGCATAGCCATAGCTATACACTGAGAAAAAATCATATGTTACATTTGTAAATCCTGTAGTTTTTTTTGATTTAACGTACAGCAAACGTATAACTGAAAACGCATGTTTTATAATACAGTACTTTTTAAAAAATAAATGTTCCATTTGTACGTACCTTTCGTATGAAACAAGATAGATGGTCAGGATCTCACATAGAAATGGATGTATATAACATATAGCTGACGAAGGTATCATACATATGTATGTAATATAAGGAAAACTGTTAGATATGAGACATCATGCAACGGCATGATGTAACATCTAAGGACAGTGCCTATGTAGCATACGAATAACGTATGCTCCGTACTGATTTGTGTAGTAAGCAAGAGGATTCTGTATTTCTACAATATACCGCTGTCCGGAGAACGGATTTTTCTCAGTGTAGCAAAAGAAGCATTCAACAAGAAAAGATCTCTCTTACCTAGCATGCTTAATTTTCAGTGTAGCAAAAGAAGCATTCAACAAGAAAAGATCTCTCTTAACTAGCATGCTTAATTTTCAGTGTAGCAAAAGAAGCATTCAATAAGAAAAGATCTCTCTTAACTAGCATGCTTAATTTTCAGTGTAGCAAAAGAAGCATTCAACAAGAAAAGATCTCTCTTAACTAGCATGCTTAATTTTCAGTGTAGCAAAAGAAGCATTCAACAAGAAAAGATCTCTCTTAACTAGAATGCTTAATTTTCAGTGTAGCAAAGAAGCATTCAACAAGAAAAGATCTCTCTTAACTAGCATGCTTAATATTTGATTAAGGAAGAAGTTGGTCAAGTGCTACATATTTAGCATTGGAGTGCGTGGTTCAGAGACTTGTACATTATTAAAGTTAGAGAAGAAATATTTAGAGAGCTTCGAAATGTGGTGTTGGAAGAAGATAAAAAAGATAAAATGGACAGAAAGAGTAACAAACATGCTTTAAAACGGATGTAAGAGAAGAAGACGCTTCTAGCCAGCATCCTCGTAGGAAGTTCAATTGAATTGGCCACATCTTGCGAAGAAATTATTTTCACACTGCTATAAAAAGAAAGATAGAAGGAAAGCGAGGAATAGGAAGAAGAAGAACACAACTGACGGATGATTTGAAAAATAGAAGAAAATATTGGAAGTTAAAAGAGAAAGCTGAAGATCGGGAAATATAGAAGAAAAATTTCCAAGCCCAAATCTAAAATTGAAAAAAAAAAAAACAAAAAGAAAGAAGAAAAGAAATCTTATTAGTGCCAGGACCTGCCAAAAGGAAGAATACTTAATAATAATAATAATAATAATAATAATAATAATAATAATAATAATAATAATAATAATAATAATAATAATATATCTGGATCAAATTTTTAAACTTAAAACTGTTATACGATTCTCCTGAGGTAAAGGTCCGTTGACCCTACTATTCCACTCTAAAAGAGGAAAGAAACAGTAGGATTGACAAGACTTTGCTCCTGAGGGATTTATGTTTTCAAATCTTTCAATATTTATTTCCATCCTATATTCTTTATAGCTTCTGCTTATGTGCTATTAATTTTCGGTTCAGATTCCACAAGAAGGATATCATCTGCAAATCGTATTTATCTACTCCTACCTTATACACCAAAACACCATTTGGCGTACGTAGAACCTTTTTCATTATTGCTTCAGAAGTATTACACAAAGTTAATGATGAGAGGAATCGTCGTGTCACACATCCTTCCGAATACGTTATCATCTGTCATTTTCTTATTAAAATCAATATTGCATAATATTGCCTAACAGAAAACATTAAAATTGTTATATTTTTTCCTGTTGCATACAAGTTCCAATCTTCTACGTTTGGGGGAAGTACGGTTGCTCGGTGATACAGCAGCAAATAGCGCTCACCTCCAGTGCAAGGGGCATACGTTCAACCCCAGACCATGTGAGTTTGTGGAAGACAGCATCGTGTCTGTGGGTTTTCTCGGTATTCCTCCGTTTCTTCTCACATTCATATTTCTTTTATTCTCTCGTACCTTTAGAGAGAGGTGAGGAAAGTTTGGTTACTCAGTGATAGAGCGCTCACCATTGGTGTGAGGGTCCTTCCTCAATCGCAAGCCATGTAATTTTAAGGTGAAGAACATCATGTCTGTGTTTTTACGGGGTTTTCCTCTTTCTTCCAATATTCTCATTCCATCAACTCTTAATAAGTCACATTCATTAATCGCCCGTCTGCTGCTTTAGGCGTCTAACAGGGTATAACTAATTATGAGGCGTTAAATTAAATATTTATTTTATTTATTTACCTATTTATTTATTTCTTTACAAAAAATTGAGATTCTTTACCTTTTGCGTTGCAGTTGTCATCTGTATAACAGAGACACAAATGCATTGCAGCATTGTTAAAATATATATTTACCGAGCGAAGTAGCTCAAGTTGCAGAGAGTTTGCTTTGCATTCGAGAGGTTGTAGGTTCGATTCACGCTGTGCGACTGTGGTTTTCCAAGGTTTTCCTCGGTCCTACAAGACATATGCCGGGATGGTACATACTAAAGAGGCCTTGGCTAATATCTTCCCAAATTCTTTCCATTGTTATTGTTGTTGTTCAATATCCAGTATAAAATAGCCTCTGAGGTCTATCTGGTGATTGTTAAATAAACAAATAAAATAAAATAAATAAGGGTGAGCTTGAAGCACATGTAGAGGAAATAAATGCGGCTTCCAAAGATCTTTAAAAAAAAACACTTTGATTTAATAATCGTCATGTACCTGTCTCTCTTTCTCTCTGAAGAAGTATTGGACGAACTTTGGTAACATTCAACTGCTGTGTCTGAATGCACACTGAGAAGTAAAATGAAGTCTTTGTACGTACGTTTCAATAATTCCAGACGCTAGTGAAATGACATTAACATTCATCAGATGAGCTTAATTAATTTCCTTTCAAGCACCACTGATAGAGCGTACTTTCATATCGTGTAGTTAGTTACTAGAAGAACGCAATTCGCATTAAATATTAGGACATTAGCCTTTTGTATGTCAGGAATACTACTGCATGCTATTGTCAACAAATATTAGATATAACTACAACATATACAAATCAAAAACAGGGGCGGCTTTAGAATTTTAATTTTGGGTAGGCCCCCTTCCTCGCTTATGGATACATATTCATATTTGATTGATTAATGATAGTAGCAAATTACTTTTACAGTAGTGGTTAATGCTATTGGTTAAATGATTATCTACCATTAATATAAATAGTGGAAAATATATTTACTCTTTATTGTATCTTTTAGCGTTTATATATTTTTTCTAAATTTTTGGGTAGGCCGGGCCTACCCGGCCTACTTGCTAAAGCCGCCAGTGGTCATAATTGAAGTTAAAATATTCTGTTGCTGAAACATCTCTCAAAGGATATTCAGGAGTGACGTGTGTTAGTATTAAGTTGGGCCAATGTTGGTCTTAAGTTTTATTACAGGCTTCAAGTTTCAGAACTCTAACAACAAAGTAGCATATATTGCCACAGTTCGTGTATTTTTATCCTGGAATGCTTAGTATTCGTGCTATTCACAACAGATGTAAATACTCCTTTCAGTGTCACTATTAGAACAAAATAGTTTTGTCTTCCCTCCAAAAACACCATCTAGGACCAACGGAAAGCATTCTTCAATTGTCACGCTTCTATCAAATGCAGTGCCTACTCTAGCGACAAGAAAGAAAAACAAAATACGCGTACCGTATGTACCATGTTGTCGCTCTATCAGGACAAATAATGCTAATTTTGTGTGTCGTATACGACACTCGGCGTTCGAAAAGGTTAAATGAGGTACTCAAGGATCTTATAAAATAGAGGATCTGCCCTTACAACAAAATCTTAGAAGCTATACGTCACAGTTTCGCTACCCCTACTCTGCCCACTCCGCCCAATAGGATCGCAATGTTTTGAGCCAGCAATCATGGCGGAAACGAAAGTAGCCAATCAGCGATGGCAGAAACGAGAGTAGCCAATCAGACATGCCTATTCTCGGTTGGTTTTTGGCTCCATCGATTTAATAGGCTGAAGATACATATGGGCAGATCCTCTATTTATAACATCCTTGGTGGTACCTTTAATATCCCGTATATTATAACTATCTAACGTATACATAATATCAAACTTACATAGTCCTTCTAATTCGGCGTTTTGATCTGTTATATATTCATTACGTTGATAAACAAGTACATAGATACCGTACTATTTCCTGGTAATCGGAATCAATATAGATTCGTTGTCGTAACAAGTAAATTACATAAGTCAACATAAAAACTTGAAATAATCAACAAACAAATCAATATTAATCAGTACATTTTAAACTAATATTCTTTTTCTTTGTCTTCTCCTGGTTAATTCAGTCATATCTTAGAACTTGCATACCGTATTAAACTCCATAATCCAACACATTTAATATATCCTCGCATCGATTTTGCATTTTTTTATATATCATTTTAAATATTACGAACTTATCTTGACAACGAGAGAGAGAATCCTACTCTTTTATTTACATATCCATGGACGCTAGGGTTGCCAGATCTTACGTTTTCCTCGTGAGGTTTACATTTGTCTTGCACGTTTTACATTATACATTTCAATTTTCCCCATAAAAGGAATCCTTCCGTTGTTTAATAAATAAAAGAAAGTATAATCCTGGATACCTTTAATTTTTTTTATAGATTAGTGAGAAGGAAAGTATTAATAAAAGCAGAATATACTGATGCCAGGAACAGAAGCTACTGTGAACTAATAAGAGCAGAATATACTGATGTCAGGAACAGAAACTACTGTGAACTATTAAAAGCAGAATATACTGATGTCAAGAACTAAAGCTACTGTGAACTAATAAAAACAGAATATATTGATGTCAGGAATAGAAGCTGCTGTGAACTAATAAAAACAGAATATATTGATGTCAGGAACAGAAGCTACTGTGAACTAATAAGAGCAGAATATACTGATGTCAGGAACAGAAACTACTGTGAACTATTAAAAGCAGAATATACTGATGTCAGGAACTAAAGTTACTGTGAACTAATAAAAGCAGAATATACTGATATCAAGAATAGAAGCTACTGTGAACTAATAAAAACAGAATATATTGATGTCAGGAACAGAAGCTACTGTGAACTAATAAGAGCAGAATATACTGATGTCAGGAATATAAGCTCCTGTGAACTAATAAAAGTAGTACTCCAAATAATTTTTAAATTTCAATACGACCTGGGGGGGGGGGGATTTTTGAACGTACAAAAAAAAAAGGATAGAATACTGTTACAAAATCAAAAATCTTCATTAAAAGACAATTAAAAAGGCAAAGTAATATGTTTGGTTGGATGAATTGTAGTTTAAGCAAGAAAAGTATTTTTTTTTCGAATTTGTTTACGTACATTATTGTGAACCTGCACTTGTATGCAATCTTCCACAAAACAAGTAATACTGCGGTGGATATTCTTATCAGACATATGTGCACTTGCCCAAAAGATGCATGGCATATGACATCAAAAGAACCCGGCCGTTTACACCACGTTCACTCTTTATGTTACTGTCCTGATTCGTCCCGTCCAGGTTATAACACTCTGCACTAGGCTGAGAAACAAAATTCACTTGTGAAAGAATACCCGGTAAATGTAGAAAATCGCTAATAGAATCAAGGATTTTGCAAGAACGAATTCTTTAAATATATGTGTCTGCTAGGTTATATTCAATCTATACGAATCTAGCTACGTATGGCAATGCAGAAAATATAATTTCAACGCCTATAAAAGTCTTATTTAAAGTTATGGATATAAAGTCATGCAAAAATATTTTCGCAAACTGGTACGGTTTCCAACTACTTTAAAAAAAAAAAAAAAACTACTTGCTCCAATTCTCAATGAACTAATATGAGAAGAATGAAAAAATGGTTTTAAGAACTTTGAAAGGAAGGACGGGAAAGATTTCTGTATCTTGCACATAGATATATAAAGCCCCCTACCCACAAAATGGATGCTGTGTCATTACTCATGTAACATCCATATACTCTGGATATTAATATTAATGATGATGATGTTATAATATTATTGACGGAGTTGTGGGTGGCGGTGATATGATATTGCTTTAGAAAAATGTATTACAAAATGTGATGTGGAGTAGGAATCAGTGTATATATTAATGTGTTGATGAGAAGTGCACACTTGTTTTTCTATTTTCATATTTCTCCCTCATTCTAATTTCCTTGCCATCATGGCTGTCAAATTATGAATTTTCTCATTATATCTGTTGGATTAACAATTATTTGGCAACAAAGTTCTCCCTAATACAGAGACAAGAGTATAGTAACACTTCTACACTGAGAAAACAGTATGTGGCGTACGTAAAAACGTAGGTTACATGCGTATTTCCTGCAGTTTTTGGACTTAACGTACAATCCTACATATTCTCTAGCAAACGTATGACTGATGACGTATATTTTATAGTATTTTCCGTAGAAGTGTTCCGTATGAAAGAAAGAACTGCATCTTAACATATAAAACATATAGCTGACTACATAACATATGTAAACGTATGTAATATACGGAAGAGTGTTAGATGTGAGACATCCTGCAGTGGCATGATATAACACCTAAGCAGTACATATGTAGCATATGGAAATGTATGCTCCTTACAGATTTCCATAGTAAACATAAGGATTCCGTATATTTGTAGAATATACTGCTGTCCGTATAACGGATTTTTTCTCAGTGTCTTATCTTAAACATCTTTTTGATCTACCTCCACTTAAATTACGTGCTAACCACTACTGAATCAAGGTATCACTGGGAATTAGATCCGGGTCTACTTCACGTTACTCATTTACTCTTAGAAGAACATCCTCTAAGACCGCTAGAAAGTAAAAATAAAACAATAATGTAATTTAGCTACACATGACTCTCATCACCTTTCCTGTATATGTGCATTTTAAAATACACGACATTCACATCAAAATGCCATATTCCATGAAGCAAGTGGATTATATAAATTAAGTACGTACTCTTAGTTCCTGGTACTACCCGGTCGAGATATTCATTAAACAATATAGAGCATATTTACTTATTCATTCATTCAGTTGTTCGTATTATACAGTCAAAATACAGTAGATTGTATAAATTCCAAAGAGCTTATGTTATAGTAGACACATTTTCTAGACTACACGCTGTGAAGCATATATGCCAAGATTATTGTATATATTGTTTAAAATTACCGAGCATTACTATTGTTAGGTGAGCTTCTGTCTGTACAATTTTAAGCTGCATAATAACATTTTCTTCAAGTTCTTTTACACAAGCACAGAATCTTATTATGGTTACAGAACAGAACGAAAACAAACATAAAGTATGCATATGACGCTACATGGTTATTATATTACGATATTATACAGCGATGTCAATGCCCCACATAGAAGGAAAAAAAATCACAAAGTGTGGAGAGCGTTTGGGCACAAACTCATGAAGGAAAATGAAATACAAAATATGTCTCGTTACGATGTCTTCATATTTCTCCAAGATTCCGGAACAAAATCAGTGTATAGGATTCGTTCACCTCTATGATTATTATCTCATTTAGGAAACTAATTATCTACCTGCTTATGAATTTCTCGCCTGATTTAAGGAGCATTTCTGCATTTATCGTGCAGGAATGCACACGTATGTAGTATGTGTATCATGAAGTGAAATGGTCTTGCTTCTCTGCACTGAAGAGATAAATAGACTCGCTTTTAATTCGGGTCGTTTCGTGTTCGATTCCCGGCGACATTCTCTACTAGTCTGAAAGGATTAACTATAGAAATCAAAACCAATCAGATAAATTAATTAAAACATGCAAATTCTTGACTCGTCGATATTTAACTTTGGGATCAGATTGAGCAGTCATATTAGGGTTCTCGTCTAAATCTTTTCTGTTAGAACAAGTGGATTAATCTATGGCCCAGTTTCTTGTCTTTGAAGCTATAAGGAGGCGGAAGATTAATGGAAGTTTGGTTGATTAGAGGGATTACAATTAATGAAAGTTTTAATGATTGATATATTAGGGGGGTTACGCTTAATGAAAGTTTGGTTGATTCATTGATTAGTGGTTTATGAGTAATGAAAATTTGGTTCATCAGGGGTTTTACGATTAATGAAAGTTTGGTTCATTCATTTATTGATTGATTGATTAATGGTTAACGATTAATGAAATTTTTGTTGATTAGAGGATTTACGATTAATGAAAGTTTGGTTGATTGATTGGAGGGTTTACAATTAATTAAAGTTTGTTTGATTGGTTAGATTGTTTAAGATTAATGAAAGTTTGGTTAATTAATTGATTAGAGGGTTTACAATTAATGAAAGTTTGGTTGATTGATTGATTAGGAAATTTGGTATTAATGAATGTTTGTTTGATTGATTGATTAGGTTGTTTACGATTAATGAAAGTTTGATTGAGTGACTGATAACAGAGATTACAATTAACTGATAAGGAAATTTACGATTAATGAAAGTTTGTTTGATTGGTTAATTGGTTAGATTGTTTACGATTAATGAAAATTTGCTTGGTTGGTAGATTAGGGAGTTTAATGGCTTCATCAGCGACGAAGTTATTGTCGCTGTAGTTAAACCACTGGCCAGATCATAGTTTATTTAAGGACTAACAATTTTAGAAAAAAAAGTTCAAAAGAATTCTACAATAGTATAAAAATACGAAATGAGATGAAATATGTAAAAAAAAAAAAAAAAAAAAAGAATGTTATTTTGTTCCACGTCGATAAGATTTATCGATTAACATAAGGTAAAACCTATCCGTACTACATGGAACCGTCTCCTTAAGCTTAGCCGTGGGACGTAACACAAAGATTTCCATACTACGTGGATGGCAAGACATTAGAACATCTGTATTCGCAAGTCTTATCAATTATTATTTTTAAAGCATCAAGTTTACAGGGTGTTTCAAAACAATACCGACAACGTTTGGGAGATGGTTCCTGACACCAAAATCAGACAAAAAGTATAGACCAACCTGGGTGCACAAATGCTTCCTTTCGAGGTTATAGGCTGCCGAAAACATGCAAATATGAACTTTAAAGGTCCATAGCTCCAAAACTATGGGAGCTACAGCAGCAGGGTCAAGACTTCACTTAGGAACTAATAAATGTCCTATCCAAAAATCCATGTTTGGGAATCCTGTGGTACTTCCACAACAATTTTTATAGAGGTGAGTGCTTCAAATTGGGGAATGCTGGGGAATTGGGGACTGCTAATGGGGAATTTTTAATTAAGCTACTTTCAACTATTTCCAGCATATAGATCTCAGTGTGACCAACTACCGATGCGAAAAGCAGAAAATGTCCAAAAAGTGATATAGTATGTTTTGCCATCTTCGTATTGATTTGACTCATATGGTTGAAATTCGCTTGCCGGTACGTACAAATATATCTATCATCAGGGTCGGATTTAGAAGGGGGCTGTACCGGTGCGCGTGCACTCCCTTCGTTATAAATATACACTATCTAAAATGAGAAACTAGCAGTGATAAAAGCAACACTTACCGAAACTTTATGCCATCATGTTTCGTTTGGGGCTTAAAAGAAAGCAGTGCTTCGCAAAAACAATAGTAGAAATTGATTTTCTGAAAGTTGAAGGAAAAGGATTTACCAAGGAGAACAATATAACATTTGTCAAGTAGAGAAGAACACAGAAGCCAGGAGGAGAGAATATTTTTTCTCCTACACTTGCGATCCTCTTTAAGATACTCCCCTCCCCCCGCTCTATGTACCAGTGTTATCAGGGGTAAAGATGATTGTCAGGTTGTCACATGTTACTTTCAAGAGTTTCAGTGTGATTACTAGTTATTGGTGCACCCCCCGTCAGAAAATCTTGGATCCGACCCTGCCTATCATGTTTTGCCACTTTTCGTATTTCGAACATTATATATTTTCAAGGTGAACCAAATAACATGTTTCCTTATGCGTATTTTTTTTTTTAGAAAATAACGAAAACTATTTTTATGGAGCTAAAACAAATCTCATTCGTTACCGTTAATAATTGGTAGTTTTTATTCTGCTCAAAGTGATCGTTTATTTTTCAGATAACAGGAAGTTAACTTCCATAGCATGTTTCAAAATATTTTATAATCACATAAGTAGTCGAAAGTAAGTTATGATAATGAGATACTCGTTTTAGCTCAAATAAATAACAATAGGAATATTCATTTATTTGTAGTTATTTTCGTGCATGTCAAGTTTTGCCACACCACTCGAAATAATTGTTGAAAAATTATTTTTTTTCACGAATTTCCTCCTCATTGTTCTCCACAAGATTTGCGCTGGGCGGCATTGCCCCATTTAACATAGATAAAATTCAAGAGTGGGCACAAGAAGTAATTGTCGAAAAATTACAATTCTTTTATGGTTTGCGTATAAATACGACGTACGGATATGTAAAAATTAGTGCAAAAAACAAACCAACCTGGGCCAGGTGACCAGTAAAAACTATGAATGCTATTGAACCGGGTCAGGGCAGGGCCAAGCTGGTGAGCTCACGTGATAGCGCAGGGTTACGACCGAAGAAGCAGGCGCATCAGCAACGTGAGTATACGCGTAAGCGAGAGTAGTGGAAACAAATGGGATTTGGCAATGATACGAGTTTCAATAGCATCTGTCATTGTTTCATATTAGTAACACTCCACTTGTATACATAAAATACAGTGTCTCTGCACTGTGCAGAAATACAACGCCGGTAGAAAATAGTATTTAATACAGTCATCTTTTATACGCACTCACTTATTTTATCCGTTGTAAAGCACTTGTAATAATTTTACACTAGTAATCCTACACTTGTAAACCTAAAATACAACTTTGTATTACTTTGTATTCAATTCTGTCTCCTGAAGAAATGTGTTTCTTATTGAAATGCAGAATATTGAACTTTACCTGTCAATTTTTCAAATGTGGTGTGCCAAAACTTGACCAGCACCGTTATTTTACATCGTTAAAAAAATAAAACAGAAGTTCACATAAGAAGAGAAAACAAAATAGTAAATCATACATAGAAGAAAGATTAAATAATTTTCAAGCTTTAACATCATCTTATGATCTTTCTTCTTTAGTTCTTTTTTTCTTTAACACTCTTGCTTGTGTTTTTTGTCTTACATAATTTCTGACACTACTTCTTGTGATGCTTTTAACAGATCTTTTTTTTTTTCACACAGTAGCACATAGTTCATCACAATAAATATTTTTCCTGTGTGCAAAATACTTTTCTTTTTTTTTTTAAAACACAAATTAAGTTGATATATATGACTATTTAAAACATATATAAAACACAGCTTTTAGCAACATACAAAGAACAAGTTAAAGAGCTTGTTTTTGTTGAGTGAATGCCCTGTAAATTGTAGTTTTGTGTACACTGAAGATATATGTATATATATGTATATCTTCTGCCCGTTACTCGAATAGGTTTGATATTCGTTAGTATTCTGCTTGAATCTCTTCTATGTCAGTTGAACTTTACGTTGAAAAGGAAAGAATGAAAGAAAAGAAGAAAAAAACTAGTGTTGCCAGAAGCTAAAGACAAGAGGTTTTTACGTGCGTTGCCAAACAGGAAGAATTTTCTTGGTGCGTGTGGTGTGCACGTTGATTCATCAGTGTCTTCGTCTTATGGGTTTTTGAACAAAAACAACTGTTTGGAGAAGAAGAAAAAAACTGTGTCAGGAGCTTGTTCCGACCAGGTGTGAACATGATAAACATAAAAGTTTTTCGTATACAAGGTTAAGCAAAGAATTTTGTATTTGTAAGATTCTAAGTGGCACTTCACTGTTTGATCCGCAACTTTGGCGTTAATATTGTGTCAATTTAATGAAAATTGAATTTAAACGGTTTTGTTACAATTTTCGATTAATATACTACTAGCTGAACCTGCGCTCTCTTCACAGCGCATCATTCACATAGGAGCATGAATCTCCTTGTCATTCCTCACAACATTAGTAAATGTCCCTTTACAGACAGAAGTAAAAGAAATCTTGATAAAAATCGGAAAGGGGTATCATAAAGGGGAGATTCTTTCGGATATTTTTTTTTTAAAATGTATTTCACTGTTTGAAAGATTGAGCCTACTTCTGGTTGAAGTTTGTAATTCATGTATGATCAATGTTTTCTTTTTTCTTGCATGCAGTATTAATAAGCAAATACATTACATACCCAATTAATTATAATATCAGTGATATATGGTGTTCATTGGACAAAACACTCCAAACAATAAAGATTTATCTTAGCCTGTAGAAATGGTTATCCTCTGTTTTTCATTATCATTTGGCCATGATACAAACGCCTCAGAGATACACAACCCCTGCATGCAACTATGTAGTGTTCGAATGTATAACACACGGTATGATTTCTTTTTAATTTCATACATCCAGTGTACCCCTAAAAATGTAATCTCATTGTCGAAAGGATTGGAGACAAACATAAACCTAGCATTTTAATATATAGATTACCACTACTACTATAAGTATATGGTATGCTGTAGTGAAGGAATCTGTGGATTATGAAGTAAGCTCAATGATGATTCGAGTTCCTCTGAACAGCATGGGCATTTTTAACTGTCCTCAAAGGTTCAGTTTTTTTTTCTTTGTCCCTGTCGTGTTGGATTAAAGAGAAATGTGATGTAGATTGCTTAGCAGACCGTGGAAACAAATGTCCCGGGTGAGGCCATTTAAAAGAAAAAGAAAGGAAAAAACCTCATATCTTGTGTAAGAGATCATTGCTTCGATCTACAATTATATGAGTTTGTGGTGGACATAATCGAATCCAATGAATTTTCTAGAGATTCTTCGGTTTCCTCCTACATTCTCAATCTATTAATTCTTTCATTGGGACATAAATTTTACATGACATTACATGGCATTCATGTTGAATATATATAAAAGACATACAGTAGCTGCCTTGGCTTATACCAAGTAAATCATGTGCACGTATAGATGCATGTTAAATCAGGATATGTTTCTAAAGATAAAATAATCCTTATAATGGAGAAAATTTACCAGTTTAATAATTCTACTTAACCTATCACATATGTAATTTAATTTTACATATAATGGCAGCTACCTACAAAGGCTCAAATTATGCTATTTATCAGTACAGTAAATGCTAACAGTGACAGACAATTTTAAGAATTTGAATATCTATTTTATGTTTTAGAAGAATGAATATTTCAAAATTTATGTGAATAATGTAAACGAACAGAAAATTTCCTCCTGAAAAACAGCCGAACTTGTTAGTATAAATTTTGTTTTCTATTTTTTTTAAAAAAAAAAAGAAAAGTGGGAACAAAACACATTGTTTTGCAAACACTCATATCAGTAACGTCATTTCAGATTTTCTGGGTGTGCGGTAAGATTGTGCACCAACATAAGAATTGTACTTTTTATTAGTATATCACAATACAATTTATTAAAAAGTTTGTCTTTTTTTAAATTTGGGGGCAATTGCCTCACTTCACTCCCCTTCCTTCACTCCCTTCCTTCACACCTCATTCATAATAGTGAATAATTTCAAGTAGTAGCGTGCACAAAGAGAGGGATCAGGGTTATAATCCCCCTTGAGCAAGATATTATAGAAAAATAATAAATAAACATTTACTATTTGCAAAACACCTGAAAATATGTGAACTTGGGTGATTAAATCCCTCTTTTCTCCTTGACAAATATATGTGTATGAAACTGTTTTCAACTATTGGCCACGCCGACCCATTGGTTCCGGCGCCATTAAGCTCACTAATGTTAACACGTCTACTTTGTAGCCCAAAGGTCTCTGCTAATTCCAAGCAGATATTCTGCACAACAAAAACAACAGATTCGGTATACGTTGTCCATCACTGAAACAACAGTCTTTTGTCATATGTTGAAAACACCAAAACAGTCTTTCTTTCTTAGCGATTGGATTATGTGACAACAGAGCAAACGTGTCCCACGAGAAAGACCTATTCTTGTTTTCACGTATCGCACTGTACATCTGTTGAAATATATTTGTGAATGTGTGGGAAAGATGAATCGACCGCTCTTATATGATATACGTCGCCTTTGTTCCCGTGGAATATATTCATATCTTCAAAAGTCTTCTTTCTTGATCGTCGTCATATTGTATATAATCAGTTCAATTATTTATGACATACTAAGCACCTTAATTTGTGTGTACCTATGCTTAATATTGCGGAAAGATTCTAAACTGGTTATTAGCGAATAAGTTGGTTTGTTATTTGTATAATACTTCTGTGTAATGAAAATAAACAACAGATAATCCGTGCTATTTATATCAATCATTAAGAAACTCATGTGTCACAACTATGCAAATTTTAACTCTTACTTATTCGTAAGATTGAAATATATCGAATTTATTTGAACCATGCATCGATACTGTAGATCATCAAAAATTCGAGGAATACTATTTTATCCCACGTACATTTGAAAACTTTTGCCGAATTGATTCTATTATCCCCTCCTCGTCAGTCAGTCTAAGTGATCAGATTTCGTGCGAAAATCGAGGGAAAATGTTCAGTGTGTTGAGTTGAATTAATATAAGGAAATTTGTTGAAAATCAGAAACAAGAGACCATTCATATTTTTTGTGAAAATCTGAACAAAAGTTTTAGTAACTATTATTTCCTTTCGCGTTTTTCTAATCCTTATCATAAAGCAAAACCATATCAGTCTGTGACTAGCGCTAATATGCAAACTTCAAAACATTTAAGAGTTGTGGGTTGCATAAACATTTAGGCAAAACTGTTTCGCTATTCTTAATCTTTATTATAAACGTAAGACGCCTCAGTCTGACAGGTAGCCTAATTTTCAATATTTTACAGTCAGACTAATAGTTGCCGCTAACTATGCTGCCTCCTATCTGACTCCAGGACATGTTGCTAGCGAGCAGGCAATTTGGAGATGAGTCGAAGGCTTCGCGGAACAACTATGATAATAATAATAATAGTATTTTTATTATTTTTCTGCTTACGAAGTTAGGTCTTTTCTCAGTTTTCGCTTATTTTACGTGGTGTTTGAACACTTGCACTCTTTCCGCGATGTCGCGAAAAGAGTTAGGAGCTACCAAATCCCTGGGCACCGCCCGGAGGGCTCAAATTTCAAATACATTGTACAGTATAAAGAACCAAATCTTCAAATTTAAATATTAAATTACCTAGAATTAATTACCTACGCAATATGTACCTAATATGTTGTACTTACGTTAGTCCTTGTTAGTTTTTTTACAAGGATTTTATCTGTAGCAGAAAGTTAGGTTTGAGTTCTTTTCGTTGTTACGCTTATATTATCTCGCAGCATCAACACTGTTTTCATTAATAATTTGACAGAAATAGGGACGAAACTTAAAATTACTTTCGATGGAAATAAATCCAAATCTATGATACCAACAATTAATAAGAAAGATAAATAATAATTTAAGTTAGGGAGTGCATTTTTCTGAAATGCACCAAAACGATGAAAATAATGCCGTATATTCTCTTTATATCAACCAGTAATGAGCATATCAAACGAGTGTTAAGTATTGTGAAAGCTCTATGATGAGATGATAGAAACAGATTGTCAGCGTAACTTGCAATGGATGAGAATTGTGTTTAAATGAACTTTAAAATGAATTGTCTTTTTTTTTTTCCTGTAAAACGGTTCCGGAAAATAATGCTTTTCTTCAGTAACGAAGAGCTCAAAATAAAATACGGACAGTGGCGTATTTACGATTTTGTTTCGGGGGGGCTTTGCTAACTTTCGGGGGGGCTTTGCCTGAAAATGTGAAAATTCTGCAAGATATTTCACATACTTTACTATAGTAAGTAAGATTTCTAAGGGGCTTAAGCCCGGAAGCCCCCCTAAATACGCCACTGAATACGGATAATTAGGAAACGTCTGTAATCACTAATAGTTTCTTCTATTTTAGTAGTAAGGCTAGTGTCAGAAATAGTAGATTTTAAGTGTCAAAAGTAAAAATGGTAATAACATGCAAAAATCTTTATTTTCAAATTTGTGTCCCCCAATTATACCAATCCAACTGGTCTCGTGGCCTTCTGACAATCCAATCTGGTAATCCTAATAAAATAGAAGAAATTTCCCATCTATCTGTGTCTTTCTACATTCTATATTTGAAATATACTGCATTTAACATGTTTTATCAGTTATAATCCTCTTTAATCTGAGTTATATTCCGTCTAAAGGATTAAGAACACCTTGAAAGTACAATGCTTTCACAATATTCTTGGCTTTGTATTCCTAATTCAGCGCAAGTGATCTTCAAGTTGAAAATAAAAACAAAAAGAATAATTTTGCTTCAAAGTAGGGCATATTACCTTCTCTAGTGTAATAAAAGAGCGATATTTGTCCTTCAAAATAATACACGCAGCTTATAAACCTGGATTGGATTCTCGTAAATATTCAAGTTTACTTTTATTATTTTTGTGTGTACTTTTTAGCTATTTACGACTTTTGCATCTCTTTTCTCTGTGTACTGTAAACCTTAACTTGACCCCATATATTTCTCGATAATATCGTATTGTTTATTCGAATGATATTTTATTGAGTTGTTAGAGATTAGGTCATGTGCATCCATTTTGCATTTCGTCATCGATCAACGTTTTCTCAAAGATGATTTGAGCCGAGATGATTTCAAAGGCGATTCGGGTGAAATTAACCCGCGGAATCGCAAAATTTTCCCTGGAAAATTCTCCGATCGTGCTTAACAAGGGTTACTACAATATATATATATTTGTAATACTACTGTAACCTTTGTATATTAAAAATACAACTGGAAAAATAATCTGAAATCATCACTGGTTTTGCGCGTTGGGTCTCTGGTTCGATCCCAGCTTCCGCCCAAGTGGGTTTTAGTGGACAAACACCGCGTGCGTGGGGTTTTCTCCGAATTCTTTCTTTTCCCCCCACTTTTATCCTTTCACCATTATCACCAATCTCGATCATCACCGTCTCCCTTAACCTCAATACATAATCGTGGGACATTAAGCAAAAAAATCATCACTGGTTTGGGCTACGTCGACAATCTTCTATAGAATTATAATCAGTGACAATCTCAGAGGGTGGCCCGGAAAGGATATTTTCCCCGAAGATATGAAATTCCCCCCGGGGCAATGCTCTAGTTGTACTTAATCTGGGACTACCAGTATTTTTGCAGTGCTACCTTCACAACCAATACTTATTTAAATCCCCCGGGGGTAATTCTTAAATCATCAGTAATTATAATGGTCATGGTGTAGATGGTTTTTCAAGAAAAAAAAAAGTTATGATTGGTTATGCTTTTCATGAATACCGATCGAAAAAACTGTCCCATACATTAGCAGTTATTTTTGCAACTCTATTTAAATCTGCGTTATATGCTATCAGAGTACACTTTTACACTTTACCTACAGAGCAGAAACAGAAAGGAACGAAGCGATTATTGATTGATTTCTATTTACGTCCTTTACCAGCATCGAGACTACGAAGGACGTGAACTATAGTTTAGACTTGCTGTATATTGACCAGAAGACAGCTTAGCTAAGCGGAGGCAGAGGGAGACAGCAGACGATGCGGAGGTAGAGACCTGAGTACATTGACGGTGTGTTTCAGTTACAATACTGGAGAGGCCTTTGTCTAGCACTTGCTTGGATGAGATTGCTGTTTCGAATTTTTGTTCCATTGTTCACAGTTTTCTGCTTGCACTACATTTTGATTTGGCTATCCTGTAATTTGGTGAATATGCGGCTTGCGTTAAAGTGGGCAAATCCAGTGTTTTTATGCTTCCCAGCTGGAAAAGGAACAAGGTATCTCGTGCATCAAAAGCACGAGCTCTAGCCAGTTGGGAGGAAGGTGTACATAGATGTAGATAGTGTACGTCGAATCACTGATCCACGAGTGGTGTATCTGCAGACACAGTGTTATCATTGTCAATGTGCTTATTTTACTGTCATTAATAGTCTTATTGACTTTCCAAGTTCTAGTCTATTATTCGATTTTCTCTTTGCGTCTGTTGATTTCTTTTAGTGAGAATGGGAGAAGTAAACTTCTACGTTGTTACAGAGAACCTGGTTGGAAATAATAAGTCTCGGATTTTTTTGGCATGTTAATTTTTTTTAAATCCTGGTATAATTTTATATTTATCCGGCCATTAAATATAAACACATATTTGACACTTATGACAAGAAAATACGGTTTGTTGGTCATATAAACACGAAATATATCAAAAAAGTATGTTCCGAGTGACTGTAAAATCGAAGACAAGAATGATTCAGAGGAAAAAAAATCTCATTGCAGCTCGTGTTTGCGCACTCACTGGAAGACTTATTGCCCGCAGCCATGTTTACAGTAACATAGTTCTTTCACCACTGACACCATACAACTGTGCTCGCTCCAAGTTATGGTTACATGTTCCTTCTCCTCTCCCTTGCAAGCACATCCCACTCTGTCCAATCATACTACCCTGGAGCGCTTTCGAAATTTACTTTCTGGAAACCCCTCGTACATACGAGTATTTGAATCATGTTTTAACTTTATATCACATTATGGGCTGATCTGATGTGAAAGCATTTTGAGGCATGTTTTAAACAAGTTTCATTTATTGCTCACAAATATATTTGCTAGTATCGGCAACGAGAAAAGAGCCATTCAACTTTTATCTTTATGAAATGAAATCTTTAAGTTTTACGTCCCACGATTATGCCGGTTAGACTAAAGAAGACGGTGATTATGAGAAATGAATGAAATGGTGGAATGAAGAAAGTGGGAGAAAACGGGAGAACTCCGAGGAAACACACGAGCGCAATGTTTGTCTACCACAAAGTCCATACGGCGCGAGCTGGGATCGAACCAGGGACCCCAAGCACCGGAAGTGAACGCTCTACCAGTGAGCCACCGCGCCCCCTTTTATCTTTATAAGGCAAGCAGTGTGCTGTGATAGATGCTTCAGAATTTAAATATATTTACTTTGGACAAAACAACGTTGTAAACTTCTTAATAAATACGAGTAGCCCTATTATTAGAAATTTTTGTTATCATAAATATTTATTTTGTGATTCAATATATTTTAAATCATATTTTGTCATTTTAGGGCATAAATGCCTGCATATTTCCGAAGTCTTAGGTCGTAGAAATCTGAAGTCTAGAAATAAATAAGTACCGGTAATCTGATCTGTGACCTTTTCTCTCTGTGCGCTTACCCCTTTCAGCTTGAGATTGCGGGAGAGAACTCCATTGTGGCTAAGCGGTTAGTGTACACGTCTTTGGTCGGAGACCTAGGTTCGATTCCCGGTAGGAGCCATGTAGTTCGGATCCCACATTAAGCTGTAGATCCACGTTTAATATTCTCTTGGTGCTGAAAGGATCATTAAAATTAAATCAAAGTTGAAAAATGAAATGAAATTTTTGAGTTTTACGTCCCACGGTTATGCCGGTTAGGCTAAAGGAGACGGTGATTATGAGAAATGAATGAAATGGTGGAATGAAGAAAGTGGGAGGAAACGGGAGAACCCCGAGAAAACCCACGCACACGGTGTTTGTCCACCACAAAGTTCACTTGGCGGGGGCTGGGATCGAACCCGGAACCCCAAGCACCAGAGGTGAACGCTCTACCACTGAGCCACCGCGGCCCCAAAAATAAATCAAAGTTGAGGTTTGCGAGAGCAATAATTCTGCCTCTGAAATTACCTTGAGCATGACTATTAGTATTCCACAGTCTACTGCGCTGTCCCTATTTCCTACGTAATTCATGACCTATTTCAGCAAATCTAATAATATGCCTTCTCGTTACGTATTCTGTTTAAGTATCTTTCAATTCCCTAACAAAAAATCTTATTAGCACATCTAAATTATAGGCAAAGACAAGTGCATCTGCAATAACATATCTGAAAATATTGAAATATGTATACTTGGTATCGAATCATGATCTCTCCCAACACCTGGTAACATTGTTACAACACTGATCGTATTAATGATAATCTTTCGAATCATCAATACAATTCTGTCTATAGTATAATAATAATAATAATGTAAATCGCGAAGAAAGAAAGGCAAAAAGCGTAGGAACGTTGCTTTTAACCACGAGCCATGCAATGAGAGAGAGAAAAAAAGAATTATATTACCATTGTTTGAAAAATAATCTCGTCCTGAATTCTGTAAAAGAAATATACCTTTCACATTACTATCAGTTTCAGAAATCAAACAAATGATACAAAGGAAATGGAGATGATTTGATTGGTACTTGTAGATCAAACTGTAATTTGATTTCGCACAACAGATAAAAATGGAAACAAATCAAACACGAAAGCAAAAGAAATAACAAACCAATGAAACAATACCTAGAATTAATAATATCTTCTTTCATTTAATCAAGTATTAATCATTGGTATGCAGCAATCGTCTTTTAAAATTGTACTGTACCTTTTAGATACTTATTACTTTTTTTTTTTTTAAAAAAAAAAAAAAGCATTCTCGTCGATTGTTCTAAGGCCTTGAATAATATACCTGTATCTATTATCGATATTATCTACATAAAAGATATAGCCAGTGTTGCTAAATTGAGGTTTTCTTCCCTAAATTTAGGAGAACAATCTGTCTAAGAAAATAACTACATTTTTTATGGGGAAATTTCTACCTCCTTTTTCTACATCCAGTGATGATTTCAGGGGTGGCTCCGGGAGGAAATCCCACCCCGGAGCTACGAAATCCCTCCCGAGACATTTCTTCAATCAGGCTTAACCAGGATTACCGGTATTTTTGGTTTTACTCTAACACCCGTTTATTCAGATTTTCGCCCAGGGAAATCTTTTGATCCTCACTGCTTAGATCAAATTTCTTAGTGAGGATTTCAAAAGATCAACGTTATTTGCTTACTTTTTTTTTGGGGGGGGGGTTAGAAAACGGGATGCTGGCACTCACCATGAACGTTCTACGCTCAAGGTCGTATTTACATGGGACATACCTGCAAAGCCCGGGGCGACAAATATTCTCGGATCATGTTTTCTTTCAGCAAATTAAATCAATTAATAACTTTATCAATTGAAACTGAAACTCATATAATATTTTGTTGCATTTATTTTTTCATTATTATTATTTTTTTACCTTTATTTAAATATTGCTTTGTTCACTTCACTGTATCAAATTTTCTTCATCGATATTTATTAAGGGGATAACATTTGTTATAGTGCCAAGGCTGGCAAAATAATAATAATAATAATAATAATAATAATAATAATAATAATAATAATAATAATAATAATAATAATAATAATAATAATAATAATAATAATAATAAAATTATACGACCCTTGTTTATGCGTTCTGATTTGCTAGTAAGGGAAGCGTCAAAAAATCTAAACATGTGAGTGAAATTAGCAAGTGCTGCCATCTATCGATCCTATTGTGTTTTTAATTCACGCAATGTACTCTTGTTCCAATCTTCAAATCTGTTTTAATTAGGAAATTCATTTGTTAAGTACAACGTCAAAAAGACTTGAGAATTCACATTAAAAACAAAACCTCAGAAACAAGGCACCGACATTCCGTATCACCAGGAATAAAACTTGAAGCTGACTACACACAAGACCACAGTACTCACTCAAACGATTCTTCGTTACCTCTGAATGACAGCTGAACTTACATTCTTTATGACTAGTATCTATTACAAATACTAGTCATACTGTGTGTGTGTTTGTATGACATGTACTTCATTGAGTACCGGTACTCAATTATCAAAGAATATTTTGTCATTCTTTTCAATTTGCAGGGGCCGCGGTGGCTCAGTGGTAGAGCGTTCATCTCTAGTGCTTGGGGTTCCGGGTTCGATCCCAGCCCCCGCCAAGTGAACTTTGTGGTGGACAAACACCGTGCGCGTGGGTTTTCTCGGGGTTCTCCCGTTTCCTCCCACTTTCTTCATTTCACCATTTCATTCATTTCTCATAATCACCGTCTCCTTTAGCCTAACCGGCATAACCGTGAGACGTAAAACTCAAAGATTTCATTTCATTTCTTTTGTTTTCAATTTGCAGAAATATAAATCGTCCCTGCACCTCAAAAACCCGGTATGTGCTGAAATGACAACGTTTCAAAAGTAAAAAAAAAAAAAAAGAAAAAAAAGAAAAAAGAAAAGAAAAAAGTGATTTCTCATATTTGAGTTACTAACAAAATTTATTTTTCCTCCAGAATACATCTTGTATCACAGGATATTATATTCACTTGCTAGTGACGTTTAATTCTACTTGTTTAGCCTGAATATAGTATAGGTTCTATATAAAAAGGTGAAGAGTAATCTGTTTAACTAATTTTTGATTCTCCTTCTCCCAAAAAAGTGAGTAAACCTTAAAATATTACACCTTCCCTAAAACCACAGAAAATAGATACAAGGATTATTGGATGCATATTCCAACCAACAACCAGTAATGCCAATCTTAAACACTATAAAATCCCATCTCAACATGAAAAAAAAAAAAAAAAACTCGATCTTGCATCTGAATTTCCCACGTTGTACTATTAATAATAATAATAAAAATTATAGAAATGAAACCTAAGTATGACATGTGTTAGTTTTTTTTTTTTTTTTTTCAATTTCAGGGAGAATTATCAATACATTTCGATCTTCTACGTATATAGTATAGCTCATGAAGAATTAATTTTCGTAATCCAGAACAAGTATATTTTCTTACGTTGTCAGAAATTCAATAACTACATGACACCCTTGTATCATTACCGTATACGTAGACGAATGGCACTAGAAAAAATTTTGTTCTCCATACATGTCATGTAGAACGTTTGGAAATCAAGTGTGTCTCGTTTGATATTTTACTTTCTTTCTTTTATTCGTGCATTGTTTTGTTTTCTTCTTTCTTCAAATACCAGAGCACAAATTTCTTTTCTTGGTACTTGTTTTTAAAGAATTACATATGATTAAGTCACTTCTCACTAGCGTGGACTTTACCGCTAACAAAGAAAAGAACTTCAGACTAAAATTTGACAATACTGACACGCTTATTAATGACTCTATGTCTGATTCTCGCTCCGAGAGAATTTTCTGGCATCCATATATGCTGTCAATTTCAACGAAAATTTCCTTTATCCTATTCCGAATATTTGTGAAAAGAATCCCCCAAAACGGGATTTTTCCTACGGGTTTTCATCACTGCCCCAACAACTGTTCCGAAAATCAACTGTTATACCTGCAATCTCTTTAGAAGCTTTAAAAATTACTAACACTATTCTTTAGCTAGAATTAACAAATATTACTAATGATTGTTCATAACGAAAATTTTGTGTACTAGTAATAGTCGGGCTTCAAAATAATTTATTAGTCTGGCATTAATGAAATAAATCATACTGTATGAAATGACGTTGTAAGAAAAAAAGTCAATTGCGACCTGCTTGCCCTCTATCTGACTGCATTCGCTGTTGGAAAGGTCATAAGTCACGGAGGAAACCAACTTCCCGCCTGATGCTGCTTATGTAGGTTATATCGTGATCTTTCTTATATAATACCTTATAATGATTATCTGATTGCTTTCGTTGCTTAGTGCACAAAACAAGGAACTCAGTTGCTTGAGGACCAGAAGAGCGAGCTGCGCTTGAACAAAAGATCAATTTTTTCTTCTTCATGAAAATCTCAGAGGATGGTAATCGTTTGCAGATTCTCTCTTTTCGAGCAGCTTCTTTGTAAAAATATAGTTGTTGTAGTTGTGAAATATTTTGGTTTAATATAGACGGAGCTACAGAAATACGTGTTTTTATAGGTAGTTTGATTTTTTTAAAAATCCAGTATTTATTGTAAACTTTTAAGTGTATATGGAAAACCGACACTTAAACTTGAACATTTTCGTTTTTTTTTTCTTTTACTTAATGATTTAACGTTTTAGGTGCAGTTCAAAATGTTCAGTTCTTTCGAGACAACCACATATTCGACTAACCACACTCGAGTAAATTTTATGACTTAACACTAAGAAAAAATCGTTATCCGGATAGTGGCATATTGTGCAAATACACGGAATTCATATGTTTACTACGGAAATATGTACGGAGCAAATTTTATCCACATGCTACATATCGTTCCTCTCGAGACAAAGGGACATATCTCATTTGCTTAACTTTTCCAGAAGACAACTTGAAACCTTTTCTCATTATTTATTATATCGTCTTCTTTAAAAATTTCGTTTATCCTTCGTTCAGGTTTAGAACTTACGAGATCGAACTAAATTTTAAAAGAAGACTATAAAATAAATGAAAAAAGATTAAACTTGTATCAGGTTTAATCCTTTTGTAATACGGAAACAAGGCCTAATAGAATAGTTATGCTGAAAGTATTATAAAACATACGTTTTCAGTTATACGTTTGCTGTACCTTAAGTCCATAAACTACAGGATTTACGCATGTAACCTACGTTTTTATGTACTCCACATGATTTTTTCCCTCGGTGTACATCTTTGTTAACTTTTTTCTTTCAATACCGTGGGACATAAAACTCATTTTTTTCTTTCAAATTCTTTCTATTCACCAATGACTCTTGATTTATTCTCTTTTAAAATATAAGTGGGCCCACGTAGCGTAGTCGCTAACGCTCTCGCCTTCGGTGCGAGCAGTCCCGGGTTCGATTCCCGGTAGGGGCCCTTGATCGAGAAGATGTAATGGTTTTTTCAGGCCAGTCATTCTGAGTGAGGTTTTTTCTGGGCTTTCCTCATTCACACCGGGCAAATGTTGAGATGGTACCTAACTTATAGGTCCAAGCTGCTTCCTTTCCTTTTCTCGTATAGTGTGCTCGCCGAGGGACGTCATCCCTCAAAAATTACGGACTAAATGGCCTTAGATGCCGAAAACCCAGAAATCTAAAATCCTAACCGTAATCTTTTAAAATATAGCACACAAAAAGTTATCTGGTGTTGTAAGGTCCTTCGATCGAAGTTAACTGGCATGAGCTACTCCATCCAAACTATATCCTTTCGAAATGTCTGTCAAACTGTTATCATATACGTAATTAATAATGAACTGGTTGGTGTACCACTAGGTTGGAGATAAACACTACTATAATTTGAGTCGAAACTCTGTTGTACCCTGATTGACAATACTGTAAAAGAAGATGAGTTACCCCCCTGGCTGACAAGATGGTTTTTGGTGTGATGATTTATTTATAACTTTTGATTTTTATGTTTCTTAAAAATTGTTCACAATACATACAAACAGAACATTTTACATGTGGTAATTCCTAATATAATGATTTTTTTCTTTCTTTCTCTTTGCAGGTAAGCCAATATAGAAATTTGCTTCTAGAACGTCAACCAAATTTTTTATACGGAAAACCCATGTCAGTTTTATAAGGTAAAACAAAATAGTTATTTACAGTAGAACATATCTTGTTTCTAAGCATTTCTTGTAATAAGTTCTTAATACGCATAGAATGTGGCACATTTATGTAAAAGTTTTAACTTTATGACTGAAATTTCAAAATTTCAAAATATATATTGTAAGTCTGCATACAAACAAAATCAACTTATTTCTCAAAGGTCAAATTTTAAAAGGGTGACATTCTTCAAAGGAAGAGTCAGTTAGTCTCTACCCCCCCCCCTCGTCCGGTGATAATAGTCAATGAAAACTCTTTGTGATAGTGCCAATTCTATTCGACTCATTGATATACTATGACTTCTCATAGTGTGTTGAAGGGAGGACTCCATGACGCTAACCTTTAATCACAAAGAAGATCTGAATGATACAGTATCTGAATTATTTTTTTCTCTGTCAGAAATTCAATAATACAAACGTAATAATGACTATTCTAATTATAAAGGAGAAAGATGTCATCTGTGTGTGACGCTATCCTGGAATGTTATACCATTTTGCCAAAGTTATTTGTTAAACAGTTGGTTGTAAAAAGGCAAGGGTCACAATGAGAATCCGTCAAGCTAATAGATGTCACTACGCACGCTATCACTAGGCACGAAACTTTTTCGCAATCATTTTGATATTTTGTAGCATTAATTATCATAATTTTCGCATTTATGTCGCATTTATTTTTTTAATGTAGCACGTTTTTTTTTTTTTTTTTAATATGGAACTTGAAAACAGTATATTTTTGGTAGTAAGGTGTATATCTAATACAAAATATGAGGATATGCCTTGATTAGATGCACATTCTAACTAATGTATTCACTGAAATATAGAAATGAATGCAAAACTTCACACACTTCCTCTAACCTCATCTTTAGTTAAAGCATAACATGCAGGAAGACATTACCAATTCTTGTTTTAAGTTTGTTCTCCTGTAAGCTAACAAATACAATATACTGGGAAAAGAATCTCTTTGCATCAACACTCGAGACTGGTAACCATATTGAACGTAACGAGCTGACAGCAAAAGGGCTGTGGTTAACTTTTAAACTGTTTAGCAATGATATAATGTCAACTTCCTTATCCTGGTAAGTAACCAACAGATCATGTACATTTTCACCACAAAACACAGTCAAGGATTTTAACAACAGTTCAGTTTTGTTGATGTCTACATATTTATGAAGTGAAACAGTTTCTGGATCAAATAACTTTCAGAGCTTTTTCGTAAATGCAACGTTTTTTTTTTTTTTTCAAGTTGAATAATATTGGAAGTGCGCTTTTAATTATTACTAGCAATAATTAAGAATTACACTTTTTGCTTTTAATTCGCATTTTTCGCAAGTAATGCCGAATTTCGCAAAAATTCGCAATAATATAAATGTGATATCTGGCTCTGAAACGAAAAATTTGAGGTTCCCTGAAACATATACGCATTTTTTTTAACGTTTCCCACATGTCACATTAACGAAAAAGTTTCGTCTCTAGCTATCACTTGCTTACCTGATGCTAATAGATGTCACTATGTGCGCTATCACTTGCTTGCCCTTGCTAAGAGATGTCGCTACCTGCGGAAATGTTGTGTATTACAAAGTCTCTTGAATAATTACATACAACATATGATATGAAATTTGTGATGGCTGATGGGAAAGCTCAAAAATAAATCATCATCATCATCATCATAGGTATTGTGCCTTCATTGGCACGTCACTTGCCGGAAACAGAATCTTTCACGATCTTCAGCCAACCTCTTCGTCTTCACGCACATTTTTTTCTGTTTTAATACCGTTCATTAACTGTGCCCTCTCTTTCGCCCCACCCTCTTTTTCCTACCACCATACCTTCTAGCACATCCCTCATAATAATTTCCTTCTCCAATGTCCTAAACCAGTTTATCTTCCTCTTTTTGATTACATTTAAAATATTTTTTCTCACACAAACTTTAATACTTTCTAATTCATTTTCCGTTCGATCCAACCAATTCAGTCAATTCTTCTCCACATCCACATTTTGAAAGCCTCAAGTAAATAAATAAGTTAATAAATTTATTTAACGTACAGTATTAGAGCTTTTAGTTAAGTGCAATTTTAACCTATAGTGCACAGGGAGCCGAAGGCTTCAGCGCAACAATTAGTGCATATTATATAGAGTTGAATTCATGGTTAAGTATTTTCAATATTCCAACATAATATATATTACAACTGTATTACATTTGTTAACTTTTTATTTATATGGAAAGACAATGTTTAGTGTCCTTGTATTTCTTAGAAATAAAACTTAGCAGAGACAGCATATTGATTCCAAGTACAGATACAATTTAAAATGTTTCTCAAAATACAAACAAACAAACAAACAAAAGAAAACCCATTAAACAACAAAATAATTCTTTAAAATTAATAAGCGTGTCGAGCATCCAGATAGAAAGATCATAAGATTAAAAGAAAAAAAGTTTAAAAAGAAATTAAGTTATTATTTTTATTGTCTAATCAGTTTGTTTACATTTTGTTTATCATTTTTCTTCTCTTTTTCTTCCTTTTTTTCTTTTAAGTAGAACGTTTTGAAAAGTTGTTTGGACAATAAAACAAACCTTGTATTTGTTCATCGAAATAGTATCTAGTATTTTGAATAGATCTAGTAGTAAAATATTCCTTTACAATATCGTTTTACAGAACTAGTTTTTTATGCTCCTTTTGCATCTTTTATAAACAAATCTTTTCACTCCCTCTAAGTTGTATTACTCCGCACTCGAGTGTTTGATGAACGATTGATAAATAAGAAAAAGCAGTTTGGAGAAGCTTGCACAATACTTGCTGCACGATTATCCATAGAATAATTGATTACAATTTATAATAATAAACTCATTCTTCTTCTTAACTGTATGGGGAGGTTCAAATGATTATACGTATTATAGAAGGAAGCCTGAGACAAACTTGATGCGTATGAATTAAACAAATGAATCGTCGGCTGTTAGGCGTGCTCCTAATAGCATTGCAATCTTATAAGGCCCATTAACGTGCCGTAATAACATTACACTCTTATAAGATCCATTAGTGTAATCCTAATAAAATTACAATCGTATAAAACCCACTACTGTGCTTCTAATAACATTACAATCTAATAAAACCCACTAGCGTGATCCTAATAACATTAGAATCTTAGAAGGCCCTCTACTGTGCTTCTAATAACATTACAATCTAATAAAACCCACTAGCGTGATCCTAATAACATTAGCATCTTAGAAGGATCACTACTGTACTTCTAATAACATTACAATCTTACAAGGCCCAATAGCGTGGTTGTAATAACATTACACTCTTATAAGGCCCACTAGTGTAATCTTAATAACATTACAATCGTATAAGGCCCACTACCGTGCTTCTAATAACATTACAATCTAATAAAACCCACTAGCGTGATCCTAATAACATTAGCATCTTAGAAGGATCACTACTGTACTTCTAATAACATTACAATCTTACAAGGCCCAATAGCGTGGTTGTAATAACATTACACTCTTATAAGACCCACTAGCGTAATCTTAATAACATTACAATCGTATAAGGCCCACTACCGTGCTTCTAATAACATTACAATCTAATAAAACCTACTAGCGTGATCCTAATAACATTAAAATCTTAGAAGGCCCACTACTGTGCTTCTAATAACAGTACAATCTTACAAGGCCCAATAGCGTGGTTGTAATAACATTACACTCTTATAAGACCCACTAGCGTAATCTTAATAACATTACAATCGTATAAGGCCCACTACCGTGCTTCTAATAACATTACAATCTAATAAAACCTACTAGCGTGATCCTAATAACATTAAAATCTTAGAAGGTCCACTACTGTGCTTCTAATAACAGTACAATCTTACAAGGTCCAATAGCGTGGTTATAATAACATTACAATCTTTTAAGGCTCATTAGCGTGATCCTAATAACATTACAGTCTAATAAGCCCCACTAGTGTACTCCTAATATTATTACAATCTTATAAGGCTCACTAGCGTGATACTAATAACATTACAATCTTAGAAGGCCCACGAGCATGATCCTAATAATAAACTTTTGTAAAAAGGAAACCATTTTTTTTAATGTATGCTTCAGAAGGTTGAAGTCCTATATCTGTAATATTCTTTGTAACAAAGCATACAAAAAAAGAAGAAGAAGAACTGAAGGGAGTCATATATTTGACCCAGTTGTTATGTATGGCCTGGGAGTTGGATACACAGTTATTTTATTCTTTCTTCCTTTGATATGTCATTTAATTTCTTCTCTCACTCTATTTTGTTCTTCTGAAAATAACGTTTTTATTAATGTCAACGAATGAACTCTTACACTCACATCTTCGCTGTAAGCCGTACATTACGAGGCTAATTTTCCCAGCACAAAACTCTCTCATATATACGTGAAACGGATACGCACAAAGACAGATCTCTTATGGGAAAAAATAAGGATTTATACTAAAAGTAGATGGTGGAAATATGCTTTATGAATTTCAACTGTTGATGATAACGATCCTCCCTCTGCTTTTTAAACCGAAACTAACAGCAAGGAACAATGTACTATATATTTTGACACGAAGAATTTTAACCTCACTAACAGCCTTTCTTTTAGAAGGAGCATAGTGATTCAATGGTAGTGCTTGCTTACCATTAGTGCATGGGATCCCTGGTTCGATTTGTGGTTTAGAACATTGTGTCCGTGAGTTTTCTCGGGTACTCTTGATTCCTCCAACATTATCATTCCACCATTTTTGCATCATCATTCATTTGCCTTAATTATCCGTATTCCTTAGCCTAAAAGGGCACAATCGTGAGACGTTAAAATCAAAGATGTCATTTCATTTTTCTCTCTTTTTTTTTTAAAAAAAAAACAATATCAAGGGCGTCTGTTCAAGCAGTCAAGGGGGATCTTCATCTAATTTTTCACGTGGGGCACGATGGCTCAGTGGTAGGGCACTTACTTCTGGTACGTAGGATCCCTGGCCAAGTATGCTTGTGGTGGACAAGGTCATGTCTGTGGGTTTTCTCGGGGTGCTCCCGTTTCCTTCCACTTTCTCATACCACCGATTCTTCCACCATCGTTCACTTGCCTTAATCATCCGTCTCCCTTAGCCTAACAGCCATAATCGTGGGACGTTAAACCGAAAGATTTTGTTTTATTTTTCGTCTATTTTGTTTTTTTTTTCCCTGAGTAGATCCTCGCAGTCTCAAGATAGAATGAAACGAACCGGGACTCACAGTCATGTTACTCTTTTTCTGTATTAACCCTTAAAAATGCACCTGAAAATTCCATTCCACATGAAACTGTCCGTAAGTAGTCTGTTAACATAATGTTCTTGCATTGGTTTGATACAAGTAGTAAATGCTCCAATGTTAGATAAAGACAATAAATAAATAAACAGTAGATTCAATCTGCTACTTCACAGTACTTTTTAAATATATGTTCTCACCTCATAAATAAATAAACCATCGGTTTCCCAGATATCAGTTATTATTGGCATCAAAAGACATATTTTTCAGCGCCATGAAAATTCGTTTCTCTCGATTTTTCTCTACTTGTTGCGTAGTTCTTACTATTACTTGTGGTATTGTTGAATTTTGGAAGTTGAAACACTAGTATTATGTAGATTGAATCGATTTTGAAGTATTGGTATTATGTGTGCTTTTTGTAGATTTTAACAAATTCGTTAAACAACTTAAGTTTCTGCTACTTGTTAATAATAATAATTTATAGAAACACAGCAAGTTGTCTTACTTATCCGTTCGTGATAATTTTGAAGATTGTAATATTTAACGAGTGAAACTGAAAATGTTAATACTTTTGTGATTCGAGCTTTACAGTTTGTAAATATTCTGACTACATGACGTTACAAGTCAAACAAATAGCTTATGGCGAGTCGATGGACATAAAATTTTATACAGGGTATTTCAAAACAACACCGAAAACGTTGGGGAGGTGATTTCCGACACCAAGATAAGACAAAAAGTATAGACCAACCTGGGTGCACAACTGCTTCCTTTCGGAGTTATAGGCTGACGAAGACATGAAGAAATGAACTTTAAAGGGTTATCGCTCCAATACTATGGGACTTACCGTAGTCGGGTCAAGACCACTTAGGAACTAATATGTTCGCTATCCAAAAGTGCATATTTCAGAATCCTAAAGTACCCACGCAACAATTTTTATAGAGGGAGTTCAGCGACGGGCATATAATTTGAAGTACTCACCAACTACCTCCATAAAAATTGTTGCGGAAGTACCATAGGATTCTGAAACTTGGATACTGGGATAGGGTACATATTAGTTTCTAAATAAAGTCTTTACCCGATTACGATAGGTCCCATAGTTTTGGAGCTATGGACCTTTAAAGTTCATTTTTCATGTTTTCGGCAGCCTATAACTCCGAAAGGAAGCATTTGTACACCCAGGCTGGTCTATACTTTTTGTCTTATCTTGATGTCAGGAATCACCTCCCAAACGTTGTAAGTGTTGTTTTGAAATACTCTGTATATGTAACGTTTAATAAAGATATACTTTAGTATCAGTTTTATCTTAACAGATGGCGTGGTTATCATACGTTATACATTTGTGAGTTTGCCAAAAACAATCGTTTACAACTTTTATCTAAAACTACGCATGATGAATTATAATCACCCATATCATTTTGTTCGGCTTAATGAAAACTATCGTTTGGTATTGTCTAAATTTTTTTTAACAAAAAAAGTTCCGCTAAACGCTAATAACACTGTAAAAATTATTTTTAGTTGTGCTGCTGAAGATAATATATGTCAGTGGACACTAGAAACCCACTGGAAATATGTATCAGAGATTAAGTACGAGGGTAGGTCAAAAATTATCCGCAATTTTGATATAACTCTTCTTGTGATGTTCATAAGGCCTCTGTCTTCGTTTATTTTATTTTTATGCTGTTGTGGTCATGCTAAGAAAGTTCGATTCTAATGGAGTTAATTTCTCCATTTGTCTTCTTTTTGTTGCAGATAGATCATGGCCACTCCATTAGAACTTTGCAACAAAGAGGAACAATGAGCAGTGATCCGGTTTTTGTATTCGGAAGGTTTATCAGGAACTATAACTAATTTCCAGACAATTTGCCATTTTATCAATAGTCACTCGTCTGTCTAAGAGAACCATATTACGTGCACGCTCAATGTTGTCATCATTTTGGCCATACATGGCCGTCCGGCACCTTCCTCGTGCGTAATATTTGTGCGACCATTCTTGAACTTTTCAATCCATTCGTAAGCACTGTCCTTGCAAGGCACTGTTCCCGTATTGTGCTGAAAGCCTTTGATGGATTGCGGGCCCTGATACACTTTTCGACCAGAAAATCCGGATCACTACTCGCTGTTCCTCTTTGGTGCAAACTTCTAATTGAGCGCCCATGATCTATCTGCAACAAAAGAAAGACAAATGGAGGAATTAGAATCAAACTTTTATAGCATGACCACAACAGCATAGCAATGAAATAAACGACTACAGAGGTCAGCATGAACAATGCTAGAAGAGTTATGTCAAATTTGAAGATAATTTTTGACGTACCCTCGTATATTGAAAAAAACATCCAATATATCACATTAACAGAATTGGTTCATTTTTCTCCCACCATACAGGCTGTACTTAACCCCCTTTGTGTTTCCTTTAACAGTATTTCCGTTTAGTTTGGATGTCGTTTAAAATTAAAATCCGAAGAAAAAGAAGAAACAATGGTTTTCCTATTTCCCAACATTTAATTAATATCTCTTTTCAAGAAAAGAGAAGTTCCCATCATATCTTTGGAATCGAAAGGTCGAATGACTTTTGTGTGAATGAGGCATAAAAAGAATATCTTTGTATATGGGCCTTTCTCTTTTTAACTTATATTTTCTAACAAAAAAAAATATTAACTCTTTCAATAGTACGTATCATTCAGTTCCATATTTGCCAAATGACTTCACAAGTCAATATTTATTTTGTTCCGTACAGGAAAAAGGGGGAGGTTATTTTTCATTTAATTATTTATTTTTTTGCTCACTGGCTTTGTTCCATTCAGTCAGTTCCGCACAAGAGAGTAACATATGATACTTCCTGAAGCATTTACGGAAAATAGTTTGTTCCTGGCGGGAACAACCTATGTGATAAAAATGTCTTTCTTTCTTTTGTTTCTCCGTGTTTTCCGTTTCACTAACTGCCAGTATTTGAAAGCGCAAATATCTGCAAGCGCAATATAATTTTAACTGACCTATCTGAAAGTCTTTTCATTGTTTTTTAGACAAAAAAATATAAACCATTAAAAATACTAACGTTCATTTCGGAATGTAATAGGTGGGATTTCTATTGGAGAAAATGTGATTTTGTATTACTAGCGCCACATGGTGGCAGGTTTCCGAACTAATGGCAAAATTAATATACCTTATAATCGTTCTGAAATCGCGACGTATGAGCGTTATGGAACAATCATTTTAGTCTTTTTTTTTTAATTTTAGTATTTCTTTTGTATCTTTATTTTATAATATATTACTTTTATGTATTGTACTATGATGTAATCAGTATTGTATTTTTTTCTTTTTCTTGGCACACTAATGACTGTACGCTGTTGTGTCAATACATACATAAATTTATAATAATAATAATAATAATAATAATAATTATTATTATTATTATTATTATTATTATTATTATTATTATTATTATTATTATTATTATTATTATTATTATTATTATTATTATTATTATTATTGAACTTTTTGAGAATTCAATACTGCATCTGGTATCGCAAAAAGGTCAGACGAACGAGCGGCAAGGGGCAGGCGGTGGGGTATGGATATTTACAAAACGGGTCACTAGGTAAAGAAGGTAGGGAACCTGTGTAGTAGAGAGACAAAGATGGAACTGAAAATTATACTTGAAATTCTTTAAAATATTTAAAGAAACACACACACGCATACACACTACTTACTATCTGCTACCGTTTTTATTCTATGATACTCTACACCAAAACCGGAAATGATTGATTTCAACCATTTCCGGTTTGAATAGAGGCTTAAGGAAGGGGTTGAACATATTTTTAGGACATTGAATCCGTATCAGAGAACCATTTTTCTGTATCTCTGACAGGCGGTCCCCGGTTCAATTCCCGGTGGGGATACTCGATCGAAAAGTGTAACTGCTTTTTCAGACTAGTCATCCTGAGTGAGGTTTTCCTGGGTTTCTCTCATTCATACCAGGCAAATGCCAGAATGGTACCTAACATAGCTACAAGTCCCAGGACGCTTCCTTCCTTCCCCAATCCTTTCTTCTTTCCCTTTCCTCGGAAGTGTGATCGCCAAGGAACGTCATCTCTCGTATGTGTGTGACGGGCTAACAGCTAACATGGCCATAGATACCGGAAGCCCAGGAATCTAATTCCCTATTTTAATCTATCTTTGATAGTTTATGCTCTATGGAGAGACAGATGTGCAGACGGACGGACGATAAGAGTCGTTCTATAGAATTTGCCATCTATGCTTAGCATATTTTTGAAATTCTCTCTCTCTCTCTCTTTCTCTCTCTCTCTCTCTCTCTCTCTCTCTCTCTCTCTCTCTCTCTATATATATATATATATATATATATATATATATATATATATGTGTGTGTGTGTGTGTGTATATATATGTATATATATATATGTATATATGTAAAACTTCCAGTTTGGGTTCCTTCTTGTGAGCGGCTTTTCCTCAAATATACGGTGCAAGGTCCTGTACATTGTGTCGTATAAGTTTGTGAGATAAGTAAATAAAATAAAATACATGTATGTTACAAAAACATTTTATGGTAGTATCCTTTTCATAATCTATCTCATCCCCCCCCCAAAAAAAAAAGAACACCAGATACTATGTATACACACCATGTGTTACATAAAACAAATACCAAAAGTGTGCAGAAACAATCCTTGGTTTTCACTTCTCTTGCTATTTCCTATATGTACTGTATTTTTTCAACTTCCTTACTATTGTAAAGCAATGATAACAATAATAATGCAATAATGTTAAAAAAAAATATGTCTTTGTGCATCAGGAGATGCAAGAAAATTGCACAAAATTGGTTGTATTTTTTTTTTCTTACTTTCCTCAGATTGCACAATCAGATTGGACTTGTTTTTCCGGACTTCAGCACCGCCTTCCGCCCTAAAAAAAAAAAAAAAAAAAAAAAAATTGTTAACATTGCGTTTGAACACTGATTCATAGGTATTTTCAACCTTGTCATGTCTAACTGTATATACGGAAATTATTATGTTTATTCCAGGAATATGTTCCATTTTCCATGTATACGTTTCCTATCATTTTAGTATAGGGAATTTAAATTAAGAAGCGTGTTCCTTGTTTCTCCCAAGGGTTGTAGGCAAAGATGTCATTCAGGCTGTTTGCATAGATTCGTTCGAATTAATTGTTAAAATTTTTCAGGCTCTCGCGGAAAATTGTTAAATTTTTTTCTCCACCACCTCTAGATCCAGTTCTTTACGAAAAAATATTTATCTAACACTTTTTCCGAAAATGTAATATGTAATATATATTTTTTTTCCTTTTCAGTTTTTAAAGAGACAAGTAAGATGTGGTGCCGTTGAAACATGACACTTAGATATCTACCGCATTATACATCAATGTAAACCATAGAGTCTGTAGAACTACGAATTTTCAATGCAATTTACAATGTTAACTGTAAACTCAGAACTTTTTAAGTGTAAATTTCCAACCAAATAGCAATACTTTATCGTAGAGCGGTGATTCCCAATCTTGTTTATCTAGCGTCCCCTTTGTAAACCCTGTATACTTCACATCTCCTCCCCTTCTCGCCATGATAAAGACAAAATGTCAAACATGTAGTGTCTCTGAAGTCTCCCAAAACTTAATTGTAAATGCTGGTTAATTCATAATTTCACAAAGTCATTTCTGTCAGTAGCTTGCGACCTCTTTGCGTGCTCTTCACGAACCTCAGCTTGAGATTTACTTTCTTAGGCTACCTTCACACTAGCATATTATGAGCCGCCTATGTGAACGTGTAGTGTGAAAGCATCGAATACTTCTGAGCTGTTCAAAAGATCGTGATACCAAAATGGCAGCCATGCTAGAGCCAGAAGAAGAATCTTGGCGATAAATTGCCAGAAAAAGGAAAAGAAGAATAGAACAATGTGGATTCATCTTATAAATCGATTAAGACTTGAAGAATATTCATTTTACAGTCTGTTTTCTAAACTGAGAGAAGATGAAAATATTACCAATTAATTCAGGATGTCTATATCTTTGTTTGACGAACTGTATAATAGTATAAAGTGGGCATTTCATCAGAGTAACACCGATATGAAAAAAAAAATAAATATCAAATATACATATGTACACATTTCTCCATTCCAACTGAGTTCACGCTCACGTGTGAAGGGTTCTCATAAAAATATGTGTTATTTGCCTCCCCGCCAGCAGTCCGCTCGAGCCACCTACTGGCGGAGTGATCTTCACAGCAGCTTAGAGCCGCGGCTCACTTGCACCGAAGCGCATGTGTGAAGGCGTCCATTTAAGACAATGTAAAGCTAGCAGCTTCAGCTCACGCGTGGGGCTCACAGGAACGTAGTGTGAAGGCTACCTTAGAATATACAGTTTCAGCCGAAATTTGAAGATGTCAAAGGTTCTTTTTTTAAAAAAATAATATAAACCATTGTTTTTAACGAATAGTATAACGAAAAAAATTAGAATAAATTAATTGGACAATTAAACCATGAATTAAAAAAAAAAAACAGTGGTGTTAAGTTTATTGAGGATAATTGTGTTTTATTATTTAATATGATAGCAATAAACAGATTTTAAACATTTGTTTTATTATGTATTTCTTAAAATACATTGGGAAAGGTGTGCATATAAATAAATAGAGAAAGGGGTGTCAAGGTTACAAGAAGTGAAAAAAATCACCACTTGACGTGCATATCCGTTTACAATGGATCTCCTGTATTTATGTTGTGTGATTACATATATAGCAATTATAACGTTTTATTGTGTAAAATTAATTTTAGAACACACCTTTCCCTATAGGATTTTTTTTCACACGTTATCCTTGCTTGAAGGAAGCATTATTACTTTTTATTTTTCTAGAAACATAATTACCTTATTCTTGTTTTGCATTCCATATAAAGATGCGGGAGTAGTAATTATATCATAAGGTGCATGCAGGAACCCCACCGTTATTAAACATGTCTGACAGGAAGTGACTCATATGTATTATTTCATTCTACCAGATCCATGCTTAAGAAATGTGCCGTACTCAAGGACGATCGCAGGATTTTTGTTTCAGAAGGGGGACCAAAGGCCCACACACACACGCATTCGTGAATACACACACACATACACACATATATGATGTGATACATTCACGTGTCCTACTTCACACAAAATACTGCTTATTTACGCACATATTCTTATTAACTATAGTACTTAATATATATATATATATATATATATATATATATATATATATATATATATATATATATATATATATATATATATACCGTAAGTACTATAGTATGTGAGTAAGCAAATTAGTATGTCTTGACATGTACTTTGAAGACCTGAAACCCTTCGAAAATCCAGGAGGGGAAAGCGACCCGCTGCCGACGGCCTTGGAATCACTGGGTTTACCAACATTTGTTAGACATAGCGTTGTTAACAATTGTTTGACTAATCAATATCCTATCCTTCCTAATTCTAATCCTAACTATAGCCTATATAAAATTATATGAACTGACATAAAATAAAAGGGTACTTCCGGTTGATGTGGAAAGTCGAAATTTGGCATGATTGTAGCTTTTTCGGGACTAAACGACAGTAAAATTGCCAATTCTGAATATTTTTAGCTTTTAAGGTGTCTAAAGGGGAAATGAAGAAATTCCCCATGTTATTTAAATGAGCCTCTTTTTTGGACCTATAATCTCACGTTTTAGGTACTTGGAATTGGAATAAAACTAAATTCAGTATACTTGTACGTTTTCGTTAGAGTTATCTAAGTAAAGCACCAAAAATAAAAATTTCCAACTTTAGTGGGGTTTTATGGACAATTGAAAAAAATCCCCATGCAATTTATATGGCACGCCTTTTATATCCCAAAATTATTGGGCACTTCCTGTAGGGCTACAATGAACAAAGTTGGAAATCCTTGAATTCCTTGAAATCTTTGACTGTAGATAAGACATGATTTTTCGAAATGCAGCCCCTAAAAGGGGGATAATGGAGTATGAATTATTATTTATTTATTTTTGCCTTTTGTCAGATCTCTAAAATTATTAAACGTAGAATCTTGGAATTTGGTATAAATTTTCTCCTTGAACTTTAGACAACAAATAATAAGGATTTTTATTTAATGTGGCCTCTAAGGGGAATAAGATTTTAAAACTTTTTCTTTTCTTTATTGTTGGACAGATCTTCAATGCACTACTATTATATTTAAGTGTAGAATCATCAAATTTTGCATAAATGTTTTCCTTACACTTAAGTCTGTAGATAAGGCAGAACTAGGCAAGGTCCCTAACCATGTCGGTTTCGGCGTCCCCCGTCAGGGGACATAAAATATGACGAAATTATTATTTCTTTACAACTTTAAAATCAGACTGGCAACATTGAAAACTGTTCACAGATGATAATAGTTGTTGCCAGTCTGATTTTAAAGTTGTAAAGAAATAATAATTCCGTCATATTTTATGTCCCCTGTGGGGGACGCCGGAACCGACATGGTTCTAAGAGAGGAAAAGGAGCCTTGAATGATTTTTTGCCATGAGCTAGATCTCCAAGAAACTATTAAGCATAGGATCTTGAAATTTTGTACAAATATTCTCTTTGCATTGAAACCAACATTCCAATTTCTAAATCCCACACAATTTATCTATTACAAATCCTTTATACAAAAGCGTCATTTCAGATGTTGCTTCGGAGGACAATATTCTCCACTAATAGGACTTCTTTTTTCTAAAAATGTACAGGTGAAACACGAATTCACAAATATTTTAGAAATTTATTCATATAGGGGAGAAACATATTATTGTATACTATAATGTTAGATAGTATATTATAGATAGATAGTTATACAATAATGTATATTATTGTATACGTAGTTTAGAATTAATTAGAAATATGGGAGTAGAAATTTAAAGATAAAATTTGATAATATAGATATAATTTAGAATAAAAATTTAATGAATTGATTTTGAATAATTTTAGAGCATGATATTGATTGGTATGATTTAAAGATTAGAAAAGATAATGTATAATTATTTATTTTTGGTAATGATGATGAGTAGAACTTTTGATGGATAGAATGATGGAGTAATAAAATTAATAATGAATAATTTGATTTGTAGAGTTTTGATGTTAAAATAGAATTTTTTATATTTGGAAGAGAATTTGGTAGTATTTATATGATTTTTTTTGTTATGTTAACATTTTTGCATATTTTTTTGAGGTTTTTTTTTTTTTTTTTTTTTTTAGTTTTAGAAGTTATAGCCGGTTGTTTGTATCGTAGAAGTTAAGGTATTTTAAATTTTTTATTGGATTATGAATTTTAAAGAATATTTAAACTGCCTCCACTTTATACATTGCCTGTTTTATACACATTTTAAAATTTAATTAAATATTTTGTTTTATTACACACTATAGTATACAATAATATAACTCACGTATGTATGTAGTGGATAATGAAAAGTTCGCTCCACTGCCATTCTATCATGTTTCAATAAGAATAAAGTAAATGCAAAATAAGTTGTAATATCTATACTGAGTGTAATGACTATCTAGATTTGCATGAATATTAACATGTGTTTACATTGACTATTTCATGTCCATGCAATTGTACTTGTACCTAGTGAAAGTGAAAAGTGGGCAGTTTAAAATTCGTTTTTATGCAACAGATGTACGTCAAAAATAGATTAGCATCATCAATTATGTCCTCACGCAGACACTGAAATTAGTAAACTTTCGTTTAGGCACGAAATCACCTTCGCTAACGCAATTGTTTCCTATGGACGCGCCTCGAGGACTCCACCAGTTTCACTCTACCCTGGACCAGTATTGATACAAAAATGTCTTTTGTAGTGACCATCTAGTGTATGTTAGTGTGCGTTTTTCGCATCAATTTTCAATATGCATTTAGTGGACACGAGGGAATAAAAATAAGACTTTCGAATGCATTTACGTTTAGAAAAGTGAAGGTAAAAGCATTTTATAAAGTGGCAAACATATTCTTAATCTGTACGTAAAGTAAAGTACAGTAATTCTGTGTTTTCTGTTTTGAAATACGATATTTTGATTAATCTTCGTAATTTCCTTCTCTTTCATTGTCAAATATTACAAATAAAACTCATATTCATGAAGGAAGACGTAATATTCAGCCATAATAAAGAAAAATAAACATAATTTCCTCATGAATTACAGAACATCCTTCTTTTGTTTTCAGTAAATGAGAAGGAAAGAAGAGTCATTATTTCCTGTCTACAGAGAAAAATAATTTCATCATTATGAGGGACATATAAAAGATAGAAGTGTAATGATAAGCAGGAAAGAGATACTTATTAACAGGGCCCGGATCTTGTTGACATGTCAACTTTTTTCTGTTACGCATAGGAGAAGGCAAGTTCAAATAAAAACGTTATCCATCAACTCTAGGTTCTAAAAATATAGTTTTTTAGGATCAACTTTTGGTCACTTTTTGCTGTTTTGAAATTTCAGGTCATTTTTTAATATTTTAAGATAACTTTTAGGTCACTTATTGTCTTTTTATTCTTTTCTTCTACATAAGGAAATCTTTAAATGAACACGGTTTACGGATGTGGAAAAGACGAACTTGAATAATCTCTTTTCTTACCTCCTGACTATTGGAGTGGAAAAACTGCATTCTTAACAAGCTAATGAAAACTAAACTGTAGCTGGTTAACGAAAGGTGGGGATCGGTAGGTGGCCAAACAGATAGTTTTGGGTTATTGACTACAAAGAATGTGATCACGTGAATACTAAAAATGCATTAGAAGGTTTTTATCTATTATTTTCATGTAATCTAAACTTGCTAAGTTTTATTGTTTAAGTGTGCTTCCTAGTTTCGACTCGGGAGTGAATTGACGCTTTCAATACTTACAATGCCGTACAATGGACTGATCAATAGAAATAAATGATCAATGGACTGCAACCAAGTGAAACAATACTTTTTGAATATGAGTGAGAAATGTTAATTAAAACTCCAATGGATATTAAAAAATGTCAATGTTTAATGAAATAAAAGTTCGAGAAAACGTAAGTCTTAAGGTCAATTTTTGTGATTTTTAGGGTCATTTTACAGGAATTTTAGTGTCATTTTATAGGTCACTTTTTAAAATTTTTTAGGTCAACAAGATCCGGGCCCTGCTTATTAATCTTAATAGTTGTTCTTTTGTAATATGTGGCCCATATTTACAGTGCAAGGTGAGATTTATAGATAGAGAAAATATGAAAATTATACGATTTTTTGAAGGAAAAAAAAACTTATGTGAAGATCATCGAGATCGTTACCGTGAGTTTCCTGGCTTTCTCTTCAGCTTTAGTTAAACATTAACCTCAGACAATTAAAATTTAATTAACCAATTGCTACGGTGTCACGGATGTCACATATGTGACATTTGTAGTTTAAATGGAGAGGAAAGTTTAGTATGGTGGACAAGAGTTTAAATTACTGATTATAAATTACAAATGAAACTACTAATCAAGACCCTAGTAGAACAGGATCCAACAGTGGGAAACAGTAGGTTAGCCAACATTGGTTCTGCGTTGTAATTGGCCATTTTGTCGAGGATTTGCAAATCAACTCAATTGCCAAAGTAGGCCCTATATTGGAATTGGCCACTTTGCCGAGGACTTGCTAATGAATTCAAGCTTCAGCGTAGAGCCTATGTCGTAATTGGCCACTTTGCCGAGGGCTTATTAATCAAATCAATTGCCAACGTGGGTCTTATAGGCCTATTGTAAATGGCCACTTTCCCGAGCACTTGCTAATCGACTCTATTGCCAACGTAGGCCCTGTATTGTAATTGGCTATTTTGCCGAGGACTTGCTAATCGACTCAATTGCCAATGCAGACACTATATTGTAATTGGCCACTTTCCCGAGGATTTACTAATCGACTCAATTGCCAACGTAGACCCTGTATTGTAATTGGCCACTTTGCCGAGGACTTGCTAATCAACTCAATTGCCAACGTGGGTCCTATAGGCCTATTGTAAATGGCTACTTTCTCGAGGACATGCTAATCGACTCTATTGCCAACGTAGGGCGAAGGCCTATATTGTAATTGGCTTTTTGCCGAAGACTTGCTAATCGACTCAATTGCCAACGTAGGCCCTATAATGTAATTGGCTATTTTGCCGATTACTTGCTAATCAACTCAATTGCTAACGTAGGTCTTAGGCCTATTGTAAATGGCCACTTTCCCGAGGAGTTGCTAATCGACTCTATTGGCAACGTAGGGCCTATATTGTAATTGGCTACTTTGCCGAGGACTTGCTAATCGACTCAATTGCCAACGTATAGCCTATATTGTGATTGGCCACTTTCCCGAGGACTTACTAATCGACTCAATTGCCAATGTAGACCCTATATTGTAATTGGCTACTTTGCCGAGGACTTACTAATCGACTCAATTACCAACGTAGGCCCTATATTGTAATTGACTGTTTTGCCGAGGACTTGCTAATCAACTCAATTGGCAACGTAGGTCCTATAGACCTATTGTAAATGGTCACTTTCCCTAGGACATGCTAATCGACTCTATTGCCAACGTAGGGTCTAGGCCTATATTGTAATTGACTATTTTGCCGAGGACTTGCTAATCAACTCAATTGCCAACGTAGGCCCTATATTGTAATTGGCTACTTTGCCGAGGACTTGCTAATCGACTCAATTGCCAACGTAGGCTCTATATTGTAATTGGCTACTTTGCCAAGGACTTGCTAATCAACTCAATTGCCAATGTAGACCGTATATTGTAATTGGCCACTTTGCCAAGGACTTGTTAATCAATTGCCAACGTAGCGCCTATATTGTAATTTGCCACTTTGCGGAGAACTTGCTAATCAATCCAATTGCCAATGTAGGCCAGTTATTGATTCAATAATTATTGCGTTGTTAGTTATTGACTCAATAATGATTGAACGAATAACACTATTGATGCAATAATTATTGAGTCAATATCTAATGACGCAATAATATTGAATCAGTAAATTTTATTAGTATTGAATCAATATTGGTATTGATCAATACTAATATCATCTCTCTAAGTTTTACGGTTTCCGGGATATGGCTCCTTCAAACCTCCCGAAATCGGAAATGTTTGGGCCAATATCTCGGAAACGGTAAGAGTGGCGCGAAAAATTCCATCACTTCTTTCAGATAGTTTTTGATGCTCTATGGAATAGAGGGCTCAATATTGAAAAATTCGCAAATAACACACACACAGAGACATAGAGAATTTAGTAACGAACATTTTTAAGTTCGTTGAAAATTGAAACTAAGATATTTGGCAGCGAACTCCTCCCAGACTGATTTTTATTTATTTATTTATTTATTTACATATTTATTTTGGTACATGGTAATCATGGCCAACTTAGATTTTTAATACATTGGTTTTCCCGAGAGGATTCCCTTGAGGGAGAAAATGCCCCCCACAACGGCATTCTGGTGCTAACATATGAGGTTAAATTTAACGATTAGGGGTTAATTATTTGTTTGATTTAGTTAGCAGACAGTTTTCTTCTTACTTTTAAACATATTTGAACTGCAGCAAGTCGCTCAGTGGGAATTCTCATGTTAAAGTTCCTTCTTTTATATAGGATGGCAGAAAAAGAGGTTGAACTATTTTCCGTATACTTATTCTCCAGGTGTGGAGAACAGGCATTTCAACTAGTCCTTTATATAAGCAACAAATAATAAACTTAGATGTGTTTCTCTTATGTTGTTAGCTGGACGGAATGTTTTGCTCAAAACACTAACCATTTGTTTTGTTTCTAATTAATTTGTCAATGAACATTGCATTGCAACATTCCCTTCTGGTTGCAAGAGATTCTACCTAATGTAGTCAGATAGTCTGTTATATAATAGTTAGAGATAATGATTCAAATAGCTAATAAAACCTTTCTGTACTCTTTCATTTTTATTTCACATATATGTTAAACAGGGGCACAAATCTGTCTTGAACATTGCAGGGGACGAGTAAGATAGTTCCCATATATATAGACAACACTCTGCTCCTCTGATCCTCCATATATAGGTGTGTGTGTGTGTGTGTGTGTGTGTGTGTGTGTGTGTGTGTGTGTGTGTGTGTGTGTGTGTGTGTGTGTGTGTGTGTGTCTATTATGTATATGTTAGCGAGGTTCCAAATATTTATGAAGTTGAAAATCAATGTTGTGGAGGATCAGGGGAGCAGAGTTGTCTTCAACATTGGGAGGTGGCCAGATTTGAGGCTTATTCTGGGAGGACATCAATTTCATCTCACTTTCCTTCGTGGCAATCGGACACAAATCATATTTCTCCCCCCGAAAAAAACACATTTGAAATAGGATTATTGGGGGGACAATACCCCTCAGTTCCAAGATTGGAGGGAACATGTCCCTCTCATCCCCCCGGGATTTGCGCCAATGATATTAGACCAAACTGCGGAACCATATTCCAGTTAAGGTCAAGTAATAGTAATCTAGGTAATAGTAATCATTACTTTCTTGTGTTTTTGTGGCAAATTAAACCTACAATGATCTAGTTTGACCGTAAAAGTTTGACCAACAATGATCTACAACAGTGGTTCTCAACCTAACTTCTATCACGACCCCATTTTATCACATCCTCCTGCCAGATGCCCCCCTTATAATTTCTGGTTTGTAATAAGCTTGTGTGGGATTTTTAATATACCTATTGCGGAGATCTCATGATATCAATCTATTTCTATAATAGTAGAATCCATTTCTCGTATACTTAGGTATAATGGATGCAGTAACAGTAATATATTCCATACGATGAAAGTGCTGGTTCAAGATGGATATTAAACCGCTTCATTGAAGAGATCATCAAAGTAGCTTATCTAAGCCCATAACTTATTGACAAACTAATAGAATTATCGTGCGACAAGTCCTTGCAACTAGTTTTCTGTAACGAAGACTTGGACAAGTTCTGGCTGAAGGGGAGAGAAGAATATCCTGGTCTGGTATCTGCTGCTTTAACAGTAATAATTCTATTTGCTACATCGTATCTATTGAAAAGTGTTTTTTCTTCCATGGTAAGCATTAAAATAAAGACAATAAATCGCTTATCAGTTGAAAATAACTTGATAATGTGCGTCATGAAGATTGAACAGAACATTATCCCACTAGTGAAATCACACGATGCTCAGGTATCTCATTAGCTTCCATTTTTAATTGTATTTCAATGTGCAGGTTTTGCTGCATTTGTATTTTTCTGGTATTTAATTATGTAGTTCTCATTAGTTTCATATCGTACCTCTTTCATTTAAATTGATTTTTAAACAACTCTGCATCTGTTAAAAATGTTTAGTAAACCTATTTTTTGTTTTTAATAGAGTGTATACAAATAAAAATAAAAATATGCCTATCAGAACAAAATTCAAAAAATATTTTAAAATATTTTACGGTATTAAATTCTATTTATCTCACCTGCTTATCTTCGCGACCTCAAGGTTGAGAAACCCTGATCTACGATACTTACAAACATTTGAACGTGATTAGATGACACATAGAAATAAACGCTAATTCCTTTTCGACGCTATTTTTTTTTCTATTAGACATATAAGAAATAAGAAAAAAGAGGTAAAAGGAGATATCTCTTTATTATAATATCATTATTATGCATTTTTCACATCTCAGTAAGAAAAGGGAAACGTAATTTCGAATGCTTGCACATCTCTTATGACAAAATATTTTAGTTTAAGTGGGAAGAAAAGAGGAAGAAGAAAAAATGTAAAAGAAGATAGAAAACTAAATTAAACAAAAAAAAATAATATCGTTACATAGCGTAAAGAAATTTTCCTCCTTTCATAAACACCTTACATCTGTAGTACCTGGAATCTTTCCCCCTCATCTTGACTCTGTTTGTCTGTGTCTGTCTGTCTGTCTCTCTCTCTCTCTGAATACAACTCAGAAATCTCTCTCTTTCTCTCCCAGTCTACTTCCAAGTAGTGTTTGTTGGTGCCAGGTCCGAGTTGTACGCTTGAGTGCATTTCGTGAAGCATAACTCTGTGACGTTCTTTGACTCATCCATCTGTAATTATTATCTTCTTTCCTTTTTGTCACAACTCAAAGACCACGGGAAAGAAAGAAAAAGATTTGTTTTTCGTTTACTTTCAGTCTTGTCAAAAACCCAAAGCTATAATGCAATCTTAACAATAAACAATATCTTTTTTTTTTTTTAAAAAAAAAAAAGAATGTTATTTCGATACAGGTATTATGTTTTTTGTGCATTTTTGTGTTATCCGTTAATATCGGTGTTACTTTGCAAGTACAACCTCAGAACATGCATCGAAAAAAAACACCCTATTATATAACAATAAATGGTAACTTGTTGACAAGATTTATTTTCTTTTTTTTAATTTTATTTTTTTAATCCCCTTCCAACAAAGTAAAATATATTAAGAAAACGTGTCAACTTGCATTGGTTCAGTTGTTTCTTACGTAGTCTTATGCTAGCCCCGGGGAGTTAAAATTCCATAGACTCGCGTGTGGGTGGTAGACAGAACCTTTTCTTTTCCGTTTTTTTTAGAAAGCCATTATGATTTATAAAATAGATAAAAGAAACAAAAAAAAAAACAATACTGAATTTTATTTCTTATTTTTTGCCTATTGTGTTTACTTATGATGTTTACGTTTCCGGATTGCACTGCTTGATAATTAAGAGGATACTCATTGGTGTGTTTTTAGCTGGAAATTGGTAAAGCGCATCGTCTAGTTGAAACTTAGTAATAAGTTGCATCATTCAGCCATTTGTGTGTTGCGTGTTCCAGCTAACAAGTGAACATTTACGAGTTATGGGTTTCCCAGGAATTGAAAATACATCGAAAGGGTTTGATCGCGGTAAGTTTAAACCATTATATATATACACATCGAATTTACTAGTAGCTTTATTTTCGTTTTTCTTTTTTCAATCTTTCTTTCTTTTTTCTTTTTTTTTTTTTTTTTTTTGTTTTTTGAAGTTTACCGTCCCTTTTCAGCACTGAGACTATTTTATGATTCATCGACTCATATAGTTTAAAACGAAATCCGGACCAACGTGATTAGTTCAAATTTTAATGCTTTCCAACTCGGGACCTTGTACACCAAAGACTCTCGTGTTAGACCAGCAGGGAAGACCTTTATTTCTTTCTTTTTCTTTATATGTTCACTTATAATTATTGAATGAAGATATCAATTTCTATTCTATTCTATTTATTGTGGCGGGGCACGGTGGTTTAGTGGTAGAGCGCTTACCTTTGATGCATGCGGTTCCTGGTTCGATCCCCTACCAAATCAGTTTGTAGTGGACAACATTGTGTCCGTGAGTTTTCCCAGGGTACACCCGTTTCCTCCCACTTTCTCATTCGACCAATTCTTCCATCATCATTTACTTGCTTTAATCATCCGGATCTCCTTTAACCTAACGGACGTAATCCTGGGACATAAAACTAAAAATTTTATTTCATTGCATGTATGTTACCTTTGAACGACAGTTAAACAAAAAAAAAATAATAATAATAATAATAATAATAAATAAATAAATAAAGATAGATTTTAGAGTTAACTAATTTTGGACTATATCTCATTTTAATCATGCTGTGTTCTGTCGTCTTTGGTAGTGTCATATTAAAAGAGCCCGCTGATGGTATACTTCAGTTCAGTTTTACCTCACTTGGTGGCATGGTTGTCGTACAGCATCAGTTTTTAGGACTACATGCCCCAGGATTCACAGGCACCCAAATTTTATTGGGCTCAATTAGTTCTACCAATTAGTATCTGTCATCTTTGGACTTTTTTTTTTCGTTAATAACTAAGAATATTTTAGAATTTTAAAAGCAGTTTGCATTCTCACATTGCTTTTAAATACAACACTATTCAAATTAGCTACTCATTCTTCCTCTCTAGAGGAATATCTTAACATATGCTTGGAGTGATTTAAGTATTTTCTAGCTATCATTGAATACCTTCATCATTGTATGTTTCTAGTCTGAGAAATGTAGCATATTCTGAGTATAACTTAGACACCGTCACCATAGGAGCAGTTCATCTCTTTTCTGTTTTCCACGTCACAAGTTCCTATCAATGGACATAATTTTCTCACAGCTATGCTGAGTACAAACCCCTCTCCTACCAGAAGCGGATCCAGGGGGTGGCGATCGGGGCAATCGTCCCCCCAAAGAGGAAACTTTCCTATTCTATATATATAAATAAACCCCATCCCAAAGTTTGGAGCCCTTAAAAGTAGCAGTATGACAACCCACCGCCCCCCCAGAAGTCGGCGCTGGATAGGTATTTAGGCGGTTTAAAGATAAGGATATATATTTTCGAATCTCTGGTCATAGATAAAATGATGTGTTTAGTACCACACTTGGGTACTCGTTTGAGAAATAGCTAGGTTCGTCCATAAACTGCATTGTAGACGAGACTGAAATAAGAATCCATTCTGCCACACCGGGAATGAAATCTGTACCGTCTGATTTGATTGGTATGTACAGAGACACACCCACAAGGAGAGTCTATCGAGTCCGGATTTCCACTCCAAAATCTCCTAACTCAATATACACACTTTCTCAACAAAATTATACTTAATTAACAGGAAAATGATTGACGTAGCATAAAAATCTGATCTTGCATTTCAGCTGTACTCTTTCTCCTATAAAAACAATCTAGTTCAACTTTTTTTTTTTTTAATTGAAAATATACGTGAAAGTATTTTACAATTGCTTATCTTTTCGGGTCTAGAATAATATATGTTCAATACTATATAGACGTAGTGGATTATAGTATTGGCCCCCGCAAAGCTTCGAGCTCTTCTAACAAAAACTTCTGGGTGCGCGCCCGGGTATATACGTTACTGGCTACGCCACTAAACTTTATGCTGAGGTCCATGGTCGACCATTATGGTCGATTTCAAGGATGGCGATTTATGTCGGTAAATAGTATACTATGGTGCAAAAGTAGCTATTTCTAAGACTTTGACTTATGGTATAAACAAAGACTTAATAAGTAAATAAAGACTTGAATATAGAAAATTATCTCATTTCAAGAAATTGCGAACTATTATGAAATAAATTAAATTGTCGCAACGTACGAACATGGAATACACACAAGTAATAGTGCGACGTGTACCCGCATGAAATTGTTTGGTGTGTATGGAGTGGTTTTTTCTCAATTAATATTAAAACCGGAAGTGATGGTACATTTCTACCACTCCAGGTTTCAGTAGAAGTAGAATGTATACTTAAGATGACTAATTGATTGCAGAAAACCGCTTTTGTCTTCTCTCTATAGCGATCTCCGTTAGGAATGCGCACGAGACAAGATTTGAGTCTGTCTCGTCTCGAAAATGTGCTGTAAAAATGATGTCTCGACTCGAAAAATATATATATACTTTTCTATGGGAAAAGCTGTGTCTCGACTCGAATTTTTTCAGGGAAATTCTGTCTCGACTCGTCTCGTGCGCATCCCTAATCTCCGTTAAAACCAAAAGTAGTTGGTTTCTTCTACTTGCAGTTTTAATAAAGGTTTAGGATTAGGAATAAGATTTATGAGCTTTCGGCATCTATGGCCATGTTAGCCCGTCACATATATGAAGGGTGACGTCCCTCGGCGATCATACTATCCAAAGAAAGGGTTGGGAAAGGAAGGAAGTGACCTGGGACTATTATGTTATGTACCATCCCGGGATTTGCCTGGTGTGAATAAGGAAAACCCAGGTAAACCTCACTCAGGGTGGTTGGCCTAAAAAAATACTATTAGACCACGTTTCCATTTTACATGAATCTTGTAGCTGTCATAAAAAAAAAAAAACTTGCAACCCGATCTTTCTATTTACTGTTTACATGTTACAACTTCCTGAAAGCAACAAAGGTATCTCTACTCATACAGCACTGCTCTCTAGTGGACAAATAGTGAACCTCCTCATTAAAAAAGTGTATTTTTGGCGCACTTCCCCTCCTTGTCCAAAAGAATCCGTTGTTTCGGAAGCGGCGAAACTGGTTTTTCCTTTACGTCAGTGGAAGGGCGATAGCAGGTAGCAAGCAAGACGACCCAGAAAGTTGCACATGGTTCAACTCCTTGCAAGATGGAAATAAATGTTGTATGTCCCTTTCAAGACTATGTTTACATAGTGATATATGGTAGGGTTTCAAGATATTTTTTATGACAGCTGCAAGATTCATGTAACGTGACAATGCGGTCTTACACTTTTCCGACCGAGTGTTCCTACGGGGCCGCTCGCACCAAAGGCGAGAGTGAATACAGGTTTAAGAAGATTATGTCATCTACACTTAGAACGGTAAATCGATTAAAAAATCCGTTTCTTGCTACCTCATACCATTTTTGCTCTATGTAGATCAAAGTTATAATCGGAAGTGATTGATTTTTGCCACTTCCAGTTTTAGTTGAGTGTTTAGCATGGAGATGAAATGTGTTCTGGGGACACGTACTCGACTGCAGAAAACGCTTCTCGCTACTTTCACAGTTGTTGCTGTATTATCTTCCTATTTGTTCCCGCCTTTTTCCTCCTTAATTATTTTCCTCCATTCTCCTAAATTCTGGACATCTTCATCTCTCCCGCAGATCATCTTGTATCTTGTCCTTCTATCTCAACTTGGATCTTCCTCTTCTTCCTTTTACCTGGTACTTCCAGCTTTCGAATTCACTTTCCCACCATTTTTGCTGTATAGGGATCAACGTAAAAACCGGATATGATTGATTTCTACCACTTCTGGTTCGAATATAACCGCCATTAGCCAACTCGACTACTAGAGATGCACGCACAGACGGTAACTGGGGGGGGGGGGAATACGTACCACCTGAAATTTCGAATTTTTTTCTTTGTATTTATTTTTTTTTTAATTTTAGGGGCGATTTTATAATTTTTAATATATTTTTTCTCATTGAATTTGTACTCTGTCAAACGTTTTGCAACCCCCCCCCCAAATAAATTCCTGCGTACGTGCCTGTCGATTCCTAACTTTTGATTCTCTACCTTCTCACCAAATGATAGTGATTCATCATATAGTTCTTGGAACAGGCGCGCATTCAGAAATTTTCTTTGGGAAGGGTACAAGCTATAACATGGAATCTAATACTACAAGCCACTTAACGGTGGATCTATAGAATATTGAATAGGTATTATTCTGTATTTAAAAAAAAAAAAAAAAAACGATAAGTAATTGTAAAATACTTTCACTTATATTTTCAGAAAAAAATGATAGAGCTAGATTGTTTTTATAAGAGAAATAGAATAGATGAAGTGTAACACTATATTTTCATGCAACATCAATCATTTCCCTGTTAAACAAGTATAGTTTTATTGAGAAAATGATCAAAAGTATGTTGAGTTAGGAAGCTTTTTGGGGGGCGGGGGAGGGCCGGTGAATCCCCCCGTGAGTGCTTCCCTGTCTTGGGACATTTTTGTCTCCAGAAGACATACACATACAAACACGGACAAACAGCGCAAATATATTATATAAAGGAATTTACTACCAAACTTTAAAATAAAGCTTAAAACGTCATAATTAACTCAAACCTTCAAGAACTGCAGTCATCAAATTTCTTTTTATTTTTAGTACAAAGTGTGCAATTATCATATATAGTACACAGAGAAAAATCCGTTCTCCGGACAGCGGTATATTGTACAAATATACGGTATCTTCTTGCTTACTATAGAAATCAGTACGGAGCATACGTTATCCGTATGCTACATAGGCACTGCCCTTAGGTGTTACATCAAGCCGTTGCAGGATGTCTGACATCTAACAGTTTTCCGTATATCACATGCATATACTTATGTTACCTTCGTCAGCTATATGTTATATACGTCCATTTGTATGTGAGATCCTGACCGCCTACATTGTTTCACACGGAAAGTACGTATAGATGGAACACTTATACAGAAAGTATTATAAAACATGCATTTTCAGTTATACGTCTGCTATACGTTAAGTCCAAAAACTAGAGGAATTACGCATGTAACTGTTGGATATGTGTGAGTGGCACAAAGTGCTTTCAAATGGAATACATACTGTTACGTAGTTAATGAGTTTATAGCATGTGATATGAAAGAGATAGATTGATGATCCATACAAGATTACTAGGATTACAAATGTTAAATAAGAAGATTTAAGATTTAGATTGTGATCCAAGTAAGATAGGTAGAATACGAATAGGTAGTAAGATAGATTATGGAATACGAATAATTTAATGAAGCAAGGATAAAGTAAAGGTACAGATTAAGAATAAACGGATTGAACAAAGTAATTGTGTTTTTAGATATTAACATTGGCGCAGTCGTTTTGAAGAAATCTACGTTCCAAGAATGTCATCAATTCCAAATTTTCCACCCTTTAACATTGAAACAGATCGTCTACAATCCTACTTAGATCGATTTGAACATTTATGCATAGCAGCACAAATCCCGGAGGAGAGAAAATTATCCACTTTGTTTACTGTTATAGGTACGGAGGCATATGAACAGCTTTGCAATATCTGTTGGCCGGCAGCACCTTCAGAAAAATCTTACACAGAAATAAAGGAAGCAATGAGAATATACTATGCCAGTAAGGTAAATGTAATTTCAGAACGGTATCAGTTTCACACTATGAAACAAAAACAATACCAATCGATAACCAGTTTTGTGCTAGATCTTAAAAAGCAATCCTCGTACTGTGATTATACATGTTGTTTAGAAGATAACTTACGAGACCAGTTTGTGTTTGGTGTAGCAGATGAAGCGATTAGGCGTAAACTTTTGAATACAAAAGATTTGACATTTCAAAAGGCTACTGAAATTGCGTTAATGATGGAGAGCACAGAACAGCAGTTGCGTTTATTTAAACCTGGAGTGGACAACGAAGTAAGTGCAATTCATTCTTCAAAAGATCGTTTTCCCAAGCCTATACAAAGACAGGCATCCAGTTCTGATTCATCTTCACCTAGAATATCTCAAAAGCCTATATCAAGTTGTGTGTACTGCAAGTTAAAACACAAGAAAGGAGCATGTCCTGCTTGGGGTAAGATATGTCTCAAATGTGGAAGGAAAAATCACTTTGCTTTAGCCTGTCAATATGATACTTTTGTATCTGAGAAGTATAAACAGCATAACCTCTTAGTCGATGAAATGCCGTCACAGGAGAATATCGTCAGCTCATCAGAACAGGAGGAATTAATCAATTTGGCTAGCTTAATGAAGTTAGATCATATATCGTGTGGAAAGGAAGACGAGATATTATCCGGTACTGATGCAGATAACGGTTTGTCCAACATTTTATTTTATGATCAGAAGGACAAGGAAAAAAAGTACAAGGAAGACACAGATGAGTCAAACGTAGGATGTGAGCAATTGTCTACTTCTGATTCGGTGGAAGGAAAACAGGCAAGTAACACATTCATAGGAACAATTGAAACTTCTCAATTTACACCACAAAAACGATTTAATCAGGTATTCGCAAAGTGGTTTGTCAACCGAAGAAAAAGAAGAAGTGAACGAGAGAATGCTAAGAGTGCTACTTGGCTGAAACAGGTCGAGGAGAATAGAGGTCATGCAGCGCCGAAAATTATCACAATGCCTGAGCAAATGGAAGATGGAGATCAAATTATTGCCCAGCTTATAGAAAACCAAAATAAAATGCAGGCGCAGATTAATTTTTTGATGGCTAGATTGAATCAACAGAAGAAAAGGAAGAACTTTGTGGATTGGCAGTATAGCGAGTCTAGTTCTGGTTGATAGAATGTAAATTTTAAAAAGGTGTTTTGTTATAGTTTAATTTGTTTTGTTATAGTTCTGATTTTGTAAAGGGGGGAGAATGTTGGATATGTGTGAGTGGCACAAAGTGCTTTCAAATGGAATACATACTGTTACGTAGTTAATGAGTTTATAGCATGTGATATGAAAGAGATAGATTGATGATCCATACAAGATTACTAGGATTACAAATGTTAAATAAGAAGATTTAAGATTTAGATTGTGATCCAAGTAAGATAGGTAGAATACGAATAGGTAGTAAGATAGATTATGGAATACGAATAATTTAATGAAGCAAGGATAAAGTAAAGGTACAGATTAAGAATAAACGGATTGAACAAAGTAATTGTGTTTTTAGATATTAACAGTAACCTATCTTTTTAAGTACGCCACCTACAATTTTTTTCTCAGTGTATAAATAAAAATTCATACTATTTAAACGTATTTAATTTTCATAATGCAAGGACGTGAAGCTACCAAAGTTCATGATTGACCTAGTACTACAATCTCCCAGCACTGAAAAAAATAATAATCATAATCTAAATAAGAAAAGAAAACAATAATAAAATGAAGGCATCACCTTGATCTAGAAAGAGAGAACGTGGTTAAAACAATTGGGTCTCTCCTCCAGTTGTTGAAACAGAGTCTCTCCAGAAACGGGACAAGGGCGATCGTTGTCAAATGGGCCATTTTCTCTGTTATCATTATTTCTGTTTTTCTTTCATTTCGTTTCGTTTTCGTCCCTTTCGTTCATGAGCTGAGAACACAAACAGAGAATTGTTGATAGTAAGATTATTATAGTTTTGGCTTCTAAACACGAAAAAGCTCTTACTGTACGGTAATTTTCGTACTTTTTTTTTTTTAAGTTTTTCAAACATTATACTGTTTGATTCTATATACAATATGCAGAAACTATTTTTTAATTATTAACTAACTTTTCATAACATATACATCTAACTTTATATTTCAATCAACAATAGTAGATATTTATAATCTCATCTTCTTCATATTTATAAATTGAAAGTGACTATGTTTGTGACTTTCATACCTCCTGAATCATAAAACCGATCTCGAACAAATTTTCAACATAGATGAGATTCGAGCCTGGAATGTTTTTTTTTTTATAATTTCATTTTGACAGTGCAACGTAGAGGAGGAGGAGATATTTAAAAATTACCGAAAATGACCTATATTAGTATTGAATTCATAGTTTTCGAGGTCGCTGGGACGAATGGTGACACTTCCGATGCAGTTTAAATCCAAATTCAGTCCCGCAACTTGTGTGAGGGGGAGATACTTAAAAATGACCGATATTCTTGTCGAATTCATAGTTTTCGGGGTCGCTGAGACGAATAGTGACACTTCCGATGTAGTTTAAATCCAAATTCGCCCCTTTCTGTCCAAAATTAAACGTATTATTAACTTTGATTAAAGGTATTATAAGCGCTAGAGAGGATTCAAAATGTATGAGAACTTTTGAATCAGCCAAGTTACGAAGATGAAATTCGGTGTACTGTATCAATTTCTCATTTAAAATAAGGGGCTACTTGTCTCAACGTTTTCCAGAGAAGGCAACGGGGAGTTACATCTGTATTGTTTCGCCAGATCATAAAGAGGTATGAGGGAAGTCCAAATTTATGGGAGAAATTATGTCACAAGTCCGTCAAATTAGGAAAATGAAATTTGATACATACATGCTAGTAATTTTTTAAAAAAAAGTAGTGGATATGTGTGCGAGTGTTTTTGAAAATTTCCTTTTTCAAGGGGAGAAGCGGGTATTTTCTGTATTTTTTCGAACCACTGAAAGTGACATTATGAAAGTGAAAAGTAATGTAAGTAGAATTGTATCGCTATTACTGTATAGTGCTATCATGGCAGCCATCTTGAAGTCTGCCATCTTGGAGTCAAATTTAAAATTTTTAATAGGAAGGGGATCATGTGTCATCATTTTGGGGTATCTTTTAATCACAAATACATACCTAATGTTTTTCCAACATAACTGTAACTGTTTAATGGTTATTACCTTCAAATATCTGTTTATTATCTTACAAAATGTCTTTCCAAACTAACATAGAACCTTTGGCTCATATTGTATACTGTAAATGCATTCAAAACTTTAGGTCACTTGAGGCACCGTGTAATATTATTAAATTGAGCTAATTTCACTTGTAGGTCACCTTGGTCTGATAAGGAACCATTTTACGCGGTGACACTCAAAAAAACTCGGAAGTCGTAAAATAAAGAGCACTCTAATGTTTATCTATATACGGAGATCGCGATGGCTCAGTGGCAAAGCGTTCACCTCTGGTGTGTGGAGTCCCTGGTTCGATCCCAGCTCGCGCCAAGTGGACTTTATGGTGGACAAATACCGTGTGCGTGGGATTTCTCGGGGATTTCCCGTTCCCTCCCACTTTATTAATTCCGCTATGGCATTCATTTCTCGTTATTGCTGTATCCTTAAGCCTAGCGGGCATAACCGTGGGATGCAGAACTGGAAGATTTCATTTCATATATATGCTATAGAGTTATATATATATATACAGTGGCGGATCCAAGGGGGCTATAGCCCCCCTTGACGCTCAGATATACACTGGATAAAATGGGCTTCAGTCCTGCTTTACACTGGATGAAACGGCAAACTATAGTTTAGCCCCGCCTGCCGTGTTCACAAAAGCTCTCCATTGACTTCTATCCTTAGCCAATTGGATCCAGTTTCTACTTCATATTCCTATTTCTGCGAGATCTATCTTAATATTGTCCTTCCATCTGCGCCTAGGTCTTCCTAATGGTCGTTTTCCAATTGGATTTTACAGTTAAAACTTTGAAAGTTTTCTTACTTTCTTCCATTCTGACTACATGACTTACCCACCAGAGCCTTCTAGACTTGATGACCTTAACAATGTTTGGTAAACGGTATAAAAACTTGACGTTCCCGTCATTCCCCATTCCTGTTCCTCTTAGGTCCAAATATTCATCTCAAATACTTTCAGTCTACATTCTTCTTTCAGAGTAAGCGACCACGTTTCGCAACCACACATGTTTTACAATAGACTAGAATATTATGATTGAATATGATGCATATTGGTGCTGTATTTTTGTTGTTATTATTATTTCGTACAATTTGTGCTCAAAGTGTATTCAATTATTGTATTACAAGGAACTTTGCTTGCTGTTCGTGGTAGACATACTCTCTTTGGCTTTTCTTGCAATTGCCGAAAGCGGAAGACCTTGATTTATTTGGGTGTGTCTACGTAGGCTCTCTTGACGCCCACAAACTTTCTTCTTTTAGTCGGTCAGCTTGACCAGGAAAGGTAACAACTGCGGACGTCGTGCATTGAATAAAGGTGGATGGATATGCGTATACAAGTTGCTTCAAGATAAATATGGGGTCTCTAACCTCTCAGTATGCAAATTTCATAGCGTCATATTCTGGCTAAAAAACGAGATTCATGAAACAAAGTACGTCATATGTATACATAGACCCGCGGCTAATATTAGTGTCTTGTGTTGTATGGTGATAGCCTCCCAAAATTATACGGAATCATCCTCATTATCATTATTGTATTCTGCCATTATTGGCAGGTCATTTGCCGTAAATGAGAAGCTTCCATCCACAAGCGTTTCATGTTAATTTCTTGTCTTCATGTAAGAATTGTTTTAATACTGTTCAACAATTGTAGCCTCTTTCGTCCCCCTCCTCTTTTACTTGCTCATTAAGGATGCGCACGAGACGAGACGAGACAGAATTTTCCTGACAAAATTCGAGTCGAGACACAGCTCTTCTAATAGAGAAGAATACATTTTTCGAGTCGAGATATCACTTTTATAGCACATTTTCGAGACGAGATAGCCTCAAATCTTGTCTCGTGCGCATCCGTATTGCTCATACGTTTTAGTACGTTCTATATATAAATCATTTCAAAAAATCTAAACAGATCTCAGTTGTTTAAAATGTTACAAATAATAATAATAATAATAATAATAATAATAATAATAATAATAATAATAATAATAATAAATATAATAATAATAATAATAATAGAGGCAGTATAATGTACTACGAAAGTGTTCCGAAATCTTGCACAACAGTCCCTGTGTTGTTATAACACATTATCACGCTAAGGAATGTATAGTTGCCTATAAGCATGTTACTTTGTCGTAATTAACCCAAGATCTATTGAGATGTTTCATAATCTAGATCTCATCTCAAGAAGCACGGATCTTTCCGATTAAATACATGTACAGCGAGTGGTGTTAGCAGATTACATCAAAGGGGGATTATATATATACATACATACGCCGTAAATAACATTCACTGAGAAAAATCGGTTCTCTGGGCAGTGATATATTGTACAAATATACGAAATCCTCTTGCTTAGTACAGAAATCAGTACGGAGCATACGTTATCCTTATGCTACATAGGCACTGCCCTTAGATGTTTCATCATGCCGTTGGAGGATGTCTGATATCTAACAGTCTTCCTTATATTACATACATATATGTATGTTACCTTCGTCAGCTATATGTTATATACGTCCATTTGTATGTGAGATCGTGACCACCTATATTGTTTCATACGGAAAGTACGTACAGATGGAACACTTATGTAAAAAGTATTATGAAACATGTGTTTTTAGTTATACGTTTGCTGTACGTTAAGTCCAAAAAACTACAGGATTTACAAGTGTAACATACGATTTTACGTACGCCACATACATTTTTCCTCAGTGTTATACTATTACTACAATTATTCTTAATATTATGTTAAAAATAAATGGAAAAAATTAAAACACTGTCCCTGTAATATACACAATTTTCGATTGTTCATGTTGAAAAAGGCTTTTCATTTTCACGTTGAATAGATTTCGCTTGCTACAGATTTTATCTGTGGAATTGTGTATGACGAAAATTGACATGATTGTTTTCTTTTTCCATTAAACACAATTTTCCGCTGATATATATAGATTTTCAAATCAAATCGAACCATTCATTTGAATCGAACCCTACAGTGCATGATTTTTTGTATTTAACTGAAATAATATACAGGCATATGATAAGACACTTCTAATTAATATCCGAATAGAAAAATGTCCTAAAGTAATTTTGCGTGCTAAAATATAAAAAATACTTTGTATCACTTATGATACATTATGCATCAACAGTTCATAATAATTAGGAAGCTTACTTCATGAAGCTTCAAACCCACAAATTCTTCTATTCTCACCTTCGCTAAGCACGCGCACGACTTCTCTCTGTATTGAAGCAACATTTCCCTGACATCTATCGGATATATGGTGAACTATGTATTCAGGAGAAATATCAGATATGATACAATATGTATTTGTGATACAGCTCACGGCCTGAACACTAATACTAGCCATAATTTATTTTGTATCAGATATGATACAATATGTATTTGTGATTCAGCTCACGACCTGAACACTAATACTAGCCGTAATGTATTTTGTATCAAATATGATACGAAATGCATTGTAGGGTCAACATTTAAAATCCTAATGTTCTCTTATATGCATTTCATTTAGTTTATCATTCACTGTGCATTTAGAAGCAGTGTACAGTACAAATTGGCCTAAGCTATCTCACAATTTATTTAATTGAAAAAAGAAAAAGGCAAAATTGCATTTGTGAAATAAAACGTCAGGCTTCAATTCATTTGTTTGGCTCTTCAAACACGCCTGTTCAATCACTCAATTTAAGAATACAACAACGAGCCATGATTGTATGGTAAGTTAGAAAAGTTGTATTGTCATCCATTGTTCAGAAGGCCTGCCCAGAAACGTTTTCGTTTTTTTTTTTTTTTTTTTCTTCTTGTTTCTCTTTCTTTTCCTTCTTGCATTCAAGGTAGAGGTGGAGGTTCATAGCATGAAAGAGAGAATGCTTCAACGTGGCCTTGGAATTGGCAATTTTTCAAGTGTTATTTCTCTTCGAACATTGCTCTTATCAGTGGCGTAGCCAGAGAAAAACATGGGGCATGTCGAAGAAGGACTCAGACATACATTCCCACACACATCAACGTGTAAGTATCAACGAGTATGTGGTATATTTATTATGTCATGACACACAGTTCTATATTTTATTAGCATTTAAGCGAAAATATTGTCCAAAGAGGAAACACTCAAGAGTTTATATTCTCATTAATATGAATAAAATTATATATATGAGTGTATGAATTCTTTTGTCCAGTTTTCGAGAAAATTGGGATAAACGATTTTTTTTTTTTTTTTTTTTTTTTTGGTTAAGCCCAAAATTGATCCTGAACCATAACTATACCACCTATCAAGTTGATACGAACATTGAATTATATTTTCATTGAGCTTTTCTTTATGTCATTACCAAAACGACATGATTAATGACATACAAATTAGAGTTGTGACTAACTTTTAGGTTACATCCGATCCTATCACTAATAATAATAATAATAAAATGCCCACGCTTGGAAAGATTTCTAATTTGTACTTTTTCGTACCAATTTAAAGACGCTGAATCGAATGAAACCATATGAAAACTTATTCGTCCATGAGATTACGAAAAAAATAACCTCAAAGTTGGAGTCTTTAAAGTACCACTTATGTCAATAATAAAAGTGTCCAAGCTTGGATGCGTTTCTGAACTGAAATCTTAACAAAATGAAATGATATGAAATCTTTCCCGTCAACGTCCTACGATTATGCCCGTTGAGCTAAAGGAGAAGATGATTAAAGCAAGTGAATGATGGCAGAAGAATTGGTGGAATGAGAAAGTGGGAGGAAGAGGGAGTACTCCGAGAGAACTCAAGGGTACAATGTTGTCCACCACAAATATACTTAACCAGGAATCGAACTAGGGACTCCATGTGCCAGAGGTAAGCGTTCTATCACTGATTAACCGTTCCTCCATTTCTAAATTCACTTTTTAACTATTTTAACTGAAATGTGTCATTGAACGCTTGAAAACTATTATTAAGACCCTGGTTTGGAGCGTGGCGCTTTACGGATCAGAGACGTGGACATTGAGAAAAGCTGAAATATTCAAGCTGGAAGCATTTGAAACATGATGTTGGCGCAGAATGCTGCGCATATCATGGACCGAAAGCAAAAACAATGAAGACGTATTAAAGGTAGATAATGAAGGACGACAGATCATGAAGATAATAGGAAAAAGAAGAAACAGCATGCTTGCCCATCTTATTTGGCACTCCGATTGGATCACCATGTTGATAGAGGGAAAGGCAGAAAAAAAGCCAGGAAGAGAAAGACCAAGGATAGAATATCTAGACGTAATTACGAAGAAGAGCCCTCGTATAAAACATTTCTAAGGGAGAGACAAGTTTTAAAATTTCCATGTTGCCCACCAATCTATGGTTGAGGCGAGAAAGAAGAAGGCTATTTAATTTGAGGGTGGTTTAAGGTTGATGTAAAGGGACAAGCTTTGCCGGTAGATGTCACTACAGTTTTCGTATCTCTCTTATGTATTTTTTACCTTTCACGAAAATGCACGATTGCTATTACAAATTTCAGCCTAGAGACTTGAAATTTTTACAGAAGGAACTTCGTAACATATTGAAGACAACAATCCGTGCCGATTTTTTGCTTATAATTTTCTTCATTCCATTTTCATATCCATTTCATTTTTTCATTTTCATTCTTCATATCCATTTCAACAATCAAGCCATTCCAACAATGAAGAAAATTCTAAATAAAAAATCGCCACGGATTGTTGTCTTCAATATGTTATGAAGTTCCTTCTGTAAAAATTTGAAGTCTCTAGGCTGAAATTTGTAAGAGAAATCGTGAATTTTCGTGAAAGGTAAAAAATACATAAGAGGGATACGAAAACTGTAGTGACATCTACCGGAAAAACTTGTCCCTTTAAACCAACCTTAATGCAATGAAACTATTTTAAAACTCGTCCTTGGTGTCACAAAACAAATCATCATCATCATAGGTATTCTGCCTTTATTGGCAGGTCGCTTGCCGCAGCTGAGAAGCTTCCATGCTCCACGGTCCTCCACTAACCTTTTCGTCTTCGCGTATGATCTTTCTGTTTTAATATCATCCATTAATTGTAGTCTCCTTCTCCCCCTCCCTCTCTTTCCCGCCACCATACCCTGTAGGACGTCCCTCATGATACAATCTCTTCTTAGGCAATGTCCCAACCAGTTTCTCTTCCTCTTCCTAATAATATCTAAAAGTGTTCTTTTCTCACCCACCATTTCTAACACTCTCTCATTCGTTTTCCGCTCTACCCAACTAATTCTTTCCATTCTTCTCCACACCCACATTTCGTAAGCTTCCAGTCGATTTTCGTCACCTTTACGTAATGTCCACGTTTCCGCGCCATACAGTACAACACTCCACACGAAGCATTTTATGAGTCTTTTTCTCAACTCTTTATTCAAGGTCCCACAAAACAGACTTTTCTTCCTCCTAAAGGCTTCTTTCGCCATTCCTATCCTTGCTTTTATTTCACGTTCGCATTTCATGTCATTACTAAGAATACTACCCAGGTATCGAAAACTATTCACTTGTTCTATTTTCTCCCCTCCTACTTTTATATTTGACACAGACCTATTCATTCCAATCACCATGGCTTTTGTCTTTCTAACATTTATTTTCATCCCATATTCTTCAAAGCCCTTTCTCATTTTTTCTAACATTTTATTGATTTTCTTTTCAGATTCTGCAACAAGCGCCATATCGTCTGCAAATCTTATGCATCTAATCATTCTACCTCCTACCGAAATGCCATCATCATCATGTAGGCTCTTTTTCACTATCTCTTCTAGATAGACATTAAATAGTGTTGGCGAGAGGCAGCATCCTTGTCGAACTCCCCTTCCAATTGCACTCTCTTCCGTCAGTTCTTCCCCTATCCTAACACTTACTTCTTGGTTCATGTATAAGTTTCTTATGAGTCTTCTATCTTTCCATTCCAGCCCTATCTTTGCTAGAACTCCCAACAACAATTCCCAGTTCACGCGGTCAAAAGCCTTTTCTAGATCAAAAAATACAACATACACCTCTTTCCCTTTTTCTATAAATCTTTCACCGATCGCCCTTAATAATCCAATAGCATCTCTTGTGCCCTTGCCTCTTCTGAACCCGAACTGCTCCTCCTCAACATCTTTATTTGTTCTTCCATATAACCTTCTGTTCAGAATTCGGAGCAGCATTTTAGCTGCATGAGATATAAGACTAATAGTTCTATAATCCTCACATCTCTTTGGGTTCGATTTCTTAGCCATCGGTATCATGATCGTTTTCAGAAAGTCTTTTGGCCATTCTCCTGTTTCATATATTTCATTGCATAGTCGCAACAATTCTTTCTTTCCCTTGTCTCCTATATTTTTAATGAATTCGATTGGTATGTTATCTATTCCGATTGCCTTTCCATTCCTAATCTCGGATATGGCCTTTTCAAATTCATCCCGAAGAATACTAAATCCTTTATCATCCTCGCCTACTTCATTTTCTACTTCAACATTTAGACTACACGGTCTATCCCTATTCTCATATAAGTCTTCAACGTATTCTTTCCACCTTCCTATGACCTCATTTCTCTCGCTGACTACCTTCCCATTCTTATTTTCTACTGCCACCATAATACCCCCTTGTTTCCTCCGAAATTCCATAGATTTCACCTCCTTGTACATTTCCTCATATTTTCCAACTCTTTCTAATTCTTCTATGTCCTTGCATTTTCTTTTGTAAAACTCTTCCCTCGCTCTGTCTGTTTCTCTTCGTAATTCATTATTTAACTTTCTGTACATCTTTCTGTCCTCTTCTGTATCAACCTGTTTGCACATCTTCCTCTCCCTCATTTTCTGCAACATCTGCTCTGTAACCCATGGTTTCTTAGCAGTTTTGTGTTCGCGGTAACCTACTGCTTCTTCTGCGTATAATATGTTCCCATCGTGTGTTACTACCTGCGCCTATCATTTCTTCGTTTGAACATTTTTCTTCGAATTTTTCAACGAAAAGATTTCTTATTTCCTCGTTTTTCAACTTTTCAGTATTCAACACTTTGTTACCTACTTTTCTTCTGCCTACATTTTTCAGTTGAATATCTACTTCGGCCAGCACAAGATTATGATCAGAGAAAATATCAGCCCCGGGGAGGGTCTTCGCGTTCTTTAAACTATTCCGATACCTGTCCTGAATCATAACATAGTCTATCTGATATCTTCCGCCGTCTATTGGTGATTTCCATGTATATCTTCTTCTCTTGTGCTGATTGAACCAAGTGTTCCCAATTACTAGTGAATTCTGTCTATAGAAATTCACTAGTCCCTGTCCCCTTTCATTTCTTTCGCCTAAACCATATTTGCCTACGATACTACCTTCCTGTTTTTCTCCCACAACTGCATTGAAATCTCCCATTAGAATTATGCATGCACCCTTCTTCTCCCTATCTATAATTTCTTCTATTTTCTCATAATTTTCCTCTACTTCTTCATTTGCATGCGAAGTCGTCGGTGCATATGTCTGTATCATCACTAGATCCTTCGTTTTCCCTTTAAGTCTTAACATCATAACTCTATCGTCAATAAATTCTACTTTCACTACCTTCTCCTTTAAGCGCTTTCCAAGAATTATTCCTACGCCATTTTGACCGCCCTTTTCATTACCTGAGTAAAACATTCTATAACCTTCGCTGTTCAATACCCCATTACCTTCCCATTTAACTTCACAAACGCCTACCAAATCTAAATTATTTTGTTTCATTTCTTCTTTAAGATTTTCTAATTTTCCTCCCTGTAACATAGTACGTACGTTCCATGTCCCTATCCTAAACCTTTTGCTCTTCCTTGTCTTGCTTTCTCTGTCTGTCTTCCCCCATTATTACTTTCTCGTCCAATAGTCCTTTCCAAGCCATCCCCCTCCCGGAGATCCGAATGGGGGGATATTTTACCTCCGGAACTACATTTTGACCTGCGCAAGACCATTGTTCATATGTTCTATTTTTGCTGCCAGCAAACTAGGGAAAATAGAGTGGTGGTTTCCCGTTGCCTTCCACCCCGCAGTATCCCAGCCGTTAAAGTTACTCTGACCACGCCTGTGACTAATGTCCAAGTTGCCGTACCAATCACTTTGATTTCCGCCAACTTGGCTACTGGAGAACTGCTGCCTTCTCCCATAACTCTCTTCGTCTGGCTACTCCATTTAGACCAATTCGGTAGGGGTGGCCCTTCTGGTAGTGAACTACCACCAACACAGCTTTAAATTTCACTGTAGCACGCAATCCTCCCCACCCGACATATGTGTCTTCGTAAAGGTGGTGTTTATCGGGGAGGACAAAACAAATAACCTTAAATGTTTTGGTCTTTGAAGTACCTTTTATGCAAACAGTATTTCTGCCCACACTTCGATACATTTCTAAATTTCTAAATGCACTTTTTATACTTTTTTTGAAAGGAAAAAGTGTCTCTACGTGATTAAGTAATGATACGATATTATTTATGATTTATAATAGGACATATTCAACGAATTTCTTTTTTATGATCAATACTATATATATATATATATATATATATATATATATATATATATATATATATATATAAACTTTGAAATGATTTCTTGTTGACACCGTGGGCACATACATTTAAAAATTCCTCCATTGAATTCAGCGTCCTCAAATTAGTATAGTAGCATTTAGAATTGTATCTAAGCGTGGACACTTTCACCATTGACATAAGAAGTACACCAAAGACTTCAAGTTTCAGGTCATTTTTCTAATGATCTCTTAAACAGATATTTGTTTTTAAATAGTTTCTTTAGATTCAGCGTGATCAAGAAGCACAATGAGAAATTTAGCCAAGCTTCAGCACTTTTTACTGGTGATATGATCAGATGTTCTTTAATTTTTATACAACGTCCTATATAGCCTCACTGCTGATAGGGACGCTAAACTCTAATAATACTAATACTAATACTAATACTAATACTACTACTACTACTACTACTACTACTAATAATAATAATAATAATAATAATAATAATAATAATAATAATAATAATAATAAAAATAATAATAATAATAATAAAAATAATAATAATAATAATAATAATAAAAATAATAATAATAATAATAATAATAATAATAATAATAAAAAATAATAATAATAATAAAAATAATAATAATAATAATAATAAAAATAATAATAATAATAATAATAATAATAAAAATAATAATAATAATAATAATAATAATAATAATAATAATAATAAAAATAATAATAATAATAAAATAATAATAATAATAATAATAATAATAATAATAATAATAATAATAATAATAATAATAATAATAATAATAATAATAATAATAATAATAATAATAAACGTTTGAGAACGTATGTCTTATAATGTCAAGAGATCATCGGCCACAAATTTCTACTGTTATGTAGCACCTTTTAATTCAGATATTTTTAGAAAGCCCTGTGAAAATGCTACTAGTTGGAGAGTTACAATTCACTTCGTATTTTCGTAACCCATTTTCTGGAATGCTTAATAGTACTTCCTTGTGCAGAACAATTATTTTGATACGATTCCCAATCTCCTATTTAGTACATCATGCAAATAGGCAATTTAAACAAAAGAGAATTCACGTGCAACATAGTAAATAACTATTTCATTAAGTGACTTTTCTTTCTTTTTTGGTTGTTAATCATTAACTGAACCGGAACGTCAATATGGTTATTATTATCGTGATCAATTTTTCGTATCGTTTTCTGCTATGTTATTCTCATTTTTCTGATGAAAACAGTTGCAATATTTTGAAATATTACGTTAAAGACCACAGAATTAAATAATTTGTTTGGTTTCCCGTGACTGGAAATCAATTACTTTTCTTTAAAAAAAAAAACGGCTTTCTAAGATTTTTGAAAGAAAATAATCATCTATAATTAGGAACAAATAAAAAGACATACGAATTTATGGTAATTAAGAAAATAAAATGCATATTTATTATTCTATCTCATAGTAAAGGTATAGGACAACTCGCACCGATCATTTGAATAAGTCAGTCAACAGGAAATGTATTCGTTTTGAGAGGTAACTTTCTCTGCGAAAAGTTCTCTTGGGAAAAATGCTCTATATGGTTCTATTGTGGTTCTTATATACCTTTCGTTTTCCTGAAATCTCTCTCCTTAATAATGATATAATTCGTGTCAATGTATCTATTACCAATAAAGCTCTCCTGTTCCTCTAGGGCAGAAGTTCCCAACCTTCTTTACCTGTCAACCTCCTTCTTAAACTGCATACTTCATGCCTCTGCCCCCTAATTCCCACTCGGTCATACGTGTTTTTTGTCTGACTACTTTCTCTGCAATTTTAGATGCAGCGTTGAAATTCCTGATCTTTAGGTAATAATAATAATAATAATAATAATAATAATAATAATAATAATAATAATAATAATAATAATAATAATAATAATAATAATAATAATAATAATAATAATAATAATCTCACCAATTCACATTTATTTCCACCAAACTTTCTTCATATCATACAAAATGTGAAACATGGAGAACCTTATACAGAATAGTTTTGACGTCTGATTAGCATCATACTAAGAGTTTGATACGCATGGTTATCAGAAGTGTATTCAGAATCTCTGATTAGCACGTAGTAGTTGACTAAGTTAATCACATGTGACTGCTTAATTTAGAGTAGAAGGTAACCTGATTTAGCCACAATAAACTTATATTATGAGAATACAAAGGCAATTAATTACCTTTCTTTGTTTCTTTCCTTTCGCCTTATCGGGTGAATTAACTATGAAGCAGCTATTAAGCCGAGGCCTCTAGAATAGCAGAACTGTTTCTTAAAGTGAACAGTGAGAGATTAGTAGAAAATTTCCAGTTTTCTGAGGGATACATACAACTAACTGATAAATTATCCTCCCTTATAATTACACCATAATCCTTTTATTCTCGCTAATATTAATTGACTTCTATTTATTCCCCCTAAATACATCCCTCAGAAATGAATACGTTAATTATACTTCGATTTCGTAACCATTTATAAGTTGTTGTGATGACAAACCACAAAGAAAACATTTCGAATTCCGTATTTCACATATTTTTATTTTTACATACTGCGCATGCGCACTTCTAAATTTCCGTGGTTGCCATATTTATTTTTTTTTCACCTGATGTATTGGGGTTATATTAGTTAATCATACCCAAATCAACTTATTAACTGAACTTCAAGCAGATATTGAATACCAAAATGTACAATTCCCTTGGTACATAGTTAATACGACACTAACTAATCGCATGACTAACACTTGATTAACGAATTCTTACTGAATACTGCTCGTAGTGTCTAAGAAGTTTGCTAAATCTAAATTATAAATGGTCATCAAAAGTACTGCTTTATTCATAATTTCACAGTTTATATCTTTCAGTAACCTGCGTCCCCTTGCTCAGTTTTCATACCCTCCCCAGGTTGTGAACCGCTCCCTAAAGAGCCAAACTCTTCAACAAATGCAAAGCTACAGATCCCACTGTTCAAATATACTCATCCTTCGATTTAACAGAATTTGGATGCAAAGGACAAAGCCTGAGTAGCCAATTCTGTGTGAAAGTTTTAGATTTTAAACTAAAAATGTTAAATTGACTGTACGAGTATTATAGTGTATATTTATAGTGTATATTTACAGTGCACAAGGTTTGTTTACTGTCAGATTGTATAGTGCATTTGATTGAAAGTACAGTACTCTATTTTTCCCTCTTTCTTTCGTAACGTAATTGTAAATATTAGGCTCTGAAAACTTAGTGTCGGAAGAGACGGACGATCGTCAACATCAAACTGCTATTGTCCTCTTTTAATCCATTAAACTATGGGGTCAATGTACCTAATAATCTTGAATATCTGTGCCTGCTTTTGTTTTATAGCCCATTAATATATTTTGCGGAATTATAAGACTTCCAAACTATGTTATGAATACGTGTCGGAAGTCTTCTAGAACAGCTTTGTCAGTCCGTCTATCGACAACTATCAGAGCAAAAACGATAAGGGAAATCGTATTTTTTTTTTCAATCGACTGAGCGTCCAAAGAATAGGTTTCATGTACTCCGTTAATCCTATTCAAACCGGAAGTGTTTAAAATTAGCAATTTCCGCTTTCAACGTTTATCCCCACAGAACTGAAACGGTAATAGATAGCGGGAAACAGTTTTCTGCAAAAGATTCACGCCTCAAGACAACATATCATGATTACTATCCACAACACTTTTCCAAAAACGGAAGTGGTTCATATTTTTCCTATTACTTCTGGTTTCAATCCTAATTTCCATAAAGCAAAAACTGTAAGGAATATCGAAACGCTTTTTTTTTTTTTTTTTTTTTTTACAATCGATTCAACTTCTCAGGAATAGATTTTATCTTCTTCATTAACCCTTTATTCAAAATAAAAAGTGATTCAAATTAACCATTTCCGGTTTCAACATTTATCACCATAGAACAAAAATGGTAATAGCTAGGGACAAACGGTTTTCTACAATCAATTTACGGTCTCAAGAGAACATATCTACACAATCCACAACACTGTATCAAAACCGGAAGTAGTTGAAATTTATTACTACGTCCGGTTTTAATATTGATTTACATAGAACAAAAATGTTAAAGATATCAAGATGCGGTTTTTAGCAATCGATTCAGCTAGCCAAGAATAGGTTACATCTGTCCTCTGTTCAAACCGGAAGTGCTTCAAAGTAACCATCCTTGGTTTAAAAATAGATCGCCATAGAACAGAAAAGGCAAGATAGCGACAAATAGTTCTTCCAATCTATACAGCGTCTCATATATAGAGAGAAAAGAGTAAAAACTGTAAAAGATATTGAAAAGATTCTTTCCTTTTCATTCATTCTTTTTTTCTTTTCTTTGTTTCTTTTTCGTTTCTTTCTTTCTTTTTTTCTTTTCCTTCTTTCTTTTTCTTTTCTTTCTTTTCTTTCTTTATTTTCTTTCTTTTTTCTTTCCCTTCTTTCTTTTTCTTTTCCTTCTTTCTTTTTCTTTTCTTTTCTTTCTTTCTTTTCCTTTTCTTTTTCTTTCCTTTTCTTTTATTTTTTTGCAATCGATTTAGCATCACAAGAATAGATTCTATTTCTTACCTTAACCCTTATTCAAACCAGAAATGTTTGAAAGAAAAAACTGTTTTGGTTTCAACTTTTATCACCATATTACAAAAACAATAAGAAAAAGGGAGTAACAGTTTTTTGATATGGATTCAGCGTCCGAGGAGCAGATTCTATCTTTGATCATCACATTACTCTATTGTAACCATTAGATAATAGATGTGCTACTTCAAGTCCGAGAATCGAATCCACATAGTTTTTTAAGTCTTAGTTTCTTACTATAAAAACGAAACTCACTTATTATTTGTTTTCTTTGAAATATACTGGAATTTTAATGGTACTTTTAATTTAAAGTGAACTGGAGCTTTGATTTCAGTGATTTATTGGGACCGCGGTTGCTCAATGGTAGAGCGTTCACCTCTGGTGCTTAGGGTCCTTGATTCGATCCCACCTCGCGCCAAGTGAACTTCGTGGTGAACAAACACCGTATGCGTGAGTTTTTTTCTCGGTGTTCTCCCGTTTCCTCCCACTTCTTTCATTCCACCATTTCATTTATTTCTCATCATCACCGTCTTCTAGCCTAACCGGCATAACCGCGGGACGTAAAACTTAAAGATTTCATTTTTCATGTTTCACTGATTTACTTTTCAGATCTTTTTAAATGTATCTCCCTAACAGCAGTTTTCTTCCTTTTAACCATGGTTTATTTTTTCTTATATTTTCCATTTACTTCCCCCTGAACCATAGTTACTTTTTCTTATATTTTCCATTTACTTCCAGCTTAAACATAGTTACTTTTCTTATATTTCTCACTTACTTCTCCTTAACCATGCTTACTTTTTATTATATTTTCTATTTACTTCTCCTGTAACTATAATTACTTTTTTTATATTTCCCCCCTCCCCCCCAAAAAAAGCATATGGACTGAAGTTGTTCTGTAGTGTTATTTCTTGTAGTATATTCATATGACACGTATTTTGATGCAATACCCAGATCAAACCATGGTCGACAAAGCTGAAATCATTATAACAAACCTAAGGTAACTTGCTTTTTTTTAACAGTTGTTATGGAAACCAGATCTGTCACTCTCTAGCAAAACAATGCTGTAAAGTGATCTTTAGTATAGACAGAAGATTGTCACAGTTTAGTTAGAAAGTTTAATGTTGGTTTTAACAGTTAAAAGAAAATAAATATTGTTTTCTTGCGTGAAAAGAATGAAAGTGACAGTAACATTTGCACCGTGTTTCATTCGCAGATGGCAGTCTTATTTGGAGTTCACAATACTAAAAGGTGATTAGGTAAAATAGTTTCCTTGACCCCTTTCCCATGATGTATTTGTAAGACGAGACAGTAAATGAATGTCCTGTACTGTCCAGCCTATAGTTTTTATTTTTATTTACGTAAGACACTTTGAAGTCTTTGAACGTGTTCCTCAAATGCTTCATGTGAAGTGTCGTTTGAGGAATGGAAGAATTATTTTCATAATGATGGGACCTCATATCCGTTCTAATCAAATACAAGGTCGAAATTTGCCTTGCAACAATAGCTTGCGAAATCCTGAAATTAATATCGTCTATACTTTAGGCGGAAATGCATATAACAACATGATTTAGCACTTTAGTTTCATGTGATATCATTTGATTTATATGCACAAATCGTCAATAACAAACGATATACTCGTATACATAAATGAATGTTGAATAATAATAATAATAATAATAATAATAATAATAATAATAATAATAATAATAATAATAATAATAATAATAATAATAATAATAATAATAATAATAAGTGAATTTCATTTCACAGTATGTAACTACTAAACTTCCAAACAGTAACGTAACTAGGGGCAAACGGGACTTTGCCCCGGACGCAAAATTGGGCAAATATTTGGGGGAGCGTTTTGGTTTGGTCGATCATGGGGCGCTAAGGCGAGGTCTTACTCCGGGGGACAACTAGCGTATTTGTGTCGCTGCTTCCAAACTATGCTAATTCAATACTGAAGGGTTATCAGACGCTCTCTTTTACTCCGGCATGTTCTCTTTTTCAAGCCTCAGAAAGGTCTGGGAGGGTTTTTAGGAAAATGAAGAAATGCCCTCTTATTGGGGATTATTCACAACTGCTTCAGCTTCAATGTCATCTGAGCAAATGAAGATCATGGCCAGATTTCATTTTGTAGTTTTATTCGATTGGTCGAACCAGGGATGGGCAATTCCGGAATTTTTACTTACCGGAATCCGGAAAATAAAACCGGAAAAATTCCAGACTTTAGAAAATTACGAAATTCAGAAAAATTCCAGATTTCGGGAAAAATCGGATTTTGGAAAAATTCTGGATTTTCCGAATTCCGGAATTTTTCTGAAACCCGGAAAGTGAAATTGCCTATTCCAAAAATAAATTTTCCGGAATCCGTGCCATTGAACTTCGACAACTTTATTTAAAAATTTACACCTAAAAATAACAGCAAACATTTTAATATAACTTTAATATGAAGTCTTGTATCTATGCTATACTTCAAGAACTAAAATTATGCGAATGATAATACTACACAAGACAAAAATTTAATATGTTTAAATGAAAGATAATTAAATATTACAGGTATCAATTTCAATTAAACAAACATACCATAGATATTGACCTGAAACATTACATTTATATTTTCGTAATCCGTGTTGTAAAAGTTTAGTTGTATAAATCATATTTTCTTGCTATGGCATTTAGATGTTTCTCGAGTAATACTCATATATATATAACCCGTATATAATATCAACGTTTTATATACAATATCTGTGCTATCACATCGCATTTTGCGTCAGAAAATCATAGAAATGGTAAGCAAATGTGATTCGCTTATGATTATAATTTATCACTGTTTTATCTTGAGGAGCCTTTGCAATAAGAACAACAACAAAGCGAGTATATTATTATCTTTCCTTCAAGATAAAACGGTTAACTTTCGATGTCACCTATACTAGTAAACGTTTAGTGATAAATATCCCCTTGCTGAAGAACCCAGCCTTTCCCTTTTAGGTGTATATTAGGTTCTCAATAATACAAACTAATCCACTACGGACTGCACACCATATTACTGGAGACTGGTCATAGAATTAACAACAGAAATGCCTTGTGTACTTTGACATTCTGTTGCATCTACAAATAAAGCACCGCCTCTAATGAAATTTTGAGATGCAAATCCCCATCTTACGTTTCAAAAACCAGATCACTACCAAAATAATGGAACTTTAGCAGTACCCTGATTTGTGCTCTTCTGTCTCTTCGTAGATGTTTCAAATTCTGGTAAAGAATTCATAAACTACGCATCTAATTGATACATAGCACTGGTGTAGAAATATTTTTTCTAAGCCCTCTTCAGGGCCGGATTAAGGGAGGGGCTTAGGGGGGCTATAGGCCAGGCCTCCAGGTACAAAGGGGCATCCAATCTGATCAAAATTTGTCTACTGTCTGCTGCAAAACTGGCTAACTAAATATAATCATGAAGATTCAATCATTATCAAAAAATAAAATATGACCAAAAATATGAAACATATTCCCTTAACTTTCCTATTGTACTTTCACAAAAATGTATTAGGTCAAGTTGGCAAGGGCCACATATTTTTTCTACTGAAAATAGAGAAAGAAAAATAGCGTTTTTTTTAGAACTTCTAGAAAAGTAATAAACTTTACGAGACAGGTAGTAACGTATTGACATGTACTCAACGTAACCAGAACTAGTTTCATTTTTAACCTTACCCTGGTATCGAAGCCAGAGATGAACACCATTTCACTCTGAATTTCAATGCTTAATATCCAGAGTTTGGAAATGTATTGTATTTCCATAATGTGAAACGAAACCCACTTGTTATTTACTTATATACACTACTTATATTCACTAAGTTATTCATTTACAAACTTACAGATAAGTCTGCAAGAATAGTTTGCACTGGAATCATGAACAAGTCGCCCATGTTGTATATTATTTAGGTACCACCCTGACATTTGCGGGGTCAAAGTGAGGAAATTCCTGGAACAATCAGGAGAAGCCGGCTGCGGAATTTAAACGAGGAACCTCTCGATTATGAATCAAGAACCATAAATATTAGCCTACGATCATTCTGTATGGCATAACATTTCCAATAAAAGGCACGTGTCTTTGGTGTGGGAGACCCGGTTTCGTTTCCCGGCGGGAGTTCATGTGTTTCGGATTCCACGTTAAGATGTAGGTCCACATTTCATATAACCTTGCTGCTGAAAAGGACGCTAAACCCAAAACCATATCATATGTCATATGCAATAAGAGGCAGACGAAAAAAAAAAAAACTTTGTCCCAAGAAGTGCCACTGGTATTGCTGGGTATAGTTTCTAAATATTATAGGTATATGACTACTAGAAAGTCTAGAAAGTATGTTTCCACACGTCGCATGCAAACTTCTGCTTGTCGCAAAATCATGCTTCTGTTGCCAAATCCATTACCAAGGTACGTATTATATTTCAGTACACTTTCGTTTCAGCTCTAAAAAAAAAAAAAAAAAAAAAAAAAAAAAAAAAAAAAAAAAACATCTTTCATTGAATGCTCCAAGGGTTAACATTTGGATGATAACAAGAAAGCATAAATGGACCGTGAAATTAATGAAGGATGAAATTTAAAGATTGATGCTTATGCACCTGCTGGTTTTGATGAAGATGTATTCCAAGGACAAGTGCGTGTCATCTCCACTTTTAACATTTAACCTTTACGCCCATTCTCTCTCTCTCTCTCTTTCTTTCTTTCTCTTTCATCTTCACAGTCTCTCAATATCTACGAAATGTGTCTCCAATGGCACTTTCACTGCTTTCTCGGTTACGCACTGAAAGATCAATTCCAGTCCATTAGCTGAATCAAATAATGAAAAATAGGGTGTCCATGTGTGTCCATGTAGTCAGAGTTTGTGTCATGGAACTGACTTTTTTGGAGCAATATTAGTTGGCATGTGTAAATGAATATATGTCCAATTAACTCATTATTACTCTGTCCTTGGTATCCCTAATCCAAATTCTAAATCCGTTCATCGCAGCTTCCTAATTATTTTTGAATTTGTACAGAAATGGAACTGTCCTCCCTACTCTTCATTCCTGGCTTTGTGGCTTCGCCTAGTTAAGTTGAGTAAATGGGCTAGAACTTGCCTTCTTGTAAAATGCTGAAATGGAGTAACGGTATTTAGATTTCACCTTGTGTATACACACACAAGTCAGGTTAAGTATTACTTCGAGGACATTTATTGCTAAGAGGGTCGCTAAGATTATAATGCATAGTAATTTGCGACAAGCGGCTTACCAGAATTCGAATATTACTACTACTACTACTACTACTACTACTACTAATAATAATAATAATAATAATAATAATAATAATAATAATAATAATAATAATCCCGGCAGGAGTTCATGTGGTTCGGATTTCACGTTAATCAGTAGGTCCACGTCTGATATAGCCTCGCTGCTGAACGAGACGTTAAACTCAAAATCAACTCAATAATAATAATAATAATAATAATAATAATAATAATAATAATAATAATCACAATATGAGAATTTTGATTCAGATAGTCCCCTATTATTTGCACTTTGAGAACTTTGTATGGTACAATGAACCTAGGGCAGGACTGCTGGCAGCTGCAGTAGTTTTTAAACTATTATTAGGAAAATGCTAAATAGAAAACATATAGCTAAAATAATTTTCACTACAATTCGAAGATCGTCTTCATCTTTGTTTTTCAATAATACTAGCTGAACTTGCGCTCTCTACATAGCACATCGTTCAGATATGATAATGAGTCTCCTTGTCATTCCTCATTAACGTATGTACATGTCCCTTTACAGACACAAGTGAAAGATGTCTTGATAAAAATCGGCAAGGAGTACCACAAAGGAAAGATTTTTTCTATTATATTTTTAATATCTTGCACCGTTTGCAAGATTTGAGTCTACTTCCGGTTAGGGTTTCTAATTCATGTATAATCAGTGTTTTCTTTCTTCTTGCATGCAGTATGTAATAAGCAAATACATTACATAGACAATTAATTATAATGTCAGTATGTGTTCATTGAGCAAAACACTCCAAACAATAAAGATTAATCTTAGACTGGATAAATGATTATCCTTCATTATCATTTGGCCGTGAAAGAAATGCCTGAGAGATATACAACCCCTGTATATAAATGTGTGGTGTTGGAATGTATAACTCGTAAGATATGATGCTTTTTTTTTTAATTTCAACACTTGTACCCCTAAAAGATGTAATAAAGAAATAACGGCCATGTGGTTTAGATATTCAATTAGAACTGAACAATCTACACAAAATTTGGAATCGACCAGTGAAAACGGCATTCACCTTGTACCTTAGAAATCTGCATCTAATGGACTTTCTTTTTTTAGGACTCCCTCGCTGACGCACCCATCTTTGGCTTGGCAGACCCAAGTTTGATTCCTGGCGAGAGCTCATGTTATACGGATCTCACAAGCTGTTGTTCCAATGTCTCATATAACCTCGCTGCTGAAAGGGCCGCTAAACTATATAATCCTTCCATCAACCCACTGAAAAGGATAATATATTGACAAATGGAATGAACTAACATTGATGCAGAATCCTCTGACAAAATTTGACTCTTCGGTCGACACAATTATCTCGTAGTGTCAATCGAGGTAGCTGCATTTTAAACCGATGCCCTCTGTTGGTTTCGGATTACGGTGAATGAACCTCTTAAGGCTCTCACATCTCTGGTCCTCAGAATGGAAATAACTACAGGATGGAGGTTTTAGAGACTGCTGCCAGAATATTTCAAGGTGTCCGCTTATATGTTAATGTCCTCATAGGCTTATGCGAGGTTTGTTTACCTCAGATTATGTTGTCTTAAATTTCTGGGTAAGCTTCCACACGCAACTATGCAGAATAAGCTGTCAAATTTGGTTGCTGTCGATTGCTCTTACATCATCTTGCAACACAAGTGGGATAACTTGGATTCTTTCCTCAAAATTAATCGAAATTACTTAAGGTGGATCCCTAGGTGTTCTCGGTGCTATGCTAAACGCAGCTTGAATAGTGCGGCCTTGTCAGATAGTGCCAACTGTTTACTGATGCCAGATAATAAAAGAAGTAATCATGGAATTCTGCTTGGATACTTACTGGAGAAATTAGTTTTCGACCCTTACCACAATTCACAGCTAAGTTCCGCTTCTCGAACTGCAATGCTACGATCCAGGAATTTTCGTATTGCGACTACCACAGTAAACGTACAAATTTGGCAACAACGCATTATGGCGTTCTGCGAAAATTTCTTCTCAAAATCTATTTCCTTAAATGTAAATTAATATTTAAATAAAATGTGAAACATAACACGAATAACGGGCAAACAAATTATCTATTTCATAATAAGATCGTTACTTTAAAGTACTTTTCACATACAAATAAACATTTCATGAAACTGAGCAAGATCTAACAGTAAGTGCGATCTTGTGTGCTCATTGTAAAACCAATCAAATATTTTCTTTTATTTCTTATCTTTCTCGATATCAGAATACACAACCAAATGAATTAGTGTCTTGTGGTGTAGCTGAAACATAACTCTATCTTACAGTACAATATTTATAATATGTAACGTTTCATTGCGCAGTAGTTAAGAGAACGAGCTAAAATATGTACTGACATCCGGGTGGTGATCCACCTTAAGTGCACGACGAAAGAAAATCTGATATTCTCTGATATTCTGACTCCATACGTACTGAATTTCCTGTATGTCCGCGTATAAGTTATAAAAATTGCAAAACCGTGATACATTCTTTCTAAGGACCGAACGTAACATATACTCCGCTTTCATAAAATTATGAAGAAATTACAAACACTTAGACCTTCATTCTGTCATAAAATTTGACTTTAAAAAAATTGCTTCTTGGTATGTCTTTGCGCCACATTGTAAACGTAGTAGTACTTGTATATTATGTATGTTATACACTTTGCATGTTTCATGCAACGTAGTACGCTATACAGCACTTGTTATAGCTACAAATTAATAAAATGCAAATTTTTGTTTTTTTCTCCCTAAATTTACTAATTTTATTATTATAATAGCACTTATATTGTAGGCTTCTTCTTTTCATGTGTTCACAAACATTCCGAGGAAACACCTATTTTACTACACGGAAGTCTTATAGAATTAAAAAAAAATAATAATATTACGTTATGTAGATGGCGTGAAATTTTTTTGTGCTTCTGTCCAAACCTAAAATGTTCGTTTTTTAAAAGATGACATTTGCGTGTATTATGAGCTATGTCAAAACACAGAAGCGTCTTTTGTGTGTAGTCGTTTTCGTGAGCTAATGCCCATGTAATAACTTCAAGGATGTTCCGTGGAATGTCATGGTTTGCAGACAAGGCTATGTGAAACAAAAACTTTTTTATATATTTTTTTAATAGTGAGACAAATAAGAAAAACATAGTACGTCTTTAGCTGTCGACTGCCTGGTTAGTTCATGGTTTGTTAGAAGATTTTTTTCTTTTTCGTCATTTTGTTCATATACAGTTTGCCACCCAAGGTTGGGAACCCACGACACTTAACCTTGACTTCCATGGAATCCAATTATTGTCGCTTGTTTGATGTTCTAGTCGTATGAAGAATCTCATACCTTCGCCTAATTTCTTTAACCTGTTCCCGTGTAATTTTTTTTTTTTTTTTTTGATGATAAATGTTTTATCATGATGATATGCCGGAAGTTGTGGATATTATCTGCAAACTTGAGAAAGTAGGTTTTATATCTAGGGAGCACTATTCATGGAAAAACAGGAAGTACACTTCTTATGAAGGTTTAGATCTATTCATAAAACTTAACATTCTACGTTGGCCATCATTGGTCCCTCAGAAAAATCTCCAAGTGGCCAACTCGGGCTTTAGCTGAACTCCCTCATGACTATTTAGCGTACTGGTCTTTGGCCTAGGAGACCCAGGTTCGATTCTTAGTGGGAATACTTGTGGTTCGGGTCCCACGTTAAGTTGTACGTTCACGCCATGTCTCATACAGCCTTGCTGCTCAAAGGAACACTAAACTAATATAATCCAACCAATTAATCAGATTTGTAGTTAGGAGATGGCCAGGGGCACCTTAGCTAGGACTGTGCGATATTTCGATATATCGCTCGCTCGAACGATATTTTCATAAATCGAAATATCGATAACGAACTTTTTGTAATCGATATTTCAATATTTTTATTTTTTCAATATTTCGATATATCGATTATTTCGATATTTTAAATATCGATGAAGTTTTAATATTTTCGATATATTGATCAAGTTTCAATATATTGCTATTTTTCGATACATCGATCAAGATTCAATATTATTAATATTTCGATATAGGCCTATTGATCAAGTTTCCATAATTTTGATATTTCGATAAATTGATTAAGTTTCGATATTTTTAACATTTCCATAGTTTTCCATATATCTGTCATGTTTCGATATTTTGTCAATATCGATGTGGATATCCTAAAACTTTCAGTTGTTCGTTTAGATAAATGTTTTTTTTTTTTTTTAATCAGTCAATAATAAACAGAATGTGATGTGAACTCAAGTTAGCCTCAAATAATCTCAGCCTCCTATCTTAGTATTCAGCTTACTAGCCTGGGCTAACTTACAATAGCACAAAACCATATACAGTAGGCATTGCCGTATGCTGTATATACGTACAGTCAAATTAAGCAATGTAGCAAGTGTGATGTAGCAATTAGTGGCATACGCAAATGGGAGATTACTGTTTTAACTTTTCCTCCATTCCGTTTCTACAAGATATGGAAAAAAAAAAATAAAAATTTTCCGCATTAATATATGAAAGCAAAGTAAAGGCATTTACTGCATTGTAAGAAACATATACGTAATCAACAAAAGTAGAGGCTCTTTTAGTGGTACAGGAAGGGAAATTGCTACCACTAAAAAAATTGCATGGATATAACATATCACAGTCATACCATAAACTTCAAAGATAACTACAACTTATTATATGTTCTGTGACATTGATGTTTGGATAAAAAGAAAGGCTTATTATTTAGGACAATTTGGTAATAAATCTGTGCTGAAAATCTCAGAGAGGTTAGTTTATTCGTGGGGACGAGATATCTATTCGGTTGCAGTAGCCAATCACAGTTAAGGAACAGATTACCATAATATGATGGTATTTGTATTTTTAAAGTTTAATACTTAATATGCTTAATAGTGCATATATGTTTTCATTTGTGTTTGTCTGTTTTGAGTTTGGAATATTTCTACAGAAGAGTTAAGTCAAAAAGAAACTGCATTATTAAGATTTTTTTTTAACTTTGAAGGTCAAAATTAAAATGTTTTTTCATGATAGTCACAACTTCGTATTTAAACTAAACAAAAAACTGAAGAAAACTCACAAAAATCCTTAAAAGAAGAAATAAAGTCAAGACACTTGCGTGCTTGTGGATAGGTGATGCACGCAATATTTGAAAGTCATTTTTAGCTGTAGTAGATAAATATGGTTGTTTAAAAGAGGAAACTAAGCATTTTCTAACTGAATAATAAAAAAAGAAGCTCAAAACTTAATGATTTTTAGCAGTAGTGAGTCAATGTCGAAACTAGAATTTGTAGAAATGTTTGAAGGAAATGGCGTGATAAAGAAAATAACATGCCCTTGAAAACCTATGTCATCTATTCCAGTAGTAGTAGTTGAAAGATATAGCTGAGTGTTGTAAATTTTAAGAAGACGTCGCAGTTGATCTTTTAAAGCTGCTTTGTAAGGAAAATATCGGCTTTAACATTAGTTTTTTTAACACTTTGTCCGTGTAGTATATGTAGACCTATGTCTCTGTTTATGCACTCAAAAAAACCCGTTGTCTGGACAGCGGTATATTCTACAAATATACGGAGTCCATATGTTTACTACGGAAATTTGTACGGAGCATATGCTATCTATATGCTACATAAGTAATTCTCTTCTCACGCATAAATGCGCTGATGATGGAAGGATCAATGGAAGGAATAAATGGAAGGATCTAACAGTCTTCCGTATATTACATACATATATGTACGTTAAATACGTCAGCTATATACAGTTCCGTACATACAGCACGGAAAGTACGTGTGAAATATACTTTTTCAGTTATGCATTTGCTGTACTTGAGTCCAAAATATTTTTTGTTTAATTTTTTTCGGAAATAAAAGTTTTAAAAGCATATATATATATATATATATATATATATATATATATATATATATATATATATATATGTGTGTGTGTGTGTATATATATATATATATATATATTGAAGAAAATTAGTTTCTCTTTCGTCCAACCTAAATTATTCTAGTTAACAAACCGCGTTCTCGTATAAAATCGAAGTTAAATAAAAACTTGGAAATTAATTACAGGCGCACACAAACGCTTTACAATGTTAGTTAGGGAAAAATGACAATATTTTGGTTATTTCAACCGACCAGAAAATAACAACTCACGAGTTTTGTTGCGATACATTCCTGCTGCTCTATTGCAATCTAGAACAGACCCCCCCCCCCTAAATTTTTATTGCCACCTTGTACAAAAGTCTTAATTCAACACTGAATAATAGGATTGCGAAAAAACCCACGGACACGGTGTCCCCTACCAGTAAGCCACCGCAATCAGTATGATTCCCGAACAAAATTTGATTATAGATAGAAGCTTGTGCAAATCCTCGGGATATCTGTATCAGTACTTTTTATTGACTTCAAAACAAACAAACAAAAAAAAAAAGTAGGCTCTAAGGTAAGTTCGACCTGTATGTGTGGTTGTATGTTCACGATTATATCGAGGAGCATTGGTCGTATTTCGATGCGTTTTTCACTAAACAAATAAGGTATTTCCAATGAAGGTTCTTACGTATAAAGGTACTAGGTAATATATTAGTTAATTAATATATTTTATATTTTATACATTATATTTTAATATATTTTATAAATTATAATATATTAGTTAATTAGAGTCTACTGTATTTATAAAAACTAAAATAAAGTGTTAGTTTCAAGAATTTGACGTTTCTTCCTAAGACACGCCATTTCCTGAGGAAGAGTGAGTGTCTGAGGAAGACTACGTTAAGTTGTCGAAACTGTATCCTTTTATTTTATTTTTGATAAATAAGTGTATTTCTATAGCCAGAGTTAGTTATTTGTGTAATAAGTTCCAGAGTCGTAATAGAAATCTAATGAAATGAAATCTTTCAGTTTAACGTCCCACGATTATGCCCTTTAGGCTAAGGGAGACAGATGATTAAGGCAATTGAATATTAATGGAAGAATTGGTGGAATGTAAATGTGAGAGGAAACGGGAGTACCCCGGGAAAACTCATGGAAAAGGTAAACAAACTTAAAAGAAAACCAACGACTTCTAAAATCCAATAAAAAGCATAAAATCAGAACTTTTTAAACAAAAAAACGACTTTTTTTAAAAAAAAAGCAGTAAATAGCAGAAAATAAAAAATGAACCGACTTCAAAAGAAAACACTAAAAGTGGAAAATAATAAAAGCTCTGAAGAGCACAAAATAACAACAACAAAAATAATAAAGCGCTTAAAGGCAAAACACGGTTTGTTACTATTATCTGTAACAACTATTTGAAATCTTCGCAAACCAATCATATTAATACCTTAAAAAAATCAAAGGAAATAATTTTATATTAGGTATTAATTTGTTTGACTTGGCACCATTTCAATCTTTTTCAAAGATAGTAGTAATAAATTATTTTCCGCTTTTAAGCGCTATATTACTATTATTTTTTTACTTTTAAGCGCTTTGTTACTATTATTTTCTGCTTTTAGTTTGAAGTCGGTTCATATTTTTTTAAAGTTTTATTTCTGCTACCAGGTAAAAACTGTAGAATTTGTTATGGTGGTAGAAAGAGAATTAAAAGTGTTCATGTTGTATTTAAAGTCTTGAATAAGTTTTATGTGTTTGTTATTTCATTATCTGTAAATGCATATGAGGACAGAGATCTTATATACGTGAAAGCGGATGTGATACGCTATAAGCACGTATACCTGTAATTGTAAACTTTAATTTACGATACATGAAATACTAATTGTATTTCAAATACTAATTGTATAAGTTATACATAATATCACCATACTAGTTCTTTAACTTTCTGCTCCGTAGTTAATTCTGAATTATTCAAAACTAATGCAACCAGTAGACTATTCAGTGATATTGAGGAATCACCGTACGGCACTTCATGGGATTTCGTTAAATTTAGAATTTACTGCAGTTCTTTTTTTTTTTTTTTTTTTTTTTTTACCTCTTCTATTTGTCGATTGGTATGATCAAGTGTCTAAAGCATTAAGCTGACAATCGTAAGTAGTATTGTATGTGTATCGCGGCTTCAAATCTTGCTCAAAGTATGAGTGTTTTTATTTTCACCATTCAATTCTCATCATATCCTTTAGAGCTCTCTTCTGGTCACTTATAGGTAGTTAGCATAGACGCTTTTAGCGCAATACCGGAGTTCATTCGCGGTGCGAACATATATGGTTCAGATCCCATGATAAGCTAAAGATCATATCACATACAGCCTCGTTGCTGAAAGATACGTCAAACCCGAAACCAACCAGTCGTCGTCTCCTTTAGCCTAATGGGAAATATCCGTAGAACGTAAAACTTGCAATCAGTGTTTCTTCCAGGCATGTTTTTGGGGAGGAACTGCCACCCTCCCCCGGAGCTTCACGAGTGCTCCCCCGAACGAGACCAAAATAATACGTCTATAATATAATAATAAGTAGAATAGTACCGTGTGAAAATAATATGTGCCCCTCCGAATACTAATTGTGTCTCCCCAGAACATTTTTTCCTGAAAGAAACACTGCTTGCAATAGAATTCATTTCTTTCGTTCGAAGAATCGAATCTTTTAAAATATCTTCAAATCCATTTCTCAGTTCTCTCCTCATTACACTTGTCTTGATTAAACGTGTAAGACAAGTTTTATGTTCTTCGTAAAGCTAATTATGAGAAACTAAGTACTGTATTTCTCATTCTATTTCTGACAGGGAAAAGAAGTTGATATAAGAATAGCACTTATACCTACTGACTATTTCGAAGATATAGTTTCATTCCAAGAGAAACCTTCAATAGGTATTCCGTCCATGTATCAAATTCAAATGTGCAAACAGTCACAAGAAGTCAGTAGTCAGATTTATTTAACCTCGCTCGACTAGGAAGGATTTTTCTCTTTAGGAGGAATAATATGTATCATTTGTAGACCTCACTTCTCATTACCTTGATTTAACATTCTGTGTTCTTGTTTATGACGACGAATATATGTATTATGATATAAGGTCTCATTTATGTCCTTATGGAAAGACCTCCTCAGGTATTCTGTCATTCTTGGCAGGTTACTTGCCGCAAACTGAATATCTTACATGCATTGAGATCCTTAGCTAGACTCTTCATCTTCTCATAAACAAAAAAGAGTTTATTTATTTATTTATTTATTTATTTATTTTTTTAACAATCACCAGATACAGCTCAGAGGCCATTTTACACTGGATATCCAACAACAACAATAACAATGGAAAGGATTTGGGAAGGTATCGGTCAGGGCCTGTTTAGTAGGTACCATCCCGGCATTTGCCTGGTAGGACTGGGGAAAACCCTGGAAAACCTCAGTCAGGATGGTCGGCAGGAGGATTCGAACCCACTACCTCCCGAATGCGAAGCCAACGCTCTACCACTTGAGCCACCACCGTCCACCAATTGGAGACTCTTCTGCTTCTTACGGCTTTTCCTTCTCCTGTACACTCTATTATGTTCCTCTCGTGGCCCTGCGTGGTGGTGTACGGGGTACCGGGTTCAATTTCCGGTGGGAGAGCCTTTGGTATTTTAACTGTCCTCGCCTGTGGGTTGGGAAGTGACCCCACCCCCCACATTCATGAGAGAACGCAACTTTAAATTTTTACAGTCAAAATTCGATAGAAACCGTAAAAACCACTTACCCCCCAATTTTGACTTTACACCCCCCAAAACTAAAAATCCTGGCAGAATCCGTACTTAATTGTCGTATTAGAACTCACTGTAAAACCACTAAAGTAACACATGTATGACAAATATAGACGATGTCGGGAGAAAACAAGGAATATCATAAAATAGGCTTATTGAGAAAATCGACTTTTAATTCCTTAATAGCCTACTGTTGAAACGGATTACCAAATAGGCTATGTAATATTGTTTACTGTGGTCATTTATTAGTTGGAGGAGGCGACCGGACGGCACCTATATTCCACTTCCGCTCTTGAAAAATAAAACAGGCAGAAAAAAGTTCCAAGAAAAGTGAAATTTTCGTACATTACCAAATTTTCATGAGATTCCTTTTCCTCTCCCAAGTGTATTTATGAAGAAAGAAGAGGAGGAGGAAGGTACTAAATTTGTTGGTGAACACACCAGAACACTACAATATTATAAAAGGTACTAGATCTAGTACGAAAGTACTAGCGGTGGTCACATTGGGACGAACTGGTTAAACTAATTTTATAGCTTTTAAGATAGAGGAAGTTGCATGACTGCAGAGACAATAAAAGTTTTCCATTGGAACCAATCCCCTGCCTAACAATCCGATCGGTCGTGGTTATGTTTGTTCGTTCGTTTATTGCAGTTCGCCACGTGAATATACAATTTAAGGTAAACTATAGTAATGTTTTCAAATTGCAATGCCTTCCTACTGTAAAAGACCCCATGCACCAATGCGCACCAAAGATGCGCACACTAGCTTCTATACTAGTAGGGAGGGCACAATCGTGATTATGGTAGTTCATTCTAAGGAAATGTCGTGGATATGAAAGCTCCTTCTAAGGAAAGGTCGTGATTATGGAAGCTCTTTCTAAGGAAATGATATGGTTATGGAAACTCCTTCTGAGGAAATTATGTGGCTTTGTAAGCTCTTTCTAAGGAAATGTGGATATAAAAGCTCCTAAGGAAATGTCGCAAATATGGAAGCTCTCTCTTAGGAAATGTCGTGGTTATGGAAGCTCGCACTAAGGAAACGTCGTGATTATGGAAGCTCCTTCTAAGGAAATATCGTGGATATGGAAGCTCCTTCTAAGGAAATTTCGTGGTTATGGAAGTTCCTAAGGAAATGTCATGGGTATGGAAGCTCCTAAGGAAATGTGGATCTGAAAGCTCCTTCTAAGAAAATCGTGTATCTGGAAGCTCCTTCTAAGGCAATGTCATGGTTAAGAAAGATTCTTCTAAGGAAATGCCGTGAATATGGAAGGTCCTCCTAGGAAAATGTCGTGGATAACGAATCTCCTTCTAAGGAAATGATGTGGATATGGAAGCTCCTTCTACAGAAATGTCGTGAATATGGAAGCTCCTAAGGAAATGTCATGGATACGGAATCTCCTTCTAAGGAAATGATGTGGTTATGGAAGCTCCTTCTTAGGAAACGTCGTGGCTATGGAATCTCCGTCTAAAGTAATGATGTGGTTTATGGAAGCACCTTCTAAGGAACTGTCGTTAATATGGAAGCTCCTTCGAAGGAAATGTCGTTAGGTATGGGATCCTCTAAGGAAATGATGTGCTTATGGAAGCTCCTTCTTAGGAAACTCGTAGATATGGAAGATACTTTTAAGGAAATGTGGATCCGGAAGCACCTTTTAAGGAACTGTCGTGGATATGGAAGCTTCTTCTAAGGAAGTATCGTGGATATGGAAGTTCCTTCTAAGGAAATGTCGTTGGGTATGGGATCTTCTAAGAAAATGATGGGGTTATGGAAGCTCCTTCTAAGGAAATGTGGATATGAAAGCTCCTAAGGAAATGTTGCGGATATGGAAACTCCTTCTAATAAGGAAATATCATGGATACGGAATCTTCAATAGAAATTGATATGGTTATGGAATCTCCTTCTGAGGAAATGTCGTGAATATGGAAGCTCGTAAATTGTACGCTAATCAACATATATGTATAAATAAATGTTGGATAAATGAAAATCTGAGCTCCTTTGACTTGTAGGACTTTTGTTCCATCCTTAAAATATTCTTCAAACACCAAAGTGAGAAACCCGGGTTCGATTCCCGGCGGGAGCTCATGTGGTTCGGATTCCACGTTAATTAGTAGGTCCACGTCTCATATAGCCTTGCTGCTGAAAGGGGCGTTAAACTCAAACCAACTCAACTCAACCAAAAAGAGAACAATGGGAAGTCTCTAAGGAAAGGATATGTCTAAGATATTAATGATTTTCGTAAAATCTAAAGATTTTAATTTGTTATTATTATTTTATTGTTATTGTTTTGTATTCGTCTCCTTCATTCCAGTCGGGTGCATATTTGTTTTCGTTACGCTAACAGTAAGAGTTTATTTTTCATTGTTACATCAACGTAATGATAATTACAGGTTCCTATATTTACTTGTAATAAAAGAGGAATTGATTGCATAACTACTGAATATAAATTACGCACGATTTTTTTTCCTGTGCTTCCTTTCGTTCATACTGTTTACTATAAATACTTTTGTATTATGTTTGCCCTTATTATTTAAAAATCAAACAATTCCGTGACATACTTGCGCATAGAACGAAACCTTTATACGAAATATTGTGTACGTATTTCTACATACAAAACTGAACTGATCTGAGAATTAAGCTATGTGGTAAGAATAAAGAATATTTTACGTAAAAAGAAAAGTTCCCATGGGAATTTCATTGTGCAGTTGGTTGGTATTTGCGTACCGTTTGTGTGTATTATTACTTGCTTTTGCTAAGGGAATCCCTGACCAAGTTGACAGTTGTAAGTGAGGGACCTTCTAGTATAAGTCAAATGGTGTTTGTTTAAGAAATGTGTGGATCTGGTTTCGTTTTCATATATCAAGGAAATGAAACATTTTCTTTGTAATTATGTTTGTGTGTGTGTGTGTGTGTTTGTGCAGTATTATTGTGTGTGATTAGGTAGATAAAAGATAAACCCATCACCTCCCATCTTCCTTGGTTTTCAGCCAGTTAGAAGATACTCAAGACGATATCTAACCAACCTTCTTGTGCAGTATACATTCCGATTGGCTCCCTGCATGAATTTAGTGCAAGGACGTTCGTAGGATTGAAGAACGCAAGAAGAGTAAGAGGAAGACGTAGAAAAAATACACAGCGGAAGATCAAAATTATTCTCAATTCGAGTGTGCAGTTTTCACTTTTAACTGTGTACTGTGTTTTGCTCTTAGGTTCAGCTTATTTCCTTTTTTTAAAAAAAAATACTTTAAAAATTGTGCTACTTTAAAAAAAAACATTTAGTTTGAACACAAACTTTCGACGAGTTTAGTATTGTGTATTAGTTCCCCTGTTTTGTGTGTTGAAATCTACAGAGTAGCTACTGTGTTTCATTCCCTCCTTTTTACGAAGCCTGAATTGTGTTTGTTTCTCAATTTGTGGCTACTAGGAACAGATATGACCATTCTGGTTGAAAGTGATCATGGTAAGAAAAAGACATATTTTGTAGTTCATTTTGTTTAGTGTGGGAATCATGCCCATTTCTACTGACATAATACAATATTATTGATGGGGTTTGGTGGATAAAAGGATTATGGGTGTATTTTTTTTAAAACATGCTTGAACTAAATGGAGATATTCTATGAACTTCTATTAAATTATACTTTTGTTTTACTTTTCCTGAGTAAGATGTGGACATAAGCAAGAAAAAATGCAACACAATTCACTACAAAAAGTCATGTATGTTTTCATGTTATCTGTCCTTTCTTTATCCCCAAAATTCTTCAGTTGCAAGTAGCATATAGTGTTACTGTTAGGAAAACATAATTCAAAGTAGATACGATCTGCTGGTGTATTTATTTGCATATATAGTACGTAAATAATTAACCTATTCCATCAGGAAAAGAAGTTATGAATTATTATTGGAAATGAACATCATACATTTTAGCCTCATAAAAATTCGTTTTACTCAACTTCTTCGAAAACTACACATGACAATTTTCTATTGTATATATATATATATATATATATATATATATATATATATATATATATGTGTGTGTGTGTGTGTGTGTGTATGTATGTAGCGCTTTTTTTACAATTTATATTTTGTGTAGCAAATTGCAATACAAATTGCAATTTGTATCGCATTTTATGTACTATTATAATGAGTAATTGTAGATTCATAGAAGAAGTTGAATGAATATAAAAGTACTTCACAGTCCCATTCATTACGAATGGAAATGTGAATTTCTCATTTATTAAATTTCTTCTATGAATCTATTATTATTATTATTATTATTATTATTATTATTATTATTATTATTATTATTATTATTATTATTATTATTATTATTATTATTATTATTATTATTATTATTATTATGGTCAGGATGTTTTTTTTTTTAGTTATGTACGTAGCGTATCGCGAGAAAAAAATCTTGCAAATACTGTATGTTGGTTTTTACAAGGGGCGTACGTAGACATCTGCTATATCAGTCAGTACATCAGTACTTCAAATGAAAAACGAAAAGAAAAGAGGAAGAAAGACAATTGTATTTTTCTATATTTTCGACACTGAAGAATGCGTTACTGTTTCAGTGATCTACTGTACGCACCTCTACGTTTTCTAACCATATCCAAGCCCTATTCATGCTGCAACCATATATCGGCTAGGTCCAATATAGTTTGAACTTGTTTTCTCTATTGCCAATGCGCCTTTTCTTCAAGACACTTTTTATTTTTATTTTAATTGCACACTCAGAAACAAGGATGCAATGACCCGAAGCTTGATAAGATCTGGAAGATGACCCAGTAGCAACAAGCCGGGAAGGAAAGACAAGAATGGAAAATTGTTTTGTAATCCAAAGTCGAGGCATTTTTTCTTACAGCAACCAACCCTTTAAAAGAAAGTTTCTTGAAATAATAGTAATATTTTTTCAGCTTGCTCCTTGTTTTAACTTCCTTAGTAATAATGAAAGATACAAGAATACATCGCAATCTGCGATACATTTTTCAATTTGTATCGCATTTACACGTTTTTGCATCTTAAACTATGATGCGATACCGCTTAATAAAAACGTTGATATATATTAACAATTAATGGCCAGTTAACAATGAATAGGAACAGACATTTTGAACAAGATCGGCAAGAACTTATACTGAAAGGTGTCTTGTTAGCATTCGCCTAGTGGTGAACTATCTAACTGTATGGCCTATGAAACCCGGTGGTTCAATGCCGCGTTCACAAAAGCCCTCCATTGACTTGTGCCCTTAGCCAACTGGATCTAGTTTCTACTGTGTGTTCCTACTTCTGTGAGATCCATCTTAATATCGTCTTGCCATCTGCTCTTAGGTCTCCCTAAAGGTCGTTTTCTGTTAAGAGTCTTCATCCCGGCGAAATTAAAATACCGCTTATATTACAGTAATTATGTGATATCTTCAAATAGATAAAAGATAATTGAAATATGGAACAAGAGCGCCCTAGACAATATTATTTTGCATGAGGTACCGTTATTACAAGTCACCTAGTGGCTTTCCGTTTTCAGCTGTTTAGAAACGCGAAAATAAATGCCGATTTTCAAAATGGCTCGAAATCGAAAGCAGATAAGTGAGTCATGATAACGGTTTCTCATGTAAAATAATATTGTCTAGGGCGCTCTTGTTCCACATTTCGATTACCTTTTATCTATTTGAAGATATCACATAATTTCTGTAAAATTAGCGGTATTTTAATTTCGCCGGTATGAAGACTCTTAATACTTTGAAACTGTTCTTACTTTCTTCCATCCTTGCTACATGATCTGTCCACCTGAACCTCCTAAACTTGATAACCCTAACAATGTTATCATAAATTATGCAATTCCTCGTTATGAAGTTTCTGCCATTCACATTCCTCTTGGGTCCGAGTATTCGTCTTAGGATCTTGTTCTCAAATTCTTTCAGTGTGCGTTATTTCCTCAGAGTCAACTGATATGTTTCGAAACCATTGCCTGGTGGTGAAACTAAGAAAAATACTTGAAAACTCCGATCTAAGCCATTCTAATTACGAGCAGCAATCACATCTTTTAAAAAAATCTATAAATGCGTCTGATATACTGTATACTAATAGTTTCATCACCTATTTAGTATAATTTATTTTTAATTTAACTCAACGCAAAATCAGCCACTTTGCAATGAATGTTTCTTTAGCTCTCAAATTGGTGAACCGATAGTCATAATGTTTGATTCGTTGTTGATAGTAGCCAGTAATATATATCTTGTGTCACTCAAAACCAGAGCTTACGGGTGACCTTTTTTTTTTAAATTAAAAAAAAATCAGTTTGAGGACTATTTTGAGAATAAAATGGAGGGAATCTGAATGATTTTTGAGTGTGAGAAGATGGTAATAATAAAGTTCTCACGTTTGGGAAATTGGTAGAGGCGATTTGGAAGGAAAGGAGCTGGATATGCGTATACTATATTTTATTTCCAAGTCGGGCATAATGCCTTTTCTACCGTTTTTGATTATAAAGAATTTAGCTAGGTCTTCATTACTCTTCTCGCTCCCAAGAGACGAGACGAGACATAATTTTCAATGACGAAACACGAGACGAGACAAAATTCTTCAAAATGAAAGCAGACATACTTTTCGAGACGAGACAACATTTTTATGTCACCTTTTCGACGAGATAAGATAGTCCAAAATCTACTCTCGTGAACAACACTACCCACTCACTCATCACATTTGTTTTAAAAAAAGTGAATATCTAAAGACAGTAAAAAACATAAAATATTTTAAGAGTCATTTGGCATATACAAAATGGTATTCAATAAACTAACAGTCCAGGGTCTAGTCTTATAACCGTCAGTCCTTATAATTGCGAAGTACTCAACTTTTTCCACTATATGGAAGATCTTGAAAACACTTGTTAATACATACATTTAATCGCGTATTCTAAGCATCGAGTGATGGACTTTTCAAAATTTTCATGTTATTTCTTATTTAATTAATTACATAATAATAATAATAATAATAATAATAATAATAATAATAATAATAATAATAATAATAATAATAATAATAATAAATGATGAATAGTCTAGTAAATAGTCGTAACTTGTTTGAGTTTCTGTGTTTCGCGTCCTTGTGCAACGTCTAGGTTATGAAGGACAGGTTTTACTATTGCTCTGGGGTCTGAACACAACTGAGGTTTGAACCCATTACAGTCGGCAGGTGCACGAGCCATCATGCTCAAAATCAAATGTTCACAGTATAGGTGATACTCCATCATATTATCTCATCTCCAAGAGAGGTGGATTGCAGGACCCTGTCTCAGGCCCTCTACTCCACCGTGAATAATTTAGTACATGGTATCTTACACACTGAGAAAAAAATGTATATAGCGTACGTAAAATCGTATATTACATTTGTAAATCCTAGAGTTTTTGGATTTAACGTACAGCAAAGGTATAACTGAAAACGCATGTTTTATAATACTTTCTGTATAAGTGTTCCATCTATACGTACTTTCCGTATGAACCAATATAGGCGGTCAGGATCTCACATACAAATGGACGTATATAACATATAGCTCACGAAGGTAACATACGTATATGTATGTAATATAAGGAAGACTGTTAGATATCAGACATCCTGCAATGGCATGATGTAACATCTAAGGGTAGCGCCTATATAGCATACGGATAACGTATGCTCCGTACTGATTTATGTAGTAAGCAAGAGGGTTCCATATATTTGTACAATATATCGCTGTCCGGAGAACGGACTTTTCTCAGTGCGTAAAACTTTCATTGTATTCAGTTGGAGGTAAAAAAAAAAAAAAAAAAAAAAACCTTAAATCTTTCAGTTTAACGTTCCACAATGCCTGTTAGGCTAACGGAGACAGATGATGAAGACAAGTGAATGATAATGGAAAAATTGGTGAAATGAGAATGTGGAAGGAAATGGGATTATCCGAGAAAACTCACGGTCACGATGTTGTCCACCACAAACTTCTTGACCAGGGATCGAATCAGGAACCCTACGCATTAGAGGTAAGCACTCTACCATTGAGTTCTTCCAATAAACTGACAAAAACTTAATTTGGTGGCAGTTTTTTGGAATATGGAATGCGAGACCCGACATCTCTGGGACGTACATCTCGTACAGCCTCGGTCCTGAAAATCGCTAAAACTCCAATCCAAGCAGTAATTAAGCGACTGAAAGTGTTTTCTTTGACCAACTCTTAAGGGTCTTCACTACAGCGAAATTAAACTACCACTAATTTTAGAGTTTTTCTGTAATATCTTCAAAATAAATAAAAAAAATATTCGAAAAGCAGACACGTAGTGAACTAGACAATACGATTTTGAATGTGATACCTTTACCACAATTCACCTATCTGCTTTTGGTATGGCGCTATTTACAGAACCCGTAAAAAAAAAAAAATGCTAAATCAATCTACAGTTGCAAATCGAAAGCAGATAGATGAGTTGTGATAAAGGTATCATATGCAAAATCGTATTGTTTAGTTCACTACGTGTCTGCTTTTCGAATATTTTTTATTTGTTTTGAAAATATTACAGAAAAACTCAAGAATTAACGGTAGTTTAATTTCGCTGTAGTGAAGACCGTTAATGGACAAATGAAAGAAATCACCTAAAAATACAGTTAGTAAAGTGAGATCATTGTAGTAGAATATAATTTCAAAGATATGACTTGTGAAGAATTTTTACAAACACTTGCTGCAAAAAACATATCGCGAGTTTCTTCCCTCAGGTTAAAAGTGAAAGGCTGTGGATAAGTGTCATTTCGTTTCTGTAACCAACACAGCTTCAAATCATTCGTTTAGTGCAATTATGAGGTAAGTTATTTCCGAATTTAATATATATAATCAAAAGCCATTTTCAGTTCAAAATTTCTTGTCGCCGCAAATTCTGTCGAGGAATTTGAATCTTCAAATGTATAAAACAATAATCTTCATGCCTGTTGTTCTGTATGGTTGCGAAACATGGTCGCTTACTCTGAGGGAAGCACGTAGACTGAAAGTATTTGAAAACCAATCCTGAGATGAATATTCGTACCCAAGAGGAACGGGAATGGGGAATGGCGGGACCTTCATAACGAGGAACTGCATAATTTATACGGTTTACCAAACATCGTTAGGGTCATCAAATTTGGGAGGCTCAGGTGACAAAATCATGTAGCCAGGATGAAAGAAAGTAGGAACGCTTTCAAAGTCAACTGAAAGACCAATCGGAAAACGACCGTTAGGAAGACCTAGCAGCAGATGGGAGGACAATATTAAGATGGACCTCGCAGAAATAGAAATACGAAACAGAAACTAGATCCAGTTGGCTAAGGATAGAAGTAGTGAAGAGCTTCTCTGAACGCGGCATTGAACTTTCGGGTTCCATAGGCCATAGAGTTAGTTAGTTAGTTTTTTAAAAATCAAAAGCCGTATATACTCACGTCTTTGTAATGAAAAATCATACCTTTTCTGAAAGAACGTGCGGCATTCATGAATTTTGATGTGATAGCCCTACTTCGGCTACGCTGTACAATGGTGACATTCCGAAATCCAATTCTGCAGAAATATGATCTTCAATATTTAAAGAGCTCCTCCGTAGCTAAGCGTTAGCGTACGGGCCTTTGGCGTGGGTGACCCGGGTTTGATTCCCGGCGTGAGCTCATGTGATTCGGATTCCACGTTAATCAATAGGTCCATGTCTCATATAGCTTCGCTGCTGAACGGGGCGTTACACTCAAAATCAACTCAACTCGATATTTAAAAAGATAGTTGTCCTCTCGAGCTTTCGGCTTGACTGCAAATTGTCTGACACTAGCGACATCTCCTGGAGTTAATTAGAGGCAGCGCAGCTAACGACAATTATTAGCCTGATTATGAACTATTGAAAACTATTGGTGTCTTACGTTTATAATTAGGATTTAAAATATTTAAATATTTTCGCCTAGGTGTGTATGCAACCCGTAACTCAAATGTTTGAAGTTTGCGTATTAGGCATAGTTACAGATTGATATGTTTTTGCATTATTATTATTATTATTATTATTATTATTATTATTATTATTATTATTATTATTATTATTATTATTATTATTATTATTATTATTATTATTTCAGTACAATGTCATTTTAAAAGTGTCTTTAAAGCTGCAGAGCCATTGCGTTAAAATATCAAAGGTAAGAAAGTTCTTGGTACTGACACAACTACACTCCACAAGAAATAAGCCTTCTCCACCTGTAAAAGGAAACAAAAAAAGAAGTATTCCTTCCACTACCACCAACCAAGCAACCGGTTTCACAGCTCTACACCCACAAAAATGACTCTTGCTCCGTCTTCCTGTGTGACCCAGTTTCTGTGACGTAACAAACGTAAAATGCAGGAAATAAAAACAGCTCAAACACTTCACTCCGTTTTAAAATAAATAAGAAAAAATGTACGTAAATACTGCGAGTATCATAAGATACACACAGAAGTGAGAGGTATGTCATTGTTTGAATTTGGAGCTAATATTCTTACAGGAAGGAATGACGTGTCAATTTTCATTTGTATTAGAATATCAAATACAAATATTTGTTTCCCTTCAATTGGTAGCGCTGTTAACAGACCATTACAGATGCAGTTATGTCTTCCTGGATTTAAAATAATTTTTGTATTACACTGTGAACATTACACGATTTGTTGTGCCCTGTAAGCTAATGGATATATATACAGAGCCGGATCCAAGATTGTCTGAAGGAAGGGAGGGGTACACCAATAATAACCGAAATAACCAATCACACTGAAACTCTTCAAAGTGACATGTGGCAATATTCTTTACCCCTGACAAACACCGTGTGCGTGGGTTTTCTCGGGGTTCTCCCGTTTCCTCCCACTTTCTTCATTCCACCATTTCATTCATTACTCATCATCACCGTCTCCTTTAGCCTAACCGGCATAACCGTGGGACGTAAAACAAAGATTTCATTTCATTTCTTTACCCCTGACAACACTGATACATACGACGGAGGAAAGTATTTTAAAGAGGATCGCAAGTGATTGCAGGAAAAACAAAAGTTCTCTCCTCTTGGCTTCTGTTTTCTTCCATACTTGATAAATGTTATATTATTTTGCTTGGTGAATCCTTTTCCTTCAACTTTAGAAAATCGACTTAAACTATTGCTTTTGTTTGCTTGGTGAATCCTTTTCCTTCAACTTTTAGAAAATCGACTTAAACTATTGCTTTTGTTTGCTTGGTGAATCCTTTTCCTTCAACTTTTAGAAAATCGACTTAAACTATTGTTTTTGTTTGCTTGGTGAATCCTTTTCCTTCAACCTTTAGAAAATCGACTTAAACTATTGCTTTTGTTTGCTTGGTGAATCCTTTTCCTTCAACCTTTAGAAAATCGACTTAAACTATTGTTTTTGTTTGCTTGGTGAATCCTTTTCCTTCAACCTTTAGAAAATCGACTTAAACTATTGCTTTTGTTTGCTTGGTGAATCCTTTTCCTTCAACTTTTAGAAAATCGACTTAAACTATTGCTTTTGTTTGCTTGGTGAATCCTTTTCCTTCAACCTTTAGAAAATCGACTTAAACTATTGCTTTTGTTTGCTTGGTGAATCCTTTTCCTTCAACCTTTAGAAAATCGACTTAAACTATTGTTTTTGTTTGCTTGGTGAATCCTTTTCCTTCAACCTTTAGAAAATCGACTTAAACTATTGCTTTTGTTTGCTTGGTGAATCCTTTTCCTTCAACCTTTAGAAAATCGACTTAAACTATTGCTTTTGTTTACTTGGTGAATCCTTTTCCTTCAACCTTTAGAAAATCGACTTAAACTATTGCTTTTGTTTGCTTGGTGAATCCTTTTCCTTCAACCTTTAGAAAATCGACTTAAACTATTGCTTTTGCAAAGCTCTGCTTTCTTTTAAGGCCCAAAAGGAAACATGAT